>NW_028276110.1:3645000-4020000 GCF_052056855.1 Sturnus vulgaris
TCAGTGGGAAAAGTGCCTTCCTCACCTTCTCTTATAATTGAAGCAGCAACCAACTGCATCCACAACTGGGCCTGGATACAACTGAGAGCCAAAGAGATGTTATTTTGTGTAGCACCAAGTGCATCGATTATCAATTTGTGGTCATTTACGTTTACCTTTTCCCAACATGGCAATATGTTTGATAACAACCACTGTTGGGTTCCCAAAGCTGTTAAGGCTGTTTGCAGGGGCTGTTGTAATTTGGTTACATCTCCAGCTGTGGTAGCCAATTTATTCATTAGTACTTCTGAATCGATGCTATTCAAAATTCCCAATCTTGTTTCCACAACACCAGTTATGTCTCTTGCCATTCATTTTTATAAGAATTCTGTTTTTACAACCAGGTTGTCCACCCCTCAAAAGAAGTCTGCAAAAAGGGTGAACAAGTTGGCTGAACTTCTGAGATATTACATTGCATCAACAACTTGATCTCTTTAAGAGACCATGCCAAATTAAACAATATTTGTTGTTGGCCAGTTTTTCTAATTACATATGGTCCAATTTGAAAAATCTTAGGACTCAACACAACCGGTGGTTGGGAGGTAGGTGTTACAACATTAACATCAAGTTCCCCCCAGTATTTTGCATTGTTTTTACCAAACATGATTTTATAGGAAAATTGTACAGCAGTTAAATTTAGCCAACAAATCTAATTTTGAATTTCACATTATAAAACATGGCCATAAAGTCCTGTGCCATAACTTTCTGCAGGTTCAATGAGAGATTCAGCAATTAATTCATATGTTATAGTGACATCATTACCTTGTGTTACTATAAAGGGAGGAAAAACATTGTTTTTGTCAACCAACACTAAGGGGGTGCTTCTTCATGTCCCTCAGTGTTCTTCTGTGAAAAGTAAACACAACAGAGTCTGCCTCCAGGAGGCAGGAGATTAAAATGATGGAACTATCCAGTGTGTAGCATGGACTGGAATTCTGTTAACTTCCCAATCATTTTGCTGCCAAAAAGGAAGCCACTCTGTACCTCCTTTAAACACAGCATAGGAGTCAGTGTAGATGTAAACAAGAGAGGTATTCTGTACCTCAAGTTGGAAAACACTCCAAACAACTGTCAGCTCACCGGTCTGAGAGCTGCCTTCTCCTTCAGTAATAATTCGTTCACCAGCAGAAGTGGGGAGGGCTACTGCCCTGTATCTCCCCACCTTTCCCTCTCGTTTGGCAGAAGCATCAGTGAAACAAGAATTTACTGATTGTTCAGGGGAGAAAGGAGTGGCTACTTTACTTACCAAGGCAGGTTTGTCATGGCTATTAGCCAAGCTCTCCGTTTCTTGTATTGCCAGATTTTTTACAGCTCTTTCTGTCACTGAGAAGATGTTACAGTAATGTTTTATCTGAGCATACCACTTTCTGACTGAGGATCTTTGGGCTACCCCGTCAGGGGGAGGGGTCTCAATAGTGACTGTGATGTGTTTTCTCCAGAACACTAGTAATTCTAGAGCCTTATGGAGCTCTTTCCTGGATTCAGGCATTTTAATTTGATCCAGGGAGGTTAGAGTATCAGGTAGAATACATGTCATACCTCCTTTCCACCTAATTCCCAAAAACTTCACCTCCTGAGAAGGTTTTTGAATTTTTTCTGGGGGAATTTGTAAGTCAAGGCTTTCCAGATGAGAGATTATTTTTTGCTGGGTATCCCCCACTACTTCTATTTCATCCCCTCCCACCAGAATATCATCAATGTATTGATAGACAGCTACATTGTCAGGTTTGGGTATCTTTTCTAATTCCTGGGCTAAAGCGTGGTGAGCCAAAGTGGGGGAATATTTATGGCCTTGGGAAAGCCCAGTGCAGGTGAACTGCTTTGGCTCAACTCCCAGAGCCTGTGCAGGAGATTGATTTGGTTCATTGTTCAGAACTTGTGGAGAAGTTTGCTCTGGTACACTGCCCAGAACCTGTGGAGAAGGTTGCTTGGGGGGTGCATCACTGATATAATCATACTCTATTTTAATCACAGATTTCAAGTTGGGGCAGCAAAGTTCCCCATAATTTTTCATCAAAGTTAGGTATTTTTGAGAGTATATTGGATTAATGTGAACAGCTTCCTTCTCCTGTGTTTCTTTTGGTGAATCAGCATGCTTTGAATTTTTGTCCCGTTCTTCTCTTAAGGCAGCTTTTAACAAATTATTTTCATCTCGCATCAAATGTTTCTCATTCCTTTCTTGATCTGTAGTAAGACTTCCTTCCCCTGCTACAGACTACACACAACCTTGCATCCCTTCTGTCTGCCAGAAAATCCTGTCCGTGACACCAATTTAATGTCACGATCCGCTATTAATGCAGAGCGGGGGTTGTGATGGTTCTTTTGATCTTAAAGGTGCAAACAGGCACAGTGCAGGGGACAAAATGAGTTTATTCAACAGCAGAAAATCAGTTTATTCAACAACAGCAATGCATTCCATCAAATGCCAACAACTCAGTTACAGAAAAGGGGAGAGGTGTAGGAAACAAAGTATAGGGAGAGGGGAAGGAAAGGAAGGGATGGGAAAATAGCTGCCAACAGACGAGACGGGCGTCCTCACGGGTCATCAAATAGAAGAGTCTCCGTCCTTGGGGAGATCTCAGGGGTCTTCTCCAGGGGATAGACGGGTCTTCATCAGTGGAGAGATCTCAAAGGGTCTTTCCCAGAGGGTCGCTCTTTTATAGTCCTTCTCCAAAGCGAGTGGCCTCTGGCCAAGAGGTGGGAAGATTTATGGACCATTGTGTGGTGCTGCAGGAGACAGGTACGGACAAGCAGTCCTCAGTTGGTACAACACAACCTCTGGTTGGTGCCATGACAGCACAGTCCAGTGAACACAATACACCAGCACACAGTCACGAGCATCCACCTTGGCCTGGCCAGGAAACCATTGTTCAGAGTCAGCCTGGGTGGGGGTCCTCGAGGTCTCCTTGCGATGGTCGGGAGGCAAAATCGCGGGGAACTTCGGATGGACCCTTACAGACGTGGCGAGAATGACTCCCTAAGCTGCAGAAAAGTATATCTAGCAAGATATTAGGAAGGTCTAAGTTTAGTATTGGAGCCCTGTGCATTGTATTTTAAGGCTTACAAGTAGGTATTGTATTTGAAATAAGCAAGCATTGTTTTAACCAAAGGTATATGTGTACTTATAGTGGTTGCATAGAACTACTGTCAATATGTTTCTGCTTTTGTGATTGGTCAAAAACCTTTCAAACTGCATTGTAACATCACGTCCTCTGGCTGTTGCTGAGGATGTGAGCTGCTGCCATCTTCCCACTGTCCCCACCTTGTAATGAGACTGATGCTTGGGAGGAAAAAATAATAGTAAAGCAGCTCGAGACACATTCCACAGCAGTCCCATCCCGTTTGTGCTTCTATGTGTAAAACCCCTGGCCTGCATTAGAGACCAGTGACATTTAGGAACCTTCTGGAACCAAGGGTCCACCATGACACTGCAGAAACAAGGAAATCATTGTTGGTACTATGGAAGCTCATGGAACCAAGCAGCCATTGTGACACTCCAGGGACGCATTGAAGCTGGGAGACCATTGTGACACTCCAGAACCTCATAGCACTGAGGGTTTATTGTGACACAGCAGTGTCCCATGGAATCAATTGTCCATTGTGACAATGCAGATGCCAGGAGACCATGGTGACACCACGGAAGCTCGCAGAACCAAAAATCCAATGTGACACATCAAGGCCTTGTGGAATCATAGAGAGCATTGTGGCACTACAGAACCTCATGGGACCAAGATTCCATTGTTATACAGTGACACTTCATGGAACCAAGGAGCCACAGTGACACAGCAGGGCCACATGGAACCAATGGTCCATAGTGATACTGCGGGTCCAGGGAGACCATGGTGATACCACAGAACCTCATGGAACCAAGGGACCAGTGTGACACTGTGCGGCCTCACTGGAGCACAGGACATGGTTGATGGGACAGAAGCGCATGGAAACGTTGGGACACTGTGACACTGCAGAGCCTCATGGAACCAAGGAGACCACTGTGACACTGAGGAACCTCATGGAACCAAGCAGCCATTTTCACATGACAGAACCAAGGAGGCCATTGCTGACAGAACAAAACCTCATGGAACTGAGGGGCCATTGGTATAAAGCAAGGCTTCGTGGAACCAAGGGGCCATGGTGACACTGTGGGGCCTCATGGAACCAAATATTCATTGTGACACTGCAGGGCTGCTTTGACCAATTGTCCATTGTCATACTGCAGATCCAAGAGACCGTGGTGACACTATGGCAGTTCATGGAACCAAGGGGCTGTTGTGACACACCAAGGCCTCATGGAACCACGGAGAGCATTGTGGCAGTGCAGAACCAAGGAGGCCATTTTGACAGCACAGACCCTAATGGAACCAAGGGTCCACTGTTATATAGCAGGGCCTCATGGAACCAAGGGGCCATTGTGAAACTGTGCAAGAGCCATAATGGAGTCAAGGACAGCACTGATGTTGAAATCCACAGGATAATAACTTTTGAACACAATTTTGAGTATTTGAAAACAGGTATTCTTTATTACAGCATAGTGGTCACTTGGGCAATCCTTGCTCCATCTTAGTGCCCAGAGCATCGAATGAACATTGAATGAACAGAGATTTTTCAGACACATTGATTATGTGATTTATTAGCTTTGCCACTTCCTTGGCCTTTATTTGACATAGTTGCACCCCTTATTGAAAGTCTTTCTATGGTTCTTTGGGGTCTGTCTTCAATATCCTTCAGTGTCCTTTTTAGGTGGCTGTTCCTCTATACCCGCTTTTGAGTAAGGGCAATATTGTTGTTTTGTAGAACTTCTGTTTTGTCAGCCTTGCAGAGCTGAGCTGGCATCCTCCTTGCATTTTCTGTGACTTCTGTTTGCCTCAGTTACATCCTTTATCCGTTTCTCCAAGGCTGTTCTGTTCTGTTGTACTGTCCTTGACAAGAGTAAATGTTGTTCTGTTCTCCTGTCCTTGTCACAGTGCTCGCCCCACATGAGGCGAGTCTGCAAGCCCCTCCAACCCATGGGCTTGGGGTGGGCAAGTGTTCCTGAGGAAACAGGGATGGGACAGCTGGGCTGGACTGACCCAAGGGATGTTCCATTCCATGTTACACCACGATCAGCAATAAACTGGGAGCAGTGGGGGGCAAGGGGCGTAGGGAACTGATGCATTTTTTAAGACATTTTTATTCAAAACAGCACCTACACATACAGAATCCACTCCTGCCACAGCATGGTTAAATATTTTCTGCTGCTAGGAGATTTCCTGTGGATTTATTTTGCTTCTGTGTATAGCCTTTGCTTTTTGTGCTTGCTTGGTTCGTGGAGTTTTTGCTGTTGTGGCTTGGTCTTGCTTTGGTTTTTTTTTTTGGTTGGGTTTGATTTTTCCCTATTGAACTGCCTTTTAATTGATACATAAGTTCTACCTTTTCTTGTTGCTTGATTGGCCCCTGATGGCAAGAGAAATTTACCCAACTCAGTCATTTTGCCCAATTACATTTTGCAGTCACCATTAACTAGATGAGTTTGGTCACAGACTCCCTGCAATTTGGCAGCATCCACAAAGGAATTGAAAGTGCATTTCATGCCATTGTAGAGAGAATAGAAATGTTCCACACTGGTGGTCAAGGACTGGTCACTGAGGGATGTCACCAGGGAGTGGCTGCCCAGAGGACTCTGTACCATGGATGACATTTGACCCTGATTGTTCAGCCAAATTCCCACCCACCCCATGTTCCTCTCCTGCAGCACAGCTCTCTCCAATCTGGCTCTGAGGAGAGCACAGCAGACCATGTCCCAGGCCTGGCTAAAGTCTGGGCACACAACATCCCCTTCTTTTCCTTCCCACAGGGGTTCTGCAATCCCTGCCTTGTGCTGCCAGTGCCTGGAATGGCTGCAGGAGGATTTGCCATTTACCCTTCCCTGCTGAGCCTGACCAGTCTGTGACTGTCCCAGTGCCCCTCCCTGCCCAGTTTGCAGACTGGTTCCATGTCTGCCCTTCCCAAATGCCCAGGACCCTCTGGGATGGCTCTGGCCTTTCCAAGGTGTTTGAGAGAGGTCTCACAATGACACTGCTCAGCCTTCTCAACATCCCTGACACCAAAGGCCTTTTCTACATCCCTCAGTTCCAGGTCAGTGCCCAGAGTACAGCACAGCCCTCTCCAGGTCCTTGGGATGGTTCAGAAAGGAGACAGCTCTGATTTCTCCCCACAGACCAGGGAACTCCAATGGTCTCTCTGTGCAGTCCATGGCTGTCCTGAGCATTTTTTCCTGGAACCTCCCTGCCAGAATGTTTCTCTCTATGCAATCCTAACCACAGCCCAGTAATGAATTCAGGTGTTTTCCCAGAGTGTAGTGGCCTCAAGGCACTGTTTGTGCCACCAGAACTGTGCCACCTGGGAGTGCTGATGATGGTGTTTGTGCTCACTCGGGTTCATCTCCCCACACACACACGATGCACTGCTGAAATCTCCTCAGTACACACCAAACATGGCCTTCTGGCCTGGTCACTTGATGTCCCTCCATGCAGGGTCAAACAACCTCCTGCAGCTGGGGGAGAGGCCAGTGCTGGGTGTGGTGTTTGCAGGGGCTGGTGTGGGACAATTGCCCTGGGACACCTTCCCAGGCTGTTCCCAGAACAAAGACACAGCCCAGGCCCTGCCCTGCTGCTCCTCAGGTCCATCCCAGCAGCTCTGGTTGTGCCAGGACATTGCTGTGTGTCCCCTGCACACTGCCCCTCTGCCCCAGGCTCCTCACTGTCTTTGCTGATCACAAGCACTGCAGATACTGATGGAGCAATACTGTGACTAATGGCAACCCTTGGTGGAAAATAAAATCTGAAGTTAAAAGAAAAAAAGAAAAACAAATGGAAAAATAGAATACACCAAATAGAATAACAAAAAAAGACACATGGTCCAAAGCACTCTGGGCAGTCTGTAATGAGTTCCATTCTGAATGCTATGCAGAACAATCAGGCACTTTATTGTTTCTGAAAAGCACAGAGTGGTCATATTCCTCAGGGCATCCTCAAGCTCCTGGTCCCTCAGGCTGTAGATGAGGGGTGCAGGGCTGGAGGCAGCACCGAGTACAGAACTGACAGTGCCAGAGGCAGGGATGGGCACCAGGGTGGCACAGGTGACCTTTGGGCTTTGCAGGGCCCAGGCACAAGGGCTGTGCCAGAGGCAGGGCTGAGGTCACACTCTGTGGGCTGGGGCAGAGCCCAGCCAGAAATCCCCCCTGAGCCAGCAGCTCTGCACTGGTGGCCACCAGGCCGGCTTGCCCAGGAGGCTTCTGGCCATGGTCTGCAGGGAGCTGCTGCTGCCAAGGTGCCTTTGGTGCCTCAGGCTCTGCCTGGCACAGGTCCCACCACGGCTCTCTGCTCTTGTGCCCGAGCCCTTCCCTGTGCTGGGGCTGGCCTGGGGCTTTTCCTGCAGCGGGACCTGGGCTGGCCATGGCACAGGAAAGGCAATTCCTGCTGGAGCAGGAGGCTCTGCCTGGAATGGGCTCAAACAACTCCAGCAAATCCCTGTTTGCAAAGCCCCAGGGGGAAATGAAGAGGGAGAGTCACGCTGCTTTTGGGGTGAATAATGCTGAAACCAGCCTGCCTCCTCCATCCCAAAATTCAACATCCTGAGACAGATGAAGCTGTGGAAGAGCTGGTAAAATCCCCAGAGAAAGGAGCAACCAAGTGACACCACTGAGAACTTGTGCAGAGCTGCTGAGATGGCACAGCCTGGGCACACCTGACTGACAGGGCAGCACTTCAGACTGGAAAAGCCCCGTCCCAAATTTTAGTAGCAGCATCTCCTGACATTTCCCTTCTTGGGAAAGTGTGGAGATTCCTCGCTGGAGTGGAGACACCCCTCAGGGTCACTGCTTGAGGCTGAGCTAAAGAGATTTGCCCAGGGTTGTTGGGCTGGGGAAGTGACACCCATCTCTACTTAGTTCTGCTTTGATACAATTGCTACAAGTGCTACAATTTCTAGAGCACTACATTAAAATAGATGTTACAGCTCCTGTACTGTGGAGTAAATAAAAATTATTAAGACCTTTTTGTCAAATCATGATCATAATCACTCATAGCTCTATGTATATAAATACTTCTGGTTTGCCATCCTCAATGTTGAGGGACAAAGTTGTACAAAGATTCAATTCCTTCTGTTTAATCCTTTACACATAAATCCTTGACAAACTCTGGGGCTGGGATTGGATCCAGGCATTCCCAGCCTCCTCTCACAGAAGAAGTTTAGAAAGCCTGGGGGTCCTGGATTGGGGGAGGTTGGGGGTGTAATTGGGGTGTTTGGGGGTCCTTTCTGCACCCAACAGGAACTTCTCTAATGAACTTTGTGTGAAGCTCCCACTGTGCCCATGACAGGAACCCCTGTGAGTGTCTGTCACATCCCGGCTCTTTGGCAGCCTGGGCACTCCTGGGGTGTCACCCTGGAACCCCTGTGAGTGTCTGTGCCCTCACTGTTCTTTAGGAGCACAGGGATGTCCCCACTGCACTCCTGCCACTGCCTGTGACAAATTGGCTCCTTAGCAGGGCAGAGACACCTCTGTTGTCACTGTGGAGCCCTGTGACTGTCACCTCATGAGCCTTAGGAAGATTAAGGAGCCCTGGGATGTCCCCATGGAGCCCCTGTGACTGAGTGTGACCAAACAGATCTTCAGGAGCCCAGAGACCCCTCAGATGTCCCCATGGAGCCCCTGTGCCTGCACGTGAGCTCACAGCTCTTGAGCAGCCTGGAAACCCCTGGAATCTGTTCATTCCTGCTCTGCTGAGGATGGATCCTCAGCAACTTGGAGGTTCTCTAATGACTTTTAGTTCTCCAGAGACTTGTTCAGCTCTTCAGTTCAGGAATTCTGTGACAAAGGCTCCTTAATATTTCAAAACACCCTAACAATGCAAGCCTCTGGGAATTATTTAATTTTAAATCTTTAATTCTACTGTGGTTATAATACAGATTTCAGAAATGTATTCAAAGAGAATATACCATGTTTTTTTAATACAGGGACATTTTTTGTCCTATTTTGTTTTGTTTTCCTTTTTATATATTAATATCAGTAATCTCCAGTTGATATTGATCCTGAGAACCTCCTAATGCAGACTGAATAGATATGAAAATCAAGATCCTTTATGGCTGACAATCAATCAGACTTTGTCCCTACCCTCACCCCATCAATTCCCCCATCCAACCCCTGGCACTCAGAGCAGCCTTGTGCAAATCTGAGCTCCCTCCCCTCCAGGCTGTGCCTGCAGCTTTCAGCTCCTTGGCACCAACTCCCACCTGCTTTCCTTGGAGAAGGAGCTGCCTGAGACACAGAGGGATGTTCATTTATTGTCAGCAAACAAAACCAAAGGTAGGCACAGCTCCATAAAAAACAGAATTCCAGTCCAAGGAGTGCTGGGCAATGGAGCCACATCCAGGGGTGTCCCCAGGGCTCAGGACTGGGGCCAGGGCAGTGAAATCTCTTTCTTGCTGATCTGGACGAGGGCCATGGAGGGCACCCTGAGTCAGTGTCCAGGTGAGGCCAAGCTGGGTGGGAGTGTGGCTGTGCTGCAGGGCAGGAAGCTCTGCAGAGGGATCTGGACAGGCTGGAGCCATGGGCCCAGGACAATTGGATGATGTTCACCAAGGCCAAGGGCTGGCTCCTGCCCTGGGCTCACAACCACCCCAAATCCCTGCCTGTGCCCTGCCCCTGATCCCCACAGCCTGTCCTGTTTCCTTCATCCCTGCATTGCCAGGGAATTTCTGGGACAAGGCAGCTCTGCTGTGGGGATGGAGGGAGGTGCAAGTGCCAGCACTGCAGTGAGAGCCAAAACTCATCAGGTTTGTGTCCTTTGGGGGTCAGCAACTGGTGAGACCCAGAGGCACAGAAGGTTTCTCTTCTTGGCCAACATAAAAAAAGGTACCCATGATAAAATTCAATAAACTTCAAAATTCTTTCCTCACTCTGTGCAATGTCAAAGCAGTATCTGATGTATCCACCATGAACAAGGTATTTCCATACAGGAACAGCTTTAGACACAGACATTAGAAAGGGTGATTCTGTGATAGATGTAGACACAATTAAGATGTTGACTACTGTGGAATGACCAGAGAACAAGTGGAGGAGCAAATCTGGGAGCAATGGCAAGGCCATAGGAGCTGGTCTAGGGAAGAAATGTCCTTAGACATGGCCATTTAAACAGGAGAGGTGGAAAGACCCAAATGAAGAGGGACATGAAATAATAGACAGTGTAGTGATAACACAGGTACAGGGGAAGATCAGTATTTCTTGTCCTGCCATCAGTACACACCCAGGAAATTTCTATTCTCTTCTGGTGGAACATTTTTTACATTTTGTAAAGTACTCAAATGCCCCAGCTAATGAGATGTGCTTGTGCACCTCACAAGCTGCAGGTCCCCTACAGCCCCAGAGGGCTCCTGTCCCATAAACATCTGCTCCAGCCCATTCCAAAATCGGGAACCGCATCATCCAAAGATCATCCAGGAGCTGAGGTTGGAAGGGACCTCAGCAAGTCTGCAGCCAAACCTGTCAGGAACTGGGTCAGACCAAGGGGTTCAAGGCTTGATTTGATGTGGATTGGAAAATCCCAAAGGCCAGGGATGGGGCAGCATCTCAGAACCTGTCTGAGCCCATGGGAACAAAGGTTTTCCACATGTCCTGTCTGACCTCCCCTCATTCCCCTTCCACCCATTGTCTTTTGTCCCCCCCAGCCCCCCAGTGCAGAGCCTGGCTCTGTGTTCTCCATCAGCTCCTGGGTGGCTCTGCCAGGCTGGCATGAGGAGCCCCTCAGCCTTCCCTGCTCCGGGCTGGACAAGCCCAGCTCCCTCAGCCTCTCCTCACAGCCAAAGGGCTCCAGCCCCACCTTGGAGGCCCTTCCCTCACCCTGCTCCAGCTGCCAGACATCTTTCTTGCCCTGGGCAACCCAAACCAGGCCCCAGTGACCTGGATAATCCACGTCCTTGATGTCCTGGTCACACAGCCCTGGCCCCTTGTCCCCGTGTCAGGCTCTGGGGTTGATTTGTGGAACATCCTTGGGGGAGGCTGTGGCTCCAGGTGGACCAGGGGGATCCCGGGGGAGAGGGGACCCTGCTGGGCATGAAGAGCATTGGACTTGGGAAACTGTGAGGGGGGGCTGGGGCAGAGTGACCAACCCAGTGACCTCACGCAGCCCTGCTGGGATGTCACACAGCCCCTCCTGTGATGTCACAGCCTGCCCTGTGATGTCACACCTCTGTCCTGTGATGTCACAGTCAGCTCTGTGATGTCACAGGGACAGCCTGTGATGCTCAATGGCCTCACATAGCCCACTCGGTGATGTCATAGCCCACTCTGTGACCTCATGTTACCAGATGATAAACTGCCTACCCCAGGTGAGCTAACACCATTCTTGTTCTCCAAAACCACTGGCCTCTGGAACCTGCACAATGCCCGTTGTGGAAGAAGCAGGACTCAGTGTCCTGCCAGCTCAGCCAGACCAACTGGAACATTGGGGTCCACGACCACCAGGGACCACCAGAGAGACCCCCAGGACAGAAGAACCCATGGGTAAAAGGGAGGGGAAATATGTTAATGATTTTGGGGAAATGATTATCATCTGTGTGTTTAGTCCAGGACAATCAATGAATAAGTTTGCAAAGTACAGAATATAAACAGAAATTTCCTGTACTCAGCATGCACGGCTTTGGGAGGAGCTGTCCCCTGTGTATCCAGCCACAAAAAGAATGCTGCTTTTTAATGCTGCGTTGGTGTAAAGGAGGTTTTATTAACTGTATTTTTGGTAACACTCCCACTGCCCAGGAAAGCTCTGTCTCCTGCTGTTCATAAACAGAGAAGGGTTGATGGGAGATGTGGTGGTCAGAGGCTGTTTGGGGTACAGTGACCATGAAATTATTGAGTTTTAAATATTCTGTGAAAGAAGGAGGGGCATCAACAAAATTTCTACACTGGCCTTACAGAGAGCAGAACTCAGCATATTCAGGATACAGATTTGGGGATAACTGACTTTTTTAAGGGAAACAGTCCTTATAAACAAAGCATTCCAAGAAGGATGGAGACACTTGAAGAAAGAAATCATGAATGAGAAGGAGGAGCCTGTTCCAGTGTGCCAGAAGTGAGCAGATGAGGAAAATGACTGGCCTGGCTGGGTATGGAGCTTTTTCCAGGCACTCAGGGAGAAAAGAGGGTGCATCACCTTTGGACAGAGGTGCAGGCAACTCAGGAAGTGTTTAAGGATATTGTTAGGTCATGCAGAAAGAGAATGAGAGAAGTGAAAACTCAATTAGAACTTAACCTGGCCACTTCTGTGAAAAATAATAGAAAATATTTCTATAAAGAAGTTATTGGCAAACCGCCGGACAAGGAGAATCTCAGCTCTTTATTGGATGCTGTGGGGAATAGAGAAACTGAAGATGAGAAAAAGACTGAGCTGCTTAACCCATTCATTGCCACAGTTTCCAAATATTACACAGGATGTCCTGAGTACAAGTGTTCTCCTGAGCTGGGAGATGGGGACAGGGAGCAGAACAGACCCCTGTAATCCAGGAGGAAGCAGCTGGGGACCTGCTGAGCCACTCAGATGCTCACAGGTGTCTCTGGCACCAAATGGGATCCATCCTCGGGGGATGAGGGAGCTGCTGGATGAGCTCCTCAAGCTGCTCTCCATCATTTCTCATCAGTGCTGGCTCAGCAGGGAGGTGCCAGAGGACTGGAGGTGCCAATGGGAGCCCATGCCCAAGAAGGGCTGGAAGGAGGATGTGGGGAACTGCAGGCCTGTCAGCCTGACCTGGGTGCCTGGTGAGGTGATGGAACAGATCACCTTGAGTGCCATCACTGGGCACCTACAGGATGGCTGAGGGATCAGAGCCAGCCAGCGTGGATTTCAATATCTGCATTGATGATCTGGATGAGGGCATTGAGTGCAGCATCAGCAAATGTGCAGATGGCACCAAGCTGGGTGTGAGTGTGGATGTGCTGGAGGGTAGGAGGGCTTTGCAGAGGGACCTGGACAGGCTGGATCCAGGGCTAAAACCCAACAAGGTGAGGTTTAACAAGACCAACTGCTAGGCCTGGACTTGGGCCACAACAACCCCTGCAGTGCTCCAGGCTGGGGACAGAGTGGCTGGACAGCAGCCAGGAAGAAAGGGACCTGGGGACACTGATGGACAGCAGGCTAGACATGAGCCAGCAGTGTGTCCAGGTGGCCAAGAAGGCCAATGGCTCCTGGCCTGGATCAGGAATGGTGTGGCCAGCAGGAGCAGGGCAGTGATTCTTCCCTTGGGCTCAGCACTGGTTGGGCAGCACCTCGAATGCTGTGTCCAGTTCTGGGCCCTTCAATTTAGGAAGGACATGGAGGGTCTGGAGCTTGTCCAGAGAAGGGCAACGAGGCTGGTGAGGGGTCTGAAACCCAAGTCCTGTGAGGAGCAACTGAGGGAGCTGAGGTTGTTGATCCTGGAGAAGAGGAGGCTCAGGGAGTCATGGTAGTATCAGGGCACAGGTGTGACATGATGATCTCCAAGGACTTTTCCAGCTTTTCTGGTTCTGTGATTCTCTGAAACTACCCCTGGAGCAGTTGCAGGATGAGCCCTGGGCCTCCTCTTCACAAAGTCCAGCAGCCCAGGTCCCTCAGCTTCTCCACACAGCCCCAAAGCCCATCCTGTCAGTCCTGCAGAGCCTCTCCAGCCCCTCCTCATTGCCCACAACAGGGAGCCCCACACCCAGACACAGCAGGCCAGATGTGCCCCCCTGGCCTGTGGTGCTTATGGCAAGGGAGCAGCACGAGGCACTGCAGACCCTGCAGACATTCCCTGAAGCACTTGGAGGATGATCCTGCTCCCCAAGCAATATTCCCATGGTAGCAATTTGGGAACAGAAATGGGGAGTGAGGCCAGAGAGGAAGGGACAAATAGGGATGGGCTGTTTGCAGGAGAGGGGAGAGAGATGGGCAAGAGGAAGAAATCTGGATCAGGAAAGAGTAAAGAAAGGAGAAGCCAAGGAAATGCTCATGGCAGTTTGGGGGTGGCTGTCATTCAGCCCTGGCTCAGGCCAGCAACGTCTGCAGTGGGAAAGAAAACTCACAGCTGATGGGAACAAACTTTCTGGCTTATTTCAGGGGTTACAACAAAGCTGAGTGGTTTCCCTGCCGTTCCCCAGCCCTTGCTGGCCCCAGGGGCTGATGGCATTTGTGTTCACTCAGCTCCATGTCCCCACAGCAGCACCATGGGGGTGCTGAGCCTGCTGTGTGCAATGCAAACAGGGGCTCCTGAGCCAGTGCTGCCGTGTGTGTGCCTGCAAGGATGCGGCTCCTGTGTGAGCTGGGGGAGAGGCCAGGGCTGCAGAGGGGGGATGTTGTTGGCAGGTGCATGAGGACGCTCTGGGATGCTGCCCTGGGGTGTCCAGCTCAGTGGGGATGGATCAGCCCCTGCTCTGCTTCTCCTTGCCAGGGTGTTCTGCTTGCAGGCACCTTGCAGAGCACCAGCCATGCTGTTTGCCCCCAGCCTGCCCACGGCCAGCCTGGGCTGCTCCCGGGGCTTTTCTCTGCTCAGCATTGAGCTGACCAAGTGTTGTGGAGAGAGCCTGGCCAAGGAGCCTGGAACCCCCAGGCCGTGGCCTGAGGCGTCAGCGCTGCCCCAGCAGTGCCCATGGCCTGTTCCTGCTGCAGCCCCGGCACTGCCACCCCCAGGGCTGTGCCCGGCCCCGAGAGCACTCAGGCCCTGCAGCAACACGAGGGCCAGGAGGGCAGCGGGGCAGTGGCACGGGAGCAGCACTGGCAACACCAAGTGCTGCTGCTGCTGCTGGGCACAGCTGCTGTGCCAGCACTGACCTGCCCCCAGCTCTGCACACAGACATTGCTGCTGCAGCTCCAGAGAAGGGAACAAAAGGGGCATCTCTGCAGAAAACTCTGCTGGGAGAGAGATCCTTTAGATCGTTTAAAGCCACCAAGAGCACAGCCCCTACAGACACAATCTGTGTGTCACAGGGAAGATGGAGAAAAACAAACTGAGAAATTGAACCAAAAATGGCTTTTTTTTGTGGACAATATCATAAAATTAAAATAAAGGAAAAATAGTGCCATCACCAAACCAACAAGTAGTATCAAAAATGACTTTTATTATAAGTGATTTGCAGAAATAGCCACCAGTTTAATGTACCTTAAAGCAAAACCATCCAGTCATCACTGTCCACAATGCAGCCTTGAGCTCCTGGTTCCTCAGGCTGTAGATCAGGGGGTTCAAAGCTGGTGGTATTACTGAGTACAGAACTGGCAGGAACAGATCCATGGATGGGGAGGAGATGGAGGGTGGTTTAAAGTAGGCAAAAAAGCCACTACTGACAAACAGGGAGACTACAGCCAGGTGAGGGAGGCAGGTGGAAAAGGCTTTGTGCCGCCCCTGCTCAGAGGGGATCCTCAGCACAGCCCTGAAAATCTGCACGTAGGACAAAACAATGAACAAAAAACAGCCAAATACCAAACATGCACCAACAGTAAGAAGCCCCAGTTCCCTGAGATAGGATTTGGAGCAGGAGAGCTTGAGGATCTGGGGGATTTCACAGAAGAACTGGCCCAGGGCATTACCATGGCACAGGGGCAGGGAAAATGTATTGGCCGTGAGCAGGAAAGCATAGAGAAAGCCACTGGCCCAGGCAGCTGCTGCCATGTGGGCACAAGCTCTGCTGCCCAGGAGGGTCCCGTAGTGCAGGGGTTTGCAGATGGACACGTAGTGGTCGTAGCACATGATGGTCAG
Organism: Sturnus vulgaris; assembly: GCF_052056855.1. NCBI lineage: Eukaryota > Metazoa > Chordata > Aves > Passeriformes > Sturnidae > Sturnus > Sturnus vulgaris. The sequence goes on from NW_028276110.1 coordinate 3,660,772, forward strand.
GAGGGAATACTCAGATGAAATGAAGAAGAGAAAAAAAAAGAGCTGTGCAGCACATCCTTCATAGGAGATGTGTCTGGTATCCCAGAGGGAATTGTGCATGGCTTTGGGGACAGTGGTGCAGATGCAGCCCAGGTCGCTGAGGGCCAGGTTGAGCAGGAAGAAGAACATGGGGGTGTGCAGGTGGTGGCCGCAGGCTACGGCGCTGATGATGAGGCCGTTGGCCAGGAGGGCAGCCAGGGAGATGGCCAGGAAGAGGCAGAAGTGCAGGAGCTGCAGCTGCCGCGTGTCTGCCAATGGCAGCAGGAGGAAGTGGCTGATGGAGCTGCTGTTGGACATTTCTTCATTCTGTGTATTGTTGACTGTTAAAAGAAAACATTGATAAGCTGGGACAGATTTCTTTGAGTCAATCTTGTGCAATTAAATCAGAAATCCTTTCAAAACTCTCTCTCTTCCTGTGTGAGAACTTCAGTAAAAATTTAATTTTTGAGTTCTGATTTTTGCTGCTGTGTAGTTACTGCCTCATCTTCAGCATTGCTCTCCGCCTGATCTCTGAGAAGCCCAGAGGGAAAACAGGGCTCCCTGTGCCCAAGTGCAGTCAGACCTCCTGGTCCTACACAGGTACCTATTTCTCATTTCACCTCCCTGTATTTCAGGGTAATCACACTTAAAACTGACTGGAAAGATAAAGTTGACTCCTTTGAATGGTCTGGTTTTTAAGTCAGTTACTGTAAACCCTTTCTTTCCCTGTGTAGCTGGACAGCGAGGGTATCCAGTGTTCATGTGGCTTTCTGGTGCCTAGAGTCCTGGCTAATGGGAGCTGTTTCTCTCTATCCATGCCTTGTCCCTGCCAGTGCTCCCAGAGCCCAGCCCAGCCCTGGGGGCTCAGCTCTGCCCTGCACACCCCTCCCAGCACAGGGCACTGCCCGGGGCCATCTCCCTGCCAGCAGGGCCTTAAGGGCAGCTCACACAAACTGAGATGCTGCAAGCCAAGGTGCTGCTGCTGCTGTCTGTAGACAGAGGAGGGTGAGGAGGCACTTTGTGAGGGAGATGGGAGGCAGATCTGCTGATGCCCAGTGGGACAGTGCAGGAGTGTCAGTGACACGTACACCTGACAGCCCCTTTGCCTTGCCTTGAGGAGAAAGCTGAGAGCAGCCCTGGCCATGCAGCACCATCTCCACAGCAGGAGGAATCTGCCCTGATGGGGGTGACTCCTTCCACCTCCAACTTCTCCCCACAGCCCATGGGGAGCTGCCAGGCAGGCTGAGAGCTGTCCCTGGCAGGTGGCACATGGCCTGGGCTGGCCAGCAGGAGCCGTCCTGCCCTGTCCCTCTGACGGTGCCCAGGGCAGCCCTGCTCTGCAGCACATCCTCCCCAAACCAGAAATAGCAGTAGAACCATCCTTACATTCATGTCAGTGCTTTCATGGATCAGCTTTAGGAGATCCCTGCAGCCACAGACTTACTGTGTCAGAAGTGGTGAAGATTTCTCCATGAATAAACTCAGAATTGTCCTTGCAGTTGCTTTAAGCTTCTGTCTGGTTCACTCCTCCCAGGTACATGCAGGCAGTGCCCTCAGCCCCAATGGGCTGGGAGAGGAGCTGTTCCTCAGCAATGTCTTTTTGAGGCTCTCCTTGGTTGCCAGGAGCTGCCTCTGTGCCAGGAGCCTGGCCCAGCTCATCAGCACAGACACAGCACAAGGACTTTAATGACCCTCTCAGGGTTTTTGCTGTTTACATCATACTCCGTCCCTCAGAGTATGCTCAAAAATCTTCTCAAGAACTCAGTTAAATTGAAACTCCAAAGTTTGTTAAGTTTTAATGGATTCCACTGAGGGACATGACTCAGAAAATGTCCCAAGGTTCCAGTTAGAGCAGAACACTGGAGGCAGTGATGACAGGTGAGGACAAACAAGGGAAAGGTGTCTCTGATGCTGAGCAAACCTGGATGTGTTTCAAGAATACCAAGGGCCAAGGGCTGAGCCCCAGCCCCTGGCAAGGCAGATCCTGTCCCTCCCTCATTGCTCAGGGCTCTTCCCGGGCCACTGGGCTCTGGCCATGTGCAATGCCAAGGGCAGCACCATGGGGCGGCCCCTGCCAGGCTGCTGAGCAGGGACAAGGAGGCAATGAGGCCCCAGCACAGCAAGGCTCACTTGTCCCCTGCTGGCCTCAGGCCCAGGGCCAGCCTGCATGGCCCAAGTGCTGCAGGAGTTGGCTCTGTCAGGGCCTTTCAGCTGCTGCCCATCCCTGTGGCCTCTGCAGCCCAGGCTGTCCTACGGTGTCCATGCCCTGCGCCTCTGTCCCTGCAGGCTGTCGTCATCCCCCGGCTGCCCCACCTCGCTGGCCCCTTCCTTTGTTGACAGCTCTGCCTCCTGCCTGCCTCTGCCTGCACACACAAAGCCTTGGGCTGCTCCAGACTCCTTCTGAGGGATGTCTGGCACCACACCTCTGCCCTAGGAAGGAAATTTCTTTCTCCTTTTTTCCAGTCTGGACCTCCCTGGCTTTCCAGCTGGCATTAATACTTTCTTTCTCTGGCTGTTTTCCACTATGTCAAAAGGATCCACTGTCTCTGAAACCACTCTTTAAACACTGTCATGGCTCTCATCTCCTGTTGTCTCCACCCCAATGAGCACAGAGCTTCTTTGTCCCTATATAGTGGTCAGCTGCTTGTAGCCTCCAAACCCACCTCGGGAGATCTTTGTCTCTTCTCTGAGGTGTTTGCAATTGAAGACGTTCTGCTCATAGTCTAAGCAAATCACCAGAGCACAGGGCAAGCCACACCTCTATGTCCTGGCTACTTTCTGTTTTGGAGCAATCTTTGGATATATGGAATTTGGGAGGCAAAATCCCAATTTTGGTCCTGATTCCTGCACAAGAAGGCCAATTCTTTTCCATAGGAAGGAAAGAACAGAACCCAAGGCAGAAGAGGAGAGAGGTGGCTCCTGGGAGGCCAAACCAGCCAGACCTGTTTGTCCTAGAAGCTTTTGTCAGGGAGGAATCCTTGTATATATGTAATGTGGGGGAGGAATCTCAGTTTTGACCACAGACACCTTTAGAAAAAGGATGGTTCTTTCCCATTACAAGGAGAGCACCGAGGACCAGTGTTTGGAAAACAGGTAAGAGGCAGCCCCCAAGAGGCCAAGGGCAGCCAGACCTGTCTGTCCTGGCAGCTTTCATTTCGGAGGAATCCTTGGAGGTACGGAATTTTGGAGGTGGAATTCCAATTTTGGCCATGGGCACCTGGCTGAGATGGATGCATTTTTCCTATAGAAAAGCAAAGCATGAAGTCCAAGTCTTTTGGAACAAGATGAGAAGTGGCCACCCGTGGGCCAAGCCAGACCTGTCTCTCCTTGCACCTTTCATCTAGGGGCTATCCATGGACATAGGACACTTTGGAGGTGGAATCTCAATACTGGCCATGGGCATCTGGCCAGGAAGAAGGACATTATTACTATTATTTTCTTTTAATTAGGAAAGCACAGAGCCTCAGTGTTTCAAAGGCAGATGAGAGCTGGCCCTGAGGAAGCCAAGGCCAGCCAGACTTGTCAGTCATGGCAGCTTTTATCTGGGAGCAATCCTTGGATATCGGGAATTCTGGAGGGAGATTCCCAATTTTGGCCACGGGCGCCTGGTCATGATGGATGTTCCTTTCCCATAAGAAAGAAAACACATGGTCGCAGTGTTTCAAAAGCAGATGAGACGTGGCCCTTGAGTGGCCAAGCCAGACAGATCAGTTAGTTAGTCCTGTTAGTCCTGGCAGATTTCATCTGGGAACAATCTTTATGTATTGGGAAATTTGGAGGAGACGTCCCAATTTTGGCCATGGACAGCTAGAGGAGGACAGTTCTCTCCCATAGGAAGGAAAGCCCAGAGCCCCAGTGCTTCAGGGGCAGGTGAGAGGCAGCCCTCGACATGCCAGGGTCAGCCAGACCTGCCAGAAATCACCAGGAGGCCCAGCCAGCCAGAACTCTTCCATGTTCCCTTCGTTTCATGGGACCCCACAGTGTCCCCATGTTCCCTTGGTTCCATGAGGCCCTGCAGTGTCACAATGTTCCCCTTGCTTCTGCAGTGTCACAATGGCCCTGTGCTTCCATGAGGCCTCACAATGTCACAATGTTTTCATGGATCCACACAGCCCTGATGTGTCACAATGGCCCGTTGGCTCCATGCGCCCTCACTGTGTCACAATGGCTCCTCTGTGACACTACAGGCTCCACAAGATCACCATGGACCCTTGGTTCCTTGGGGCCCTCAAATTCCACAGTGGTCTCCTTGATTCCATGAGGCAGCAGAGTGTCACAATGGCCCCTTGGTTCCATCAAACACCACAGTGTCACCATGGTGTCCACATTGTCACAACTGACCCATGGTTCCATGAGGTTCCACAGTGTCACCCTGGTCGCAGGCTGGATGAGATCGATGTCCCAGGCACCTTGGGATGCTCGGAATGCCCGCGTGGGGCCAGGGCTGGGTCAGGCCTTGGTTTGTGGTGGGACAGAGCCCCGCCCCCAGCCATGGCCTGGCACAGCTGCAAATCACACAGCAGGGGCAATGCTAACCCAGCTCTGATTGGCCGAGCTGTCAATCAATCACAGAGCAGGGGCAATGCTAACCCAGTTCTGATTGGCCGAGCTGTCAATCAATCACACAATAGCAGCTGGTTCCTGCCCTGACTCTGATTGAGCAAACAACTGGAAGTCCCTCCCAAGGGGCAGGGCCCATGAAGGCCCAGGGGGTTAAAAGCCAGAGCACGAGGTCAGCCCATGGTGTGGATCCTGCCTTCTGCTGGGGTTCTCCTGTTAGCCTTGTTGAAACCTGAGCTGTTGGTACCTATATGTGTATCTCTCCATACATCTTCTGTTGTTCTCTATTTCTTCTTCTCATAATCCCACTTAACTGAAATACTTTCGGGTAACTTAGTATCTTCGGTGGTCAAGGTTTTTAAGTTAAATGGTCTAAGTTGAGGCAGTTAATGCTATGATATTAGTTTTATGTTGAATTGGATGTTGTATGAAATATTTTGTCCATGTTCCTTGATTGTCTATATTTTGCCAGCAAAATTTGGTGTCATTTTGACGTCTTAATTCAATTGGTTAGAGCTGGTATCACTGAGGCTGTGGGTTCAATCCCTGTGTGGGCCATTCACTTAGGAGTTGGACTTAATGATCCCTTCCTATCAAGAATCTTCTTTGCATCTGGCCATGTTGAGAATATCTGGCTGGGGTTTCTCCTGTGCATGAAACTCAAGTGAAGGAACCTTTGGTCACCCCTAGCATTTCAGTGTTCTGGGGTGTTCCAGCCCTGCAGGCTCACCATGGCCTCTTGTTTCCATCAGGCCCTGCTGTGTCACACTGGCCCTTGGTTCCATGAGCATCTGGAGTGTCACACAGCTTGATGACATTTGTCCTTGCTGCCCCTGCCATCCCACTGCCCCAGCAACAGCCCCGAGCCACCCGTGAGGGACAGGCCCTGCTGGGCCAGGCCTGGGCTCAGGCCTTGGCCTTTCTGCTTCCTCCACCCAGCCCAGGCCTTGCTCAGCATTGCAGTTCCCTGCTCACAGCCTCGGGCTCCTGCAATCCTGCCCTCAAGGATCTGCTCTCACCAGTCCCTGGGGAGCCTTTGGCACTCCCTGCCCTCAGTGGGGCCACTGATGCTCCAAGGGACTTGGAGTTTTGCTTCTGCCTCCTTGAGCAGCTTCTTCAACCTTCTCTCAGTGCCTGAGGCTCCTGGACTCAGCCCCAAATCCACCCTGGGGATCATAAAAATAGAGAAAGTCCTCAGGAGCACCTTGTCTTCTTCCAGTTGTCTTCAAGTTATCAGGGGTTGTGCAGCTGCTCGGAGTCAATTTGGAGGTTTGTTAATGAGGAAGGATTTGATGTGCACCTCATGACTTTTGTGTTTTTAATCACATGAGTATTTTTTTATTTTTCATTTTAGAGGAGAGGTGATAGAACTATTCCCCAGGTGATCTTGATGCTGGATGTTTCCTTAGGAGGTCTGGGCACTCAGAAGTACGAGCCCCTTAAGGGATGACCCTGTTTGGACAACCTGCTCCTCACCCCCAACATCAGCGTGTCTCACATCACCCACCTCAGACTGACATGCCAAAAAAAAGATTATTAATTTAAAAAATTAAAATAATATATTTTTCATAATAATACTATTCCATACTTTTATTACCTTAATTTTCTATTTATGTTAAAAAATCCATACATTTTTGGCAACCAAAAATTTTTTGGTCATTGCTTCTAAGTAACACAATTCCCTTCATTAATAAGTGACCACTATTGGCTACGGATTTCTCCAGCTTTATGATTATTAGTCCTATTTTTAGTACCATTGTCATCTTTTTAATCGTTTTCTCAGACCGTATGAACAGGGACCCATTTGGGGTTCATGGAGACATTTCTGGAGTATATTTGAGGCCGTTTTGGGTCTGGAGAGGGAATTTAGACAGAACTTCAGAGTCTGGAGTAAACTTGGGGGACCTGAGTGGGCACTAGGCGGGGCACTGAGGGATTGGGATGGACACTTCGGGGCCTGGGGGAGCTCTTGGAGGTGCAGGAGAGCATCTGGGGGTCAGGGAGGGGAATCTGGGGCCATTCGGGGTCCAGGGGGACACTTGGGGGGCTCTAACGGGGCTCTCCGGGGCGCGGGGGGTGATGGGAGTTGTAGGCACAGGTATAATACGGTTCAATAGGGCCGCGGAGCATCATGGGAGTTCTGTGCACAGCTACAATGGCTCTCGGCAGGGCGCGGTGCATGATGGGAGTTGAAGTCACGGCTGGAATAGCACTCTATGGGAACTGCGAAGCATCATGGGAGATGTAGTCCCGGAAGTGGCTCTGGCGAAAAAAGAAAACTCCTCTTTGCCAGACCTCCTGAGAGACCCTGGATCAACATCAATCACAGAATGCTGCAATCAGCTCTGCTCTAAAGAGAGCAGTAATAAAATATACCCTTGAAAATAGGAATGGATATTTCTAAGAAGCTCTTTCAGATATTTCTCCATAACTGGAGTTGAAAACCTTCCTAAAATGAACTGCACCAGAGCAGATGGAAATCAAGGCAGAGCCATGGTTTGTCAGGACTTGCTTGATCCCAATGAGCCCCGTGGTGCATTTGGTGCTGCCAAGCAGCTCCAAATAATATTTTGGAAATATTGTCTCTCTCTCTGCAGTGCTGCCTTTGACAGGAGCCCAGCCCAGCTCAGCAGCACAGACAGCACAAGGACTTTAATGACCCTCTCGGGGTTGGGGCTGAGTCCCTGAACATCAGTCCCTGAGAGGGAGTTGAAGAAACCTCTCAAGAATTCAAAGTCAAATTCAAACTCCAAAGTTTTTCTTACTTTTAGTGAGTCCCACTGATAAACATGAAGAAGAAGGTTTCCCAAGGGTTGAATTAGAGCAGAAAATTGGTGACAATAATGTCAGGTTGGAAAAAATAGGATAAAGGAGGAACAGAAACCTCTCAAGAATTCCAAGTCAGATTCGAAGTCCAAAGTTTCCTGAAGTTCTAATGGGTCCCACTGAGGGACATGACAAAGAAAGTGTCCCCAGGTGCAGGTTTTATTGTTTTTATGTTACAATTTTAAAGTATCAATTTTTTTAATTTTATGATATAATTCTTAAGTGGGCTTATTGTTTTTATATTACCTTTTTTGGTCTGGATTTTTTCTTTTTCTGAATGAAGCAGAGAGATGGGACTTCTGAGTTGCTTTAGAAAGTTTGGTTTAATTTTTTTATTTTCTATCCAGTCAGAAAGGGTAAATTTGTCTTACAGATGTTCACAGCATGGTGTAAAAGTCACAGGACTTATGGTTACAAGGTCTTTTAAGTATTTATTAAGCAATAAAACACTGTCAATAGATATATTTAAATTTCTAATTCAATACTAAGTTATTTTGTCTTACTGACTCATGGTACAGTGTCAGCTTCCTTAGCCAATTATATCACAACACACAAACTTACATTGCTGCACTCTAAAACTTCTTGTTCCCTTTGTAACTACCTTTATTTTTTCTATATCTTAAATTCTAAAGTTAAACTATCCTTACTTAACTATGCATAGTTCTAAGCTTCAGCTTACAGACCCAGTGTTCTGAGAATTCCTTGCATTTTGAATTCCAACACCCAGGTTCCAGTTAGAGCAGAACACTGGAGGCACTGATGACAGGTGGGGACAAACAAGGGAAAGGTGTCTCTGATGCTGAGCAAACCTGGATGTATTTCAGGAATGCAAAGGGCCAAGGGCTGAGCCCCAGCCCCTGGCAAGGCAGATCCTGTCCCTCCCTCATTGCTCAGGGCTCTTCCCGGGCCACTGGGCTCTGGGCATGAGCAATGCCAAGGGCAGCACCATGGGGCGGCCCCTGCCAGGCTGCTGAGCAGGGACAAGGAGGCAATGAGGCCCCAGCACAGCAAGGCTCACTTGTCCCCTGCTGGCCTCAGGCCCAGGGCCAGCCTGCATGGCCCAAGTGCTGCAGGAGTTGGCTCTGTCAGGGCCTTTCAGCTGCTGCCCATCCCTGTGGCCTCTGCAGCCCAGGCTGTCCTACGGTGTCCATGCCCTGCGCCTCTGTCCCTGCAGGCTGTCGTCATCCCCCGGCTGCCCCACCTCGCTGGCCCCTTCCTTTGCTGACAGCTCTGCCTCCTGCCTGCCTCTGCCTGCACACACAAAGCCTTGGGCTGCTCCAGACTCCTTCTGGGGGACTTGTTGCATCACAACCCTGCCCTCGTAGAACAATTCCTTTCTCCTCATGTCCAGTCCAGGCCTCCCCATCTGCACGTTGCATTAATTCTTTCTTTCTCCAGCTTTTCTTTACTATGTCTAAAGGATCCACCATCTCTGATGCTGCCCTTCAATCCCTCCCAAGGCTCTCCTCTGTTCTCCTTAGTCTCCAGTCCACTGAGCACAGAGGACCTGTGCTCCATATAGGTGTCTTTTGCTTGAGGCCTTTAAACCCCAACTTGAGAGATCTCTGGGCCCACTCCAAGGTGCTGGCAAATGAAAATATTCTGATCATAGTCTTAGAAAATCACCAGAGGACAAGGCAGATGGACCTGTGTGTCCTGGCTACTTATTTTTGGGTGCAATCCTTGGATAGAGCCAATCTTGGAGATAGAATCCTAATTTTGGCCATTGATACCTAGGTGAGAAGGGTAGTCCGTTTCCACTGGAGGGAAAGCACAGAGCCCCAGTGTTCAGTGGTAGATGAGAGACAGCCCTCAGGAGGCCAAGGCCAGCCAGAGCTGTCTATCCTGGCAGATTTTGGCTGGGAGAACCCTTGCATATGGGGAAGTTTTAACAGAGAGTACCACTTTCAGCAATGGGCACCAGGAAATACAGAGTTCTTTTCCCTAGGAAGGAAAGCACAGAGCCCCTGTGCTCCAGGAGATGATGAGAGGCAGCCCTTGACATGCCAGGATCAGCCAGACTTGCCAGGTGTCCCCCAGAAGGCCAATCCAGCCAGATCAGTTCCATCTCCCCTTTTTTCCATGGGTTCCTGTAGTGTCCCAACGCTCTCCTTGCTTCTTCAGTGTCACAATGGTCCCTTGTTTCCATGAGGCCCTGCAGGGTCACAATGGCCCTTTGGTTCCCCACAGTGTCACAATGGTCTCCATGATTCCATGGGGCCTTGCAATGCCACAATGATCTCCATGGATCCACTGAGCTACTTAACCCATTCTATGCCTCAGTTTGGAACAATAAGCCAGGATGTCCTGAGGACAAGTGTTCTCCTGAGCTAGGAGATGGGGACAGGGAGCAGAACAGACCCCTGTAATGCAGGAGGAAGCAGCTGGGGACCTGCTGAGCCACTCAGATGCTCACAGGTGTCTCTGGGACCAGATGGGATCCATCCTAGGGGGGTGAGGGAGCTGCTGGATGAGCTCCCCAAGCTGCTCTCCATCATTTCTCATCAGTGCTGGCTCAGCAGGGAGGTGCCAGAGGACTGGAGGTGCCAATGGGAGCCCATGCCCAAGAAGGGCTGGAAGGAGGATGTGGGGAACTGCAGGCCTGTCAGCCTGACCTGGGTGCCTGGTGAGGTGATGGAACAGATCACCTTGAGTGTCATCACAGGGCACCTACAGGATGGCTGAGGGATCAGAGCCAGCCAGTGTGGATTTCAATATCTGCACTGATGATCTGGATGAGGGCATTGAGTGCAGCATCAGCAAATGTGCAGATGGCACCAAGCTGGGTGTGAGTGTGGATGTGCTGGAGGGTAGGAGGGTTCTGCAGAGGGACCTGGACAGGGTGGATCCGGGGCCCAAATCCAACAAGGTGAGGTTTAACAAGACCAAGTGCCAGGTCCTGCACCTTTGGCCACAACAACCCCTGCAGTGCTCCAGGCTGGGGACAGAGTGGCTGGACAGCAGCCAGGCAGAAAGGGACCTGGGGGCACTGATGGACAGGAGGCTGGACCTGAGCCAGCAGTGTGCCCAGGTGGCCAAGAAAGCCAATGGCTCCTGGCCTGGATCAGGAATGGTGTGGCCAGCAGGAGCAGGGCAGTGATTCTTCCCTTGGGCTCAGCACTGGTTGGGCAGCACCTCGAGTGCTGTGTCCAGTCCCTGAGCTTCTCCACACAGCCCCAAAGCCCATCCTGTCAGTCCTGCAGAGCCTCTCCAGCCCCTCCTCATTGCCCACAACAGGGAGCCCCACACCCAGACACAGCAGCCCAGATGTGCCCCCCTGGCCTGTGGTGCCTCTGGCAAGGGAGCAGCCCGAGGCACTGCAGGACCCTGCAGACAATTCCTGAAGCACTTGGAGGATGATCCTGCTTCCCAAAGGATGGTTTGTTTTTTTTTCTCCTGCTGCCAGTTCAGGAACTGAAATAGGGAGTGGAGCCAGAGAGGAAAGGGCAAACAAGGATGGGCTGTTTGAAGGGTAGGGAAGTAGGGTGGGCAATAGGAAGAAATCAGGAGCAAGAAAGTGGATAGAGAGCAATGGTGAAGCCAAGGAAATGCTCAGGGCAGTTTGGGGGTGGCTGCCAGGCAGGCCTGGCTCTGAGCAACAACATCTGCAGTGGGACAGGAAACTCACAGCTGATGGGAACAAACTTTCTGGCTGATTTCAGGGGCCACAACAAAGCTGAGTGGTTTCCCTGCCGTCCCCCAGCCCTTGCTGGCCCCAGGGGCTGATGGCATTTGTGCTCACTCAGCTCCATGTCCCCACAGCAGCACCATGGGGGTGCTGAGCCTGCTGTGTGCAATGCAAACAGGGGCTCCTGAGCCAGTGCTGCCGTGTGTGTGCCTGCAAGGATGCAGCTCCTGTGTGAGCTGGGGGAGAGGCCAGGGCTGCAGAGGGGGGATGTTGTTGGCAGGTGCATGAGGACGCTCTGGGACGCTGCCCTGGGGTGTCCAGCGCAGTGGGGATGGATCAGCCCCTGCTCTGCTGCTCCTTGCCAGGGTGTCCCCCTTGCAGGGAGCTTGCAGAGCACCAGCCATGCTGTTTGCCCCCAGCCTGCCCACGGCCAGCCTGGGGCTGCTCCCGGAGCTTTTCTGTGCTCAGCATTGGGCTGGCCAAGTGTTGTGGAGAGAGCGTGGCCAAGGAGCCTGGAACCCCCAGGCCGTGGCCTGAGGCGTCAGCGCTGCCCCAGCAGTGCCCATGGCCTGTCCCTGCTGCAGCCCCGGCACTGCCATCCCCAGGGCTGTGCCCAGCCCCGAGAGCACTCAGGCCCTGCAGCAACACGAGGGCCAGGAGGGCAGCGGGGCAGTGGCACGGGAGCAGCACTGGCAACACCAAGTGCTGCTGCTGCTGCTGGGCACAGCTGCTGTGCCAGCACTGATCTGCCCCAGCTCTGCACACAGACATTGCTACTGCAGCTCCAGAGAAGGGAAAAAAGGGACATCTCTGGAGAAAACTTTGTTGGGGAGAGATTCTTTAGTTCATCTAAAGCCACCAAGAGCACAGCACCTTATTTACAGTCTGTGGCCACTGGGAAGGTGGAGAGAAAGAAAATGAGAACCAGCATGAACAATGAAATTTCTTTATGGATTATAGTAAAGAACTAAAAAAAAGACTATAACCTCCAAAATGAAACCAACAAGAATTTTCAAGTGTGGCTTTTAGTACAAATGATTTGCAGAATTTGACCAGCAGTTTACAGTTTCTTAAATCCTCCAGTCATCAGTGTCCACGTTGTAGCCTTGAGCTCCTGGTTCCTCAGACTGTAGATGAGGGGATTCAGGGTTGGAGGCACCACTGAGTACAGAACTGACACTGCCAGATCCAGGGATGGGGATGAGATGGAAGGGGGCTTCAGGTAGGCAAATGAGGCAGTGCAGAAAAACAGAGACACCACAGCCAGGTGAGGGAGGCAGGTGGAAAAGGCTTTGTGCCGTCCCTGCTCAGAGGGGATCCTCAGCACAGCCCTCAAGATCTGCACATAGGAGAAAATCATGAACACGAAACAACCAAATAACAAACAGGCACCAACAGCAATGATCCCAATTTCCCTGAGATAGGATTTGGAGCAGGAGAGCTTGAGGATCTGGGGGATTTCACAGAAGAACTGGCCCAGGGCATTGCCATGGCACAGGGGCAGGGAAAATGTATTGGCTGTGTGCAGCAGAGCATTGAGAAAGGCACTGGCCCAGGCAGCTGCTGCCATGTGGGCACAAGCTCTGCTGCCCAGGAGGGTCCCGTAGTGCAGGGGTTTGCAGATGGACACGTAGCGGTCGTAGCACATGATGGTCAGGAGGAAATACTCTGCTGACATGAAGAACATAAAGAAAAAGGCCTGAGCAGCACATCCTGAGTAGGAGATGTGTCTGGTGTCCCAGAGGGAATTGTGCATGGCTTTGGGGACAGTGGTGCAGATGCAGCCCAGGTCAGTGAGGGCCAGGTTGAGCAGGAAGAAGAACATGGGGGTGTGCAGGTGGTGGCCGCAGGCTACGGCGCTGATGATGAGGCCGTTGGCCAGGAGGGCAGCCAGGGAGATGGCCAGGAAGAGGCAGAAGTGCAGGAGCTGCAGCTGCCGCGTGTCTGCCAATGGCAGCAGGAGGAAGTGGCTGATGGAGCTGCTGTTGCACATTTCCTGTGTCTTGGCGTGGGGATCTCTAAGAAAAGTAATCATGGAATAGTTCAGTTTGGAGAGGATTTTAAAAACCCCTGCCCAGCTTGGTGTCACTTTCCCCCCACTGCCTGCTCAGGGCTCTGCTGCCTGGAGCTGTCCCTGCCAGCAGCTGCTTCCCTGTGCCCAGGGCTGGGCCCTGCCAGTGCTGCCAGAGCCCAGCCCAGCCCTGGGGGCTCAGCTCTGCCCTGCACACCCCTCCCAGCACAGGGCACTGCCCAGGGCCAGCTCTGTCTCTGCAGGCTCTGATGGCAATGTCATAGCTATCCTGAGGAGGCTGGAAAAGTGACACTGATGCTGCCTGTGAGGGACCCTGTGCTAATTTCTATCAGTGCCTGCTTTATTAAAATCCAAGAAAAAAATATTCTATTTTTACCAAACTGAACTTAGAGATTAATATCTATATGCAATTTCCCTTCTACGCAACGCAGAGGAATAGATTATAAAATCAGGATTTTCCTTTTTATGCAGGCCCTGCCTTACTGTGCTCCCTGTGTAATCTACCTAGAAACATTCTGGAGTTCAGTGTTATGCTGGGAGCAGTTCTGAACTATGCAGCATCCTCACCACACAAGGACAACCCTTCCAAACCTCACCAGCTGTCTCCTGCCACCCAGACCTTGTCCCCCAGTGCTGGGAGCAGCTCCCTGGGCTGGCTGAGAGCTGTCCCTGGCAGGCAGCAGAGTCCCTGTCCCAGCACAGCACCCTGGGCTGCAGGACCCTGCTCTGCACCACAGCCCTGGGCACCCCTGGCTGCTCTACACAAGAGATCATCAGAGAATGTACTCACACAGTCTGCAGGCATTGGGATGTTCCAGCTTTAGGAGATCACTGCAGGAGCTGCAGCTGCATTGTCCTGCAGCCAGAGGCTTCCTGTGTCAAGGGCTGGGAGTGATTCTGCCCCAGGCACTTCTGAGCATCTTCCCAGCCCTGACTGATTGAAGCTCTCTGTGCCTCTGTGCTGTGCCCGGGGTGGCTGCAGGCAGTGCCCCAACCCTGCTGAGCTGTGCACAGGAGCTGCTCATCAAGGGAAATGTGTTTTTGAAGCTCTTCTTGGTTGCCAGGATCACATTCTGAGCCAGGAGCCCAGCCCAGCTCATCAGCACAGACACAGCACAAGGACTTTAATGACCCTCTTGGGATTGGGGCTGAGTATCTGAACATCAGTCCCTGAGTGGGAGCTGAAGAAACTTCTCAAGAACTCCAAGTCACAATCAAACTCCAAAGTTTCCTAAAGTTTTAATGGGTCCCACTGAGGGACACAACTGAGAAAGTGTCCCCAGGTTACAGTTAGAGCAGGAAATTGGAGGCAGTGATGACAAGTGGGGACAAAGAGAAGCCAAGTCTTGGTGCCCTGGGGCACAGCAGGGTCTGTGCCACCAAGGGCTGTGAGGAGACACCTTGTCCTGAGCCACTGGGGCCTCCTGGCACAGCCCCAGCAAGACTGGCCACTGTCACCCCTTGTCCTGCCCTCAGCATCCCCCCACATCCCAGTGGCCTCAGGGATGTGCTGGGACGAGTCCCTGGGGAGCCTTGGTCAGGAATGGCCCTGGGGGCTCCTTCATGCTCCCAGGGACTGCAGGTTTTTCAGAGGACTTTGGGTTTTGCTTTTGCCTTGGAGTCTCTGAGAGCTTTGTGCAATCATGGCCTCTAATTATCTACTTTAATTAGTCCCTTGAGTACCTTTATAAGTAACAACACTCAATAAGGCTCATTAATGTTTCAAGATACTTCAGTTTTTTAAAGTACTTTCCTTATTCCTTTCTCTCTGAGAGGTTTTTGGGCAATCCTGGCCTCCCATTCTCTCCTCCAAGGAGTCCATGAGGAGCCTGTGTAGGGGATGGACCTCAGTGGTACCCATTAATGCTTTGAAACACTTTGGGTTTTCTTCTGACTTGCACTTGTGGAAAGGTTTGTGCAATCTCCTCTCAGGCCCTGAGGTTCAAGGGCTCAGCACCAAATGCACAACAGGGCTCCTTGGTTTCAAGCTCGTCCTGACAAACCATGGCTCTGCCTTCATTTCCCTCTGCTCTGGGGCAGCTCATTAGGAAGGTTTTCAACTCCAGATATGGAAAATTATGTCAAAGATCTTCTTGGAAATATCTGTTCCTATTTCAGTGGATGCATTTTATTACTGTTCTCTTTAGAGTAGAGGTCATTGCAGCATTCTGTGATTGATATTGATCCAGCGTCTCTTCTCAGGAGGTCTGGCCTGCTCACAGAAGCTGTGCCTTAAGGTCTGACCCAGTGTGGACAACCTTGCTGCACATTCCTCAACCCCATCCTGTCTGTCCTCACTCACCTGGGACCTGCTTTGTCCCAGTTTGGAGAACTGGCTGCACTCAGGCAAAAATGAGTTTTTTCCCTTTTTTGTTTTTCTTGGCTTTTTTTTTTTTTTTTTTTTTTTTTTTTTTTTTTTAAGCAATCTAAAACTCCTGGATTTCCTCATTGCAAGCAGACACCTTCCATTAGTGTGTGCCAGCCCAAGGTCCCACCACAGAGGTTTCCCTTCTCCAAGGCAGAGATATGTAACGAATGTTTGAGACCTTTGGATTCCTTGGTTTCACAAGGCCTTGTTGTGTCACTATGCACTCTTGGTTCCATGAGGTTCTGCACTGTCACAGTGGAGATTTGGGTCCATGGGACCCCACTGTGTCACAATGCTCTTTTGGGTTCCATGAGTCTTGCTCTGTCACATGGACTTTTGGTTCCTTGGGTTTCCATATTCTCAGCAATGGTCTCTGTAGTTCCAGAGTGTCACGATGGACTCTTGGTTCCATGAGGTTCTTCAGTGTCAAAATGGAATTCTTGGTTCCACGGGGCCCCACAGTGTCACCATGGTCTCCTTGGTTCCACAATGTCAGGCAGTGTCACAATGGCTCACAGGTTCCATGGGGTGCCACAATTGTCACAGTCCATGAGTTCCATGGACTGGGTTCCATGAGTTTCCCCAGTGTCCCAATGGTTCCTTGGCTTCACCTGGCCCCGTGTGTCACAATGGACTCTTGGTTCCATGGGGCCCGCAGTGTCACAGGGGTTTCCTTGGTTCTGTGAGGTTCTGTGGTGTCACAATGGATGTTTGATTCCATGGAACCCCACACTGTCACAGGGGTCTCCTTTTTCCTGTGGCACCCAGCAGCAAACCCCACTGGCAGGGCCAAATGCCTGGGAAAGAAGGAGAAGGGGACATTTGGAGTGATGGTTTTTGTCTTCCCAGGGCACAGTGACGTGGGCTGGGGCCCTGCTGTCCTGGAGATGGCTGAACACCGGCCTGCCCATGGAAGGGCTGAGAGACAACAACCTCTGTGCATGGAACTGCAACAGCAGAGAGCTCAGGCTGAAGGCTGGGTTTAACAGACTGTCACCAGCACAGGAACCATCAATATGAGAGGAAAGATGTGTGTTCATGTCTTTACAAATCATTTGGTGGGTGAAGGGATGGGTGTTAAGGTGTTTGAAATGGGTTGTAACATTTCTACTGACTTTGGGCAGCAGGTTTTTTACCGGGCCCAGCCAGCTTGGCTCCTGACACAGACAAGGGTTTTCACTGGTTTGTACTGGTTTTTACCTATTTTTCTTGTTTGTACTGGTCCATACTGGTGTTTTCTGGTCCATACTGGTTTGTACTAGTTACTAGCAGTTTGCATTACACTTTTGTTTACTTTTTTATACTGGTTTTTACCACTTATACTGTCCCATACTGGTCCATACTGGTCTATACTGGTCCATACAGGTCCATACTGGTTTATACAGATTTCAGGGTGCCATCGAAGCTATCGTTTATGGGGCAGTGGCTGGGGGTGAACCCCAAATCCTACGGGGTGTGGGACCACCAGGGCTGGGTGTTCAGCCACGCTGCAGCGCCCCCTGCTGGCCAGGGAGGACCTGGCAATGTGCGAGCACCTCCTGGTGGCCGACCCCTGCAACTGTGAGTGGCTTGTACTGGTTTGTACTGGTTTGTGCTGGGATAGGATCCAGGGCGTACTGGGATGGGGCTGGGGTTACTGGATTGTACTGGGTTATACTGGGAGAGAGTGTGTGAGTGTCCGGGAGGATCTAGCACTGTGTGTACTGGTTGTAGTGGGTTATGCTGGTTTGTACTGGGTTGAGGTGCTGGGGTGTTACTGGTTTGTACTGGGTTCTACTGGGAAAGGGAGCAGGGGTGTGTGAGTGCCCCCTGCTAGCTTGTAGGACCTACTGGCCAACTGCGAGTTATACTGGTTTATACTGGTTTATATTGGGATGGGGTGCTGGGGGTCACTGGGTTATACTGGGATGTGGTCCTGGGAGTGACTGGATTGTAGTGGTTTATACTGGGTTATACAGAGATATTCTGGATTTTACTGGGTTAAACTGGGATGTACTGGGTTATACTGGGAGGGGTCTTAGGGATGCTTCGCACTCCACTGAGATCAACTTCTGGGGATGCTGGCCTTACTGGTTCATACTGGGATGGAGCTTGGGACCTACTGGGAGTGACTTCAGGTTGTGCTTACTCATTTATACTGGGAGCTGCTGCTACGGGCTCAGAGGTGGCTCCCAGTGCTTACTGGTTTATACTGGTGCCATCCCAGTATAAACCTGGGAGCCCCAGGACCACACTAGGAATGAGTTTGGGTGCATGAGGCCTTACTGGTTTATACTGGGATATGCTGCCACAGGCCTCAGGAGCTCAGGAGTGGCTCTAAGTGCTTACTGGTTTATACTGGTGCCTTCCCAGTCCACACCTGGGAACACTGGTAGGCACTTGTGGCCAGGCAGGACCTCACGGCCGAGCTGGCCTTTACCAGGGCCTTGCTGAGCCACAGCTTCTCCAGCGTCTCAGCCTGGCAACACTGCCTGGGGCTGCTGATGCCCACCAGGAACTACGGCAAGGGCACTGCCCCCTGGAAGGCTGAAGGAAGGCGAGGGATTCCCCAAAAAACTCCAACAATTTTGCAAGATCCCCAAAATTTTCCAGCCCCTCCCTCACCTAAAATGTGAGCTGGTGGGTTCTGTTGCGTTGAATGGGCAGACCTGGTGTTCCTAAATCCCTATTGACTTCAATGAGTAGATCTGGTTTCCCTAAATCCCCATTGAATTTAATGGGTAGACTTCAACTCCTGGATACCTGGGTGCCCCCATTGAGATATTGGGATTTCCCCCAGTGTCCCCTAGAGATTTTGGTGTGCCTCCTTTGCCCACCCCAGAGCTGGAGCTGCTGCAGAATACCATCTTCACCAACCCCATGCAACAAAGCACCTGGCTGTACCTGCTCTGCATCCTCTCCTGAGGTAACTCAGGGCTCCCTCCCACCCCTGATGTCCTCACCTGCAGTTTTGGGTACCCCCTGAATGTTGGGGTGCCCCTCTACAGCCCCGCAGCTGCCAAGGGTCACCTGTGTCCACGTCAACTGGGAGGACAGTGGCCATCATCTTCTCCTGGCCTGTCAGGGTGAGTCAGGGCACTTGGGTGCCCCAAAAATAACCTGGATATCCCTGAAAATTATCTGGGTACACCTGGATACTGCCCAAAATCAACTGAACCCCCCCAGCAATCACCTGGGTAGACCTGGCTATCCCCAAAAATCACCTGGGTACTCCCAGAAATCACCTGGATACACCTGGGTACCCCTTGCACACCTGGATCACCAAAAACCCCTGGGCCCCCCAAAAACTAGTGTCTCAAACATCCTCATTGCTTTGACTGGGTAGACCTGGCTCCCCTAAACCTTATTACTTTTAAAGGCTAGACCCGCTGTCCCTAAATTCTTACTGATTTCAATGAGTTAGCTCTGGGGTCCTGTTTATCTCCATTTATCTCTACAAATCCCTCCCAGTGGTCCCACTTTTGCTTCAGTGCTCCCAGTCACCCCAGTGTCCCCCCTTAGCCCTTCCCAGTGCTCCCAGTTTAAACAGTAACTCTTTCCAGTCAAGTCCTATCAATGGGTAGACCTGGTGTCCCTAAATCCCTATTGACTTCACTGGGGTAGACCTGGTATCCTTCAATCCCCTTTGACTTCAGTGGCCAGAGCAGATGTCCCCAAATTTTTGGTGCTAAAACCACCAAATTTGGGCTCAAAATTCCCAAATTTCAACTGAAAATGTACATTTTTGGGCTTACCTAGAGGCACAGCTCCAGCATGGACCATAGGTGAGGGATCAGGGATTTGGGAATGGCCTCTTGGAATTCATCCAGGACTTCCACAGGATCAGCACTACATTCCTGGAGTGGAAATTTCCAGAATTTAGCCCAAGATTTTCCCCAAATTGACCCAAATTTCCCCATTATAGGACCAAATTTCAGAAAAATCCACACTGACATTAATGGATAAAGCAGGTGACCCTAAATCCCTATTGACTTTAATGGGATAGACCTGGTGTCCATAAGTCCCTATTGATTTCATTAGTCATGTCTGATGTCAAAAAAATGTGTATTGGGAGATTGATATTGCAAGAGATGAGGCAACTGAGAGACGTTGTAAAAGATGGTTTATGGCCTCATGGTGTCAGTCTCATAGAAGGGTGAGACATTAAAGGTGTTACATCCAAAGCCATAATATCAGAAGCTGCCTCATTCTTAGTTACAATGCCTTATGTTATTTTTTTAGCCAATCAAATACTTCTGTGAAGTTTGCCAGCATCCTTTTACACCAATCATTAATTGCTTTCCTTCTCATGGCTTTGCCGCAATGCATCATTTTTCAACCAATCCTAGAACACGTCACCAAACTACATTGATATATCTTAAACTTCTAATTAATTTTATTACAGGTTCTATTGCTAAGCTTTACAATCTTTCACTATCTTACTTAACATACTGCTTTGCTTACATAATGCATATTTATATTTGCTTAAAACATATCTCTACTTGAACTACAAATTTCTATTCTTGTTTTAGATCTATTTTATTTTTAATGCCCAGATTGTCCAAGATTTCTCCAAGGTCTTAGGTCAAACCTTGGATCCATCTCAATCTCTGAGCCTGTATGCACAAGGCCCTGAGAGCTCTCTGTGCCTGCATTTCCCACACCACCTGTCATCTCTGCCTCCAATTTCCTGCTCACACTGGAACCTGGGGACACTTTCTCAGTTGTGTCCCTCAGTGGGACCCATGAGCAGTATCAGACACTTTGGAGTTTGATTCTGACCAAATTCTTCAGAGGTTTCCTGGAAAACAATCGTTCTGCCTTGATTTCCTTCTGGTCTGGTGCCATTCATTTGGAAGTTTTTCAACTCCAGTTATGGAGAAATATGTCAAAGACCTTCTTAGAAATATCCATTCCAATTTTCAAGGGTGTATTTTAATACTGTTGTCTTTAGAGTAGAGGCGATTGCAGCATTCTGTGATTGATATTTGTGAGAAATGGATTTGTAAAGGATTCTCAAAGCCTGACTGAAAGCTCACACAGTCTTGTACATCTGGATGCAAACTCTGAGATAAAGTGTGCTGACTTAGAATGGCCCTGGAATAGAGAAGACATTGTAGAGAGAGATTGAAGCAGAAAGAAGTTTCAAACAATGGCCTTGCAAAAAGATCAGATATTTTGGAGAATTAGAACTGTGAAAGATGCATTGTGGCAAGACTACGTGGACTAAAATACTAGGTGATTGGTGTTAGAATTATTAACACCATTGTGTGGCAAAAGCTAATAGACTGAAAACCATTTATAAAATATTGTAAGCAGGAAATAACTTGGCTTTGGATAGAATGGCATGGAGTTTTACATCTCTTGTGTTTCACCCTTCAATGAGACTGATAATGGATTAAATCTTTAGAAAAAAAATGCACCTCTCTGTTGCCCCATTTCTGTAGAGCTGGGATTTTCCAACAGTGCTGAGTCCCTGGACATCAGTCCCTGAGAAGGAGCTGAAGGAAAACTTCTCACAACTCAAAATTAAATTGAAAGTCCAGAGTTTATAGAAGTTGTAATGGGTCCCACTGAGGGATATGACTGAGAAAGTGTCCCCAGGTTCCAGTAAAAGGAAAACACTGGTGGCACTGATGACAGGTGGGGACAAACAAGGGAAAGGTGTCTCTGATGCTGAGCAAACCTGGATGTGTTTCAGGAATGCCAAGGGCCAAGGACTGAGCCCCAGCCCCTGGCAAGGCAGATCCTGTCCCTCCCTCATTGCTCAGGGCTCTTCCCGGGCCACTGGGCTCTGGCCATGTGCAATGCCAAGGGCAGCACCATGGGGCGGCCCCTGCCAGGCTGCTGAGCAGGGACAAGGAGGCAATGAGGCCCCAGCACAGCAAGGCTCACTTGTCCCCTGCTGGCCTCAGGCCCAGGGCCAGCCTGCATGGCCCAAGTGCTGCAGGAGTTGGCTCTGTCAGGGCCTTTCAGCTGCTGCCCATCCCTGTGGCCTCTGCAGCCCAGGCTGTCCTACGGTGTCCATGCCCTGCGCCTCTGTCCCTGCAGGCTGTCGTCATCCCCCGGCTGCCCCACCTCGCTGGCCCCTTCCTTTGCTGACAGCTCTGCCTCCTGCCTGCCTCTGCCTGCACACACAGAGCCTTGGGCTGCTCCAGACTCCTTATGAGGAATGTGTTGCACCACACCCCTGCCCTGGGAGAGAAATTCCTTTCTCCTTGTGTCCAATCTGGGCTCTCCTCTGCTGTCCTCAGTCTCCACCCCACTCAGCACAGAGCTCCTTTAAGTAGTGGTCATGTTCTTGCAGCCTCCAAACCCCACCTTGGGTGACATCTGGACCCTCTCCCAGGTGTGGGCAAATTAAAATATTCTTCTCATAATCTAAGAAAATCATCAGAGGACAAGGAAGCCAGACTTTTCTGTCCTGGATACTTTTGTGTGGACGCAATCCTTGGATGGATGGAATTTTAGATGTAGAATCCCAGTTTTGGTCATTGACATTTAGGTGAGAAGGGCAGTTCTTTTCCATTGTAATGCAAGTACAGAGCCCCAGTGTTTGGTGGTAGATGAGAGACAGCCCTCAGGAGGCCAAGGCCAGCCAGAGCTGTCTGTCCTGGCAGTTTTTGTCTGGGAGGACCCTTGTATATGGGGAACTCTTTAGGGGGAGTAGCAATTTCAGCCTTGGGCACCTGGAAAGAGGGATGGTTCTTTTCCATAGGAAGGAAAGCACAGAGCCCCAGTTCTCCAGGGGCTGATGAGCAGCAGCCCTCAACATGCCAGGAACAGCCAGACCTGAGAGGTGGCCCCCAGGAGGCCAAGCCAGCCAGATCTGTTCCATGTCCCCTTGGTTCCATGGGTCCTTGTAGTGTCACAATGTTCTCCTTGCTTCTGCAGTGTCACAATGAGGCCCTGCAGGGTCACAATGGCCCTTTGGTTCTGAGGGGCCCCACAGTGTCACAATGGTCTCCATAGGAAGAAAACAACCAAGCCCCAGTGCTGCAGGGGCAGATGTGGGGCAGTCACCAGAGCCAAGGACAGACAGACTTGATGGTGTTTGCAGATTTTTTGTGGGAGTAATCCCCAGATATACGGAATTTTAGAGGTGGAATACCAATTTCAGAAATGGATATCTGGAGGAAAAGGACAGTTCTTTTGCAGGGAAGCACGGAATACCAGTGTTTCAGGGGCAGATGAAAGATGACCATCAGTGGCCAAGGCCAGGCAGACCTGTCTGTTCTGTTTTCAGTTTTTGTCTGAAAGCAATCCTTCGATATAGGGAATTTCAGAGATGGAGTCCAAATTTTGGCCGCATCTGCACTGATAAAAGGGACATTTTTTTTCCCTAGGAAGGAAAGCACAGAGCCCCAGTGTTTCAAAGGCAGATGAGAGCCAGCCCTCAGGAAACCAAGGCCAGCCTGACATGTCAGTCATGGCAGCTTTTGTCTGGGAGCAATCCTTGGATATAGGGAATTCTGGAGGCAGATTCCCAATTTTGGCCACGGGCACCTGGAGAAGGACGGTTCTTTTCCACAGCAAGGAAAGCACAGAGCCCCAGTGTTTCAGGGGCAGATGAGCAGTGGTCCTCGACATGCCAAGGCCAGCCAGACCTGTCAGGTGGCCCCCGGGAGGCCCAGCCAGCCTGACCTGTTCCATGTTGCTTTGGTTCCATTGGGCCTCACAGTGTCACAATATTCTCCCTGATTCCATGAGTCCCTGTATTGTCACAATATTCTCCTTGTCACAATATTCTCCTTGCTTCTGTAGTGTCACAATGGCCCCTTGATCCATAAGGTCCTGCAGTGTCACCATGGCCCCTGGGCTCCATGCAGCCCCGCTGTGTCACAATGGCTCCTTGGTTCTCTGGGCCCCACAGCTTCATCACTGACCCTTGGTTCCACTGGGGTCCTGAGTTTCACAGGGGATTTCACCCCCTGATTCCATGAGGCACCAGAATGTCACAATGGTCTCTTTGGTTCCATGAGGTTCCATGGTGTCACCATGGTGGCTGTCAGAGGCTGGATGAGATCAATGTCCCAGACACCTCGGGGTGCTCGGAATGCCCGTGTGGGGCCATGGCCGGGTCAGGCCTGGGATTGTGCTGGGACAGAGCCCTGCCCCCAGCCCTGGCCTGGCACAGCTGCCAATCAATAGCAGGGGCAATGCTAACCCAGCTCTGATTGGCCGAGCTGTCAATCAATCACACATCAGAAGTGATGTTAAGCCAGCTCTGATTGGCCAATCTGTCAATCACACAGTAGGGGCAGTGTTAACCCAGCTCGGATTGGCTGAACTGTCAATCAGTCACACACTAGCAGCAGGTACAAACCCTGACTCTGATTGGACAAACAACTGGAAATCCCACCCAAAGGGCGGGCCCATACAGGCTCAGGGGGTTAAAAGCTGGAGCTTGAGGTCAGCTGTGGTCTGGATCCTGCTGTCTGCTGGGGTTTTTCTCTGAGCTATGCTGGAACTTGAGTAGCTGCTACCTGTATGCTTTTCTGTCTATAGATGTTCTGTTGTTCTCTATTTCTTTGTCTAATTCTACTTACCTGGAATGGTTTTGGGTAATTTAATATCTTCAGGGTTAAAGGTTTTTAGGTTAAATGGACTTGTGTTAATTAAGTTAATGCTTTGAGAAGTGCTTTATGGTGAGTTGGAGCTTGTATAAATCTTTCTGCCCAAGTTCTTTGATTGTCTATATTTTGCCAGTAAAATTTTGTGTCGTTTGGATCTCTTAGCTCAGTTGGTTGGAGCATGGTGCTGGTATCACTGAGGTTGTGGGTTCAATCCCTGTGTGGGCCATTCACTCAAGAGCTGGACTTAATGATCCTTGTGGGTCCCTTCCTACCAAGAATCTTCTGTGCATCTGCCCATGTTGAGAATATCTGTCTTGGGTTTCTCCTGTGCATCAAAGTCGAGTAAAGGAACCTTTGGTTACCCCCAGCATTTCAGTGTTCTGGGGTGTTCCAGCCCTGCAGGCTCACCATGGCCTCTTGTTTCCATCAGGCCCTGCTGTGTCACACTGGCCCTTGGTTCCATGAGCATCTGGAGTGTCACACAGCTTGATGACATTTGTCCTTGCTGCCCCTGCCATCTCACTGCCCCAGCAACAGCCCCGAGCCACCCGTGAGGGACAGGCCTTGCTGGGCCAGGCCTGGGCTCAGGCCTTGGCCTTTCTGCTTCCTCCAGCCAGCCCAGGCCTTGCTCAGCATTGCAGTTCCCTGCTCACAGCCTCGGGCTCCTGCAATCCTGCCCTCAAGGATCTGCTCTCACCAGTCCCTGGGGAGCCTTTGGCACTCCCTGCCCTCAGTGGGGCCACTGATGCTCCAAGGGACTTGGAGTTTTGCTTCTGCCTCCTTGAGCAGCTTCTTCAACCTTCTCTCAGTGCCTGAGGGTTCTGGACTCAGCCCCAAATCCACTGTGGGGCTGATTAAAATAGAGAAACCCTTCAGGAGCTCTTTGTCTTACTTCAGGGCTTGTGCAGCTGCTTGGATTCACTTTGGAGTTCTTTTAAGGAGGAAGATTTCAAACTGAGCCTCATCACTTTTTTTCTTCAATCAAGTGAGTATATTGTTTTAAATTCAAATTTAAATTAAATTTAAATTTTTTTTAATTAATTTAATTTTAATTTGTTTTAAATTCAAATTTAAATTAAATTTAAATTTTTTTTAATTAATTTAATTTTAATTTGTTTTAAATTCAAATTTAAATTAAATTTAAATTTTTTTAAATTAATTTAATTTTAATTTGTTTTAAATTTAAATTTAAGTTCAGAGAAGAGCTGATAGAGGCATTTCCCAAGTGATGTTGATGCTGAATGTCTCCTTAGGAGGTTTGGGCATGCACAAGAATGAGCCCCTTGCAGGCTGACCCTGTTTGGACAACCTGCTCCTCACCCCCAGCCTCACCATGTCTGACATCGCCCACCTGGGACTGACATCCTTGTGCCCTGCAGCAGAACCTTGTCCCCTGAGCTCTGCAGCTGGGTGTCCCTGCCCATTGCACCATGTCCCACCTGCTTTCCTCAGGGCTCTGCCTGCACACAGGCCCAGGAGAAATTTTCCTGTTTGTGAGGAAAGAATGGAAAAGCCTGAGCAGGTTTCCTAAACAACAAACCCCACTGAGGAACCACATGCTCAGTCCAGGCTGCCTGGAATGATGTCACCTTCCTACGAGGGACAGTGTGACCAGCAATGATCTCTGTAAGCAGAATTCTGAGTCTTTCAGCTGAATTCTCTGTCCCTGTCCTTTCCCTGTGTCTCTGTTGTAGATGGAAGCTGCTGGTGCCACCCTCATTTTTAATCTCATTTTTGAATGCAGACAGATGTTCCCAGGTGTGTTAAGCAGGATTTGCTCAATATTTATACAAAACCTTTGTGTTCAGTTGGAGTGAAGGAGCCATTTTGACACTGAGGGGGTGACATGGAAGCAAGGAGTCAGTTGTGACACTGGGGTCCCATGGAACCCGGGGCCATTTTTGCTCTGTAGAACCAACACAGCTGCTGGACCTTTCCTGATTTCTGGAATCAGGACTTGACACTGAAATTGTAGAGAGTGTTTCATTGGCAGCTGGGACACCTGGGGGGATATTTCCTCCAAACCACGTGTACCTGGTCAAGACAGGTTCCAGGTATAAATACACACTGATCCCACAAGCCCACACCTCCCTGCCCACCCATGTCCACCTTCTCCTGCTTTGTATTATAATTAGCTGCCACCACTCCTGGAGGTTGTGTTTAGTGGTTTTTGGGATGAAGGCTGTATGTCTTCCTCAGTAATCACTGTTTGACCTCTGCTTTTGGGCAGGTGCAGTGGAGGTTTAGCTCTCCCTCAGGTTAGTTTGTCCCACTCAAAACCACCCGTCTGGTCCTGGCTGGTTTCTGGAGCCACAGGTTTCTGCTTTGTTGGGTTTGTACAATAGCCAGGTCTTGCTTTGCTGAGTTTTTGCAATATATCTTAATGTTTTTTTTCCTGGTACCTAAGTTCCTATGTGGTTTGTTACATATGGTTAAGCTATGTGTTCTATTTCCCCTCCACTTGCTTAGGCATATTATATGCTTTTAAAATTCTGAATTTTCAAAACCATAGATGTTCCCCATCTCATTTCCCCCCTTTTCTTCTAAATGATGCAAATTCCTTTGCTTTCTAAGATATCTATCATATTCTCTATGACTGTCTTTACCTAGTTGATTCATAACAGGATAGGCATTGTAGCCCTTCTTTGTGACTGTTTCAAATTCCAGAAAATCATAACCAAGAACAAAACTTAAACTCATCAGAACTAACAAAACTACCATCAGATGACACAATCCGTGTAGAAACCCTGCTACAGTAGGAGACCACCCAAAAAATACATCCCACCAGTGGTGAGATGTGTCTCCCTCCAACCTTCTATGGTCTCCTTATAGTCTGTCTCATGGTGTATTGTTACCAAGATCTTCTTTCCCATACTTCTCATTTCTTTCAGAATTTCCTGAATATCTCAGTGTTTTAGTAGCTCTATAACTAGAGTGAGATTCATTCTTCTGGGCACAGACAATACATCCTGCACAGTTGTCATGTTTGCCTTTATATACTGATGTGGTACAACAGGTGCCCAATAGGAGAAATTGCACCCCTCAATTTTGACCAAGTTACAAATGCACAAATCAGATTGTGTTTCCTTTATAATGAGCTCGTCCACTCTTATGGTGGGGCATGCTGTTCTGAGGCATACACAACCCTGATCTATATATACCAGCAAGGTTGTCTGGTTGACTGAATGGATTCTGAAGAGACAGATGCTTTGTTGTGTATCCAGGCAGATATCTCGGTCATTGTTGGCATTTCCTTCACATACAAACCTCAGTTGTTTTCTTGTGGCACATAGCTCTATGTTAATAATCTGCCACTTCCCTTTAACCCCTTGTGCCCACGTTCTGTGTTCAGATAGATGTAGCACAGTTCCCTCACGGTTTAATTCTAAAAGCCTTGGTTTCACATCCCTCTATTTTAAGCCTGAATTCAGAACAGTTAGTGAAGCATGTGTCACAACATTCAGTACCAATCTGAATGGGTTTTATAAGTCCCTGATGGAATCCGTCCTGAACAAATGCAAATTTGCATCCCCAGACATCTTTCCCTGGCCAGACAGTTGTGTTTGATATTTGTAACACCTGCCACAGAGACTTAGGGGAGTCAAAGTCAGAAGCTTTCCCCTGACACATAGAAATGCCAGTCCCATTGTATATAGGAGGTCTTGCACACATGTCTGCCATAGCCATGGCTGTGATCATCAGAGCCAAAGCTTTCCAGGCTGCCTCTGCTTGATTCTCCATGGTGACTGTGAAACCTTTTTAATTCCAGTGTGATGTCTCTGTGCTGCTTGTTCTCTGATCTTGATGGCAGTGAAGGAGGTGAGGAGCCCCTGGTATGGTCCTTCCTACTGTGGTTCCAAAGTCTTTTCTGTGAGAGACTTCACATACACACAATCTCCAGGTTGTACATTATGTACTGGTCCATCCAATCCCCTACACCAGCTTCTTTATACATGTTTCCTGATATTCCTGGGTTGTTTCCCTAGGGCCACCATGTATTCTGTGATAGTTTCTTCCCCTATTTGTGCTGATGTTCCCTTCTGTATTGCATAAGGTCGCCCATACAGGATCTCAAAAGGACTCAGCCTTTCCTTTGCCCTTGGTTTAGTTCATGTGTGTAAAAGGGCTAAAGGAAGGGATTGAGGCCAAGGCAGATTGACATCCTGTCCTAATTTAACAATTTGCTGTTTGATTAAATGATTCATCTTCTCCACTTGTCCACTTGACTGGGGGTGATATGGGGTATGTCATTGCCAATCTATACCTAAAGTATTACTAACCTGATGTACCACCTTTGCAATAAAATGGAGCCTTCTATCTGAAGAAATGGCAGCCAGAACCCCAAATCGTGATACTATCTCTTTGACTAATGCCTTGACCACTTTTCTGGCCTTAGCAGTTGTAGCAGGGAAAGCCTTAGGCCATCCTGAAAAGGTATCAGTTCATACCAGTAAATAACAAACCCCCCCTTTTCTTGGGAGTTCTGTGAAGTCTATTTGCCATAATTGGTCAGGTACATTTCCCTTCTCAATTTCACCCATTTCTGGCTTTGTTTTTAGGATTAGTCTGGAGGCAGAGATCACATTGTTGAGTTACCTGCTTCACTGTAGTGTATCAATTTCTAGTCATGATGTTGTGATTTAAGTGTTCATACACAGTCTCTGGTCCCCAGTGTCTTTTCCTATGCTCCTCCCTTATTACAAACCGTATTAGATGGCCAGGTATGATTACCCTTCCTTCTGGGGTATGGGCCCACCCCTCTTTATTGTATGTCTCATCCAAATTTGTAATTAGCTTCAGATCAGGGTTTGAACAAGCAACTCGTTATTATAGATCCAAAGGCGACACCTCTCAGTCATTCTGAGGAAAGTTCTCAATTCTTTCACAGTCTGTGGTTTTGGTATTTGGCATAGAGCCTCTTTTCAGGCTTGCCCCACAATTCTTTGCCCCAAATTAATTTCATACCCCAAGTAAGTGACTTCCTGCTGCATTACCTGGGCTTCCTTCTTAGACACTCGGTGCCCTTGGAGCCCCAAAGAGTTTTAGAGACTCACTGTCCAAGGCATGCAAGTGTCTTCTGTCTCAGTGGTGATCAGGATGTCATCTCTGTATTGTAGCAGTCTCCCCTTCCCGGGTGGGGTTTCCCAAGACTCGAGATCCTTGGGAAGTTGGTTACCAAATATGGTGGGGAAATTCTTGAATCCTTGAGGCAGTACAGTCCAAGTGAGCTGGGTCCTTTGCCCACTTTCCCATTCCAAGGCAAATATCTTTTGGCTGGCTTCATAGAGAGGGAGGCAAAAGAAAGCATCTTTCAAATCTAAACCAGTAAACCAGGTTAGTTAAGGTGTCAATACTGTTAACAAAGTGTATGGGTTTGCTACTACAGGACATAAATCCTCTGCTATTCTATTGACTGCTCTTAAATCCTGGACTACTCTGTACGTTCCATCAGGTTTGTGAACTGGTAATACGGGAGTGTTCAAATCAGATTCACATTCCCTTAACAGACCCCATTGCAAGAATTTTTCTATTACCAGCTGGATTCCTTCCCTACCCTCTCTTTTTAAGGGATATTGTTTTATCCTTACTGGTCACTGTCCCTCTTTAAGCTTTACCTCTACTGGTGATGCATTCTTAGCTCTTCCTGGCTTCTCAGTGGCCCACACACCAGGGTACACCTGGGTGATGATATCTTCACCGATTTTTCCTTCTATGGGAACCTCATTATTTGAATATATTCTTGAGTATCCACCTCCAGATTAATCTCCCCTTTTTCAAATCTGATTGTTGCATTCAATTGTTCAAGCAAATCTCTTCCAAGAAGTGCATGTGGTGAATTAGGCATGTATAAGAATTTATGCAAGCCTACTAGTAGTATTACTGATTTACACTTTAGTGGTCCACAAAAATAAACCTTTTCAGCTTGGCCAGTGGCTCCCTTAACCATAATAAAATCTTCCTCCACCTGAGTTAAAGCTGTGTTTAAAATCGAACACATTGCCCCTGTATCAATTAAAAATTTTAGTTGCTTTTGATCTTTTCCTTCCCCTGGCTTCATTATAACCAAGGGATCAGCTAGGAAAGATCCCCCTGGTTCCTGTCAGTCTTCATTTACATTTGCCACTACCCGTGCCCCTTTGTTTCCCTTTCCTCAGCCTTCTGGGCATTCATTTTTTCAGTGGCCTAATTGCTCACATAGAGCACATTCTTTTCTTCCTAGGTGCAGTGGGGGAAAGTCCCTTTTTAAAATTTTCATCTTCCTTTTTAACTATTGCCATCACCCTTCCTGGTTTCCCCTTATTCCCTTCTTCTCAGTTGCTAAACACCCTCCAGCCTTCATCCAATAATATTTCTAAGTTTCTTCCTTCAGTGGGTCTGAATTTCTGAAGTTTACATCTTCTATCACCGGTGGATTGACCTAAAAATAATGACACTAACTGCTGTATCCTGATATCTGATCTGGGTCCAAAGGTGTGCTACGACGCATTGTGTCTCAGCCTGTCTAAGAACTCAGGTGGTGACTCAAAGGGACCTTGTTTAATAGCAGATAAAGCTGAGCAGTTATTAGATTTGGGGATGGCTTTCTCTATTCCCTTTGCAATCCACTCCTGATATTCTTGTACCTGCTGTCTTCCTGCCTTTCTATTCACATCCCACTTTGGGTCCTGGGGTGGGGAAAGAATTCCTTTACATCCTCTCCCATGTCTTACAGTGCTGCTGGGCCAAATCCCAGGGTACCTTTGGGATCAGCTGTTTCTCTGGTTCTGTCATTGCATGGAACAGTAACTGTATAGCATTCCAATCCGGGTTATGTGATTTCACTATTAACCAAAAGTGTTCAGCTATACTTAGAGGGTCCTTTCTGTAATCCTTTACATTCCTTTTCCAAATTTCCAAATCATTGGTATTGAAGGGAACCTTTAGTAGCATCATTGTTCCGTCTGATCCCACTTCTTCTCTAAGAGGTGCCTGCAAAGGTGCTGGTTGTTCCCTAGCTTTGCCCTTGTATGGGAGGATTCTGGACTTCCCAGGGGTGTTGGAGTTTGATCTGGTGCCCTCCCTGGGCTCCCACCCAACTCTAGTGATGGAGGAGGGGAGATCATCCAGATCAGAGTCTTCTTCCTTATATACCTTGTTATTTTCAGTGCACTTCTGACCAAGACTACAGGCTGAGCAGCATCATTTTAATATATGTGAGACCCTTCTGTTTTCTCTTTCCATTGCTAGGATCAGTGGGTCTTGTGGAGGGTTAATACCACAATCCCTTTGCCATTCTGGGTGGTTCTGTGAGATGAAAACATCTGCATATGGTGCCTCATCCCATTTTCCTTCCCACCTTAAAAACATTAATTTCAACATGGTGTTACAGTCCCATGTTCCATTTAATGGCCACTTTGCCCCATCTTCTGATTTATACAGAGGCCACCATTGATTCGAGTATTGGATGAAAACCCTTTTGCTCTCCGTTTCTCCTGTCCCCACAACTTCCTTCCAGTGGGTTAGTATACATCCTAAAGGGCCCCTCCTAGGCACCTCTTTATTTTGCTGGGTCCCCATGATTTCTCTCCTTATTTCTCTTATCTCCTCTCCCAAACCTCTGCTGGCAATATTCTTTCACTTCCTCCCAGTGGTCATCGAAAATGTGCCAATCCTTGGGAACTGAAAGACTCTTTGCACAGATCAAATTCACAATCTCACACTCAACCTGTATTAATTCCTGAATATGATGCCATGGGTCCGGGATACACCTGGGGCATGTAGGCGTCCACCTCCTAGATCTGCAATGCCACTTCCTTTTGCACCAATGACACTGTAGGAGGTCCCAGGCTGGATGCCACCTTGGTGTCCAAATTGCTGGTCCACACGCAAAGCAAGGAATTGGTCTAACCCTTCTAGGTTCCCTTTTGATTAGAGGTTGCTCCCAATCAAAACCCAGATAACTATCTATGGAATCTGAGACTATTCCTCCCAAGTGTACCTGCTCTACTCCCCCCTCCTCCCGTACCAACCGTACAAGTTTCCCTTGAACCCTCAAGAAATCCGGGGGCTCAATCTGGAGCCACCTAGAAAGGGCTTCCTCCTTGCTTGGTCGAGCCCTCCGCACTCACTCCCAGCTTCCACCACCTTTTTAACTCTGACAGTTTCCCAAAAAAAATCACTGACCTGTCATTGACAGTTACAGACAGAAGAGGGCAGCATTACATCAGAAACAATAGAATCTCACGCCTCAGAAAAGAACAGAAATCTTAACTTGTTGCAATGACAGTTAATAACACAAGAGGGCAGTGTTACACCAGATATTGCACAGGTCCACTACAGAAAACAGAGAAGGCATTCCCCAAAATCCAAACTCTCCACCACCAAAATGAGAGTGATGCAAACACAAAACACCAACCACCATATAAAATACTTCCTTCCACCACCCTACAACAAACAACAAGCACAATTTATGGCAGTTCGGGTTATAGCAGTGAGTTATGCTGTTAATAATACTGAGAACACCTTGGTTCGTTCAAGTTACCCCCAAACTTGCTAGTGGCCACCCTAAGTGGTCAACAGAAACCCCTTTGCCAGCTTCCAAATACCTTCCCCAAACCTGTCAGCTCTGTGTGTCAGATGTCTCTGACACACTGTTAGCCATGTGCAGGCATCCCTAGTGTCCTACAGGCTCACCTTACCTTGGGCCTCCCCAAAAACATTTTGGTAAAACGTTCCTCTAGGCCATATAGGAGGTTGATTGCTCGTCCCCTCAGAGAGTGACCGGGGAGCAGAGGTCAGCTCTGGAAAAAGTCCGGGGTGCACTGGGATGTCGATGTCCCCTGTGCTCCAGCAGACAGACGAAGACCTTCTGGCTGGCTCAACAACTGATTTCGAGAATCAGCACTTGACACTGAAATTGTAGAGAGTGTTTCATTGGCAGCACATGGGGGACACATGGGGGGATATTTCCTCCAAACCACGTGTACCTGGTCAAGACAGGTTCCAGGTATAAATACACATTGATCCCACAAGCCCACACCTCCCTGCCCACCGATCTCCACCTTCTCTCCCTTTGTATTATAATTAGCTGCCACCCCTCCTGGTGGTTTTGTTTCGTGCTTTTTGGGATGAAGGCTGTATGTCTTCCTCAGTAACCGCTGTTTGACCTCTGCTTCTGGGCAGGTGCAGTGAAGGTTTGGCTCTCCCTCAGGTCAGCTTGTCCCACTCAAAACCACCTGGCTGGTCCTGGCTAGTTTCTGGAGGCACAGGTTTCTGTTTTGTTGGGTTTGTACCATAGCTAGGTCTTGCTTTTATGGGGTTTTGCAATATATGTTATCTTAAAGCTTTTTCCTGGGAAATAAGTTCCTATATGGTTTGTTACATACCGTTTCTGCCATGTGATCTATTTCCCCTCTACCTGCTTAAGCATATCATAGACTTCTAATATTCTGAATTTTCAAAACCATTTATGTTCCCCATTTACTAGATCACCCTGGGAGCCTCTAGACCACACTGGGGGCAGGTTTGGGCGCATCAACCCTTTCTGGTTTATACTGGGAGCTGCTGCCACAGGTCTCGGGGGCTCAGGAGTGGCTCCCAGTGCTTACTGGCTTATACTGGTGCCCTCCCAGTATAAATCTGGGAGCCCTTAGACTACACTGAGGATGGGTTTGGGTGCATGAGGCCTTACTGGTTTATACTGGGAGCTGCTGGCACAGGCCTCAAAAGCTCAGGGGTGGCTCCCAGTGCTTACTGGTTTATACTGGTGCTGTCTCAGTCTATGCCTAGGAACACCAGTGGGTGCTGGCGGGCAGGCAGGACCCTGAGGCCAAGCTATCCTTTGCTGGGGCACTGCTGAGCTGCGACTTCTCCAACTTCTCAGCCTGGCACCACTGCCTGCAGCTGCCAGGGACTCCAGAAATGGCGAGGCTGGGGCACTGCCCCACAAAAGGTTGAAGAAATGCGAGCAATTCCCCAGTAAAATTCCCACAATTTCACAGGATCCCCAAAATTTTCCAGCCCATCCCTCACCTAAAGTGGGGGCTGATGCTTCCTGTTGAGTTGAATGAGTAGAACTGGTGTCTCTAAATCCCCTTTGACTTTAATGGGTACACCTGAACTCTGGTACACTTGAGTATTCAGATATTGGGGTGTCCCTCACTGCCCCCTAGAGATTTTAGGGTGCCCCCTTTGCCCCCTCCCAGAGCTGGAGCTGCTGCAGAACACTGTCTTCAGCAACCCCATGAACCAAAGCACCTGGGTATACCTGGACTGCATCCTCTCCTGAGGTAACTCAGGGCTCCCTCCCTCCCTTGAAGCCCTCACCTGGAGTTTTGGGGTACC
The DNA here is from genome assembly GCF_052056855.1 of Sturnus vulgaris. Classification (NCBI taxonomy): domain Eukaryota; kingdom Metazoa; phylum Chordata; class Aves; order Passeriformes; family Sturnidae; genus Sturnus; species Sturnus vulgaris. The sequence goes on from NW_028276110.1 coordinate 3,695,082, forward strand.
CCCTGAATGTTGGGGTGCCCCCCAACAGCCCCTCGGCTGCCAAGGGTCATCTGTGTCCACATCGACTGGGAGGACAGTGGCCATCATCTTCTCCTGGCCCATCAAGGTGAGTCAGGACACTTGGGTGCCCCAAAATAACCTGGAGAGCCCCCGAAATTATCTGGGTACACCTGTGTACTCCCCCAAATCATTTGCAACTCCCCAAAAATCAGCTGGGTATCCCCAAAAATCACCTTAGTACCCTGAAAATCACCTGGATTACCCTAATAATCACCTGGATACACCTGGGTACCCCTTGAACACCTAGATCACCCAAAACCCCTGAGGGCACCCAAAACTGGTGTCCCAAAAATCTTCATTGCTTTAACTGGCTGGACCTGGTGTCCCTGAATCCCCAGTGTCTTTAAAGGGTATATGTTGAGTCCTGTTTATACCCATTTATCTCTATAAATCTCTCCCAGTGGTCCCACTTATGCCCCAGTGCTCCCAGTAACCCCAGTGTCCCCCCTTAGCCTTTCCCAGTGTTCCCAGTAGAACCACTAACCCTTCCCAATCAAGCCCTATTAATGGATAGACCTGGTATCCCTCAATCCCCTTTGACTTCAATGGGTAGACCCAATGTCTGAAAATTTTTGCTGCCAAAAATCCCAACTTGGACTCGGAATTCCCAGATTTGGGGCTGAAAATGAAGATTTTGGATTAAGTGGAGGCACAGCTCCAGCACAGGCTGAAGGTGTGGGATCAAGAATTTGTGATTAGTTCCCAGGAATTATGCCAGGACTTCCAGAGTGTCAGCACCATGATCCTGAAATGGATATTCCCGGAATTCAGCCCAGTATTTCCCCCAAAATTCCCCGAATTTCCCCATTTTAACACCAAATTTCTGCAAAATCCCCATTGACTTTAATGTGTAAACCTGGTTTCCCTAAATCCCTATTGATTTCAAAAGGTAGACCTGATGTTCCTAAATCCCCTTTGATTTTTTAAAATAGGTTGACTTGCTATTCCTACATTGCCATTGATTTCAAAGGGTAGACCTGATGTCCATAAGATCTCTATTGGGAGATTAATATTACAAGAGATGGAACAACTGAGAGACATTGTCAAAGATGGTTTATGGCTTTATTTCATCAGTCTCATAGAAGGGTGAGACATTAAAGGTGCTACATCCAGTGCCATAATATCAGAAGCTTCCTCATTCTTAGTTACCAATGCCTTGTATTAGTTTTTTAGCCAATCAAAAACTTCTATGATCTTTGCTAGTGTCTTTTTACACCAATCATTAATTGCTTTGCTTCCCATGGCCTCAGTGCAATGCATCATTTTTCAGTATATCATATAACACTGCACAAACCTACATTGATACATCTTAACATCTAATTAACTTTATAACAAGTTATTTTTGCTAAACTTTAAAATCTTTCACTATCTTACTTAACATACTGCTTTGCTTACATAATCCATGTTTCTGTTTTCTTGAAACATATTTTTACTTGAACTACAAACTTACATTCTTGTTTTGTGTCTGTTTCACTTTAATGCTTTAATTCTCTAAGCCTTCTCCAAGGTCTCAGGTCAAACCCTGTATCCATCTCTATCTCTGAGCCTGTATGCTCAATGCCCTGAGAGCTCTCCGTGCCTGCATTTCCCACACTGCAGTATCCCAATGGACCCTTGGTTCCATGGGGACTCACAATGGCAGAAGGGTCTCCTTGGTTCCACAAGGTCCTGCAGAGCCCCTTGATTCAAGGAGGCCTCAAAGTGTCATCATGGCCTCCAGGATTCCATGAGGCCCCACAGTGTCACAATGGACCTTTAGTTCCATGGGGTCCTGCACTGTTCCATGAATCCTCAGTTCCATGGCGCCCTGTAGTGTCATAATGGACTCCTTGATTCAATGGTGCCACACATTGTGACAATTGCCCCTTGGCCTGCCATGACTCCATAGTGTCACAACAATTCCTTGCTTCAGTGAGGTCTTGTAGTGTCACAATGGACTCCATGATTCCATGAGGCCCTGCAGTGTCACAATGGCCCCATGATTTCATAAAGCCCTGAAATGCCACAATGGCCCTTTTGTTTCACAAAACCTCAAATTGTAAAAATGCCCTCCATGGTTTCATGAGGCCCTGCTGTGTCACAAAGGACTCTCGGCTCCATGATGCCCCATAGTGTCACAATGGTCTCCTTGGTTCTGCAGTGTCAGAATGTCCCCTCGGTCCCTTGGGGCTCACAGTGTCACTCTTGTGCCCTTGTTTCCATGAGGCCTTGCAGTGCCACAATGGTCCTTTGGTTCCACATGGCCTCAAAGTGTCCTCATGGCCTCATTGGTTCCATGAGGCCCTGTAGTGTAACAATGATCTCCTTGGTTCCACAGTGTCAGAATGGCCCCTTCATCCCATGGAGCCCCACACTGTCACTGTGCTCCCCTTGATTCCATGAGGCCCTGCCATGCTGCAATGGCACCAATGGCTACAATGGTCTCCAGTGAGACTCTCTACAACCACCTGAACAGAGGCTGTAGTCAGGTGGAGGTCGGTCTCTTCTCCCAGGCAAACACTGACAGAATGAGAGGACACAGTCTGCAGATGAGCCAGGGGTAGTATAGGTTTGACATCAGGAAAAAATTCTTCACTGAGAGAGTGATTGGGCACTGAAATCTTCTGCCCAGGGAGGTGGTAGAGTCACCGCCCCTGGGGGCATTTAAAAAAAGACTGGACGTGGCACTCAGAGCCATGGTTTAGTTGATGAGGGGATGTTAGGTGATAGGTTGGACTTCATGATCTCAAAGGTCTTTTCCAACCTCATTACTTCTGTGATTCTGTTTCATAATAGTCTCCATTGTTCCATGAGGCCCTGCAGTGTAACAATGGACCCTTGGTTCCATGAGATTTCTCAGTGTCACAATGGTCTCCTTGGATCTGCAGTGTCCCAATGGCCCCTTGGTCACAATGAACTTCTTGTTCCATGAGCTTTCATACTCTCAGCCACAGTTCTGCAGTGTCACCATGGACCCTTTGTTCCACGAGGTTCTGTGCTATAACATGGTCACCTTGGTTCTGTGAGGACCCGCTGTCATCAAATCTCCAAAATATCAGAATAAGACTCCTTAACACTAATTTCGTGATTAAGAGGACATCCTTGTTTTCAGGCTTCAGGTCCAATGTGGGATAACTCCTAAACTTATGTGGACACGTGATTCTACAAGTGTGTTGCTTATATTTAGTCACTACATGCGTATTGCAATTTACCATTTCTATAAAACCCACCCCAAGTTACCAGGTTGTGTCCTTGTTTTTTCTGTCACTGCACCCTTGAGCCAGATGTGTTTCTCTTCTCTTCTGACAGTCTGTGCTGGGAAAGCAGCTCCTGCATGCCATGTTTCTCAGCTGAAAGTTCACAGGCACAGTAAAAATTGAATGAACCCTTTTGGTGTCAAGGCCAAGGCTTTGTGTGTGCAGGCAGAGGCAGGCAGGAGGCAGAGCTGTCAGCAAAGGAAGGGGCCAGCGAGGTGGGGCAGCCGGGGGATGACGACAGCCTGCAGGGACAGAGGCGCAGGGCATGGACACCGTAGGACAGCCTGGGCTGCAGAGGCCACAGGGATGGGCAGCAGCTGAAAGGCCCTGACACAGCCAACTCCTGCAGCACTTGGGCCATGCAGGCTGGCCCTGGGCCTGAGGCCAGCAGGGGACAAGTGAGCCTTGCTGTGCTGGGGCCTCATTGCCTCCTTGTCCCTGCTCAGCAGCCTGGCAGGGGCCGCCCCATGGTGCTGCCCTTGGCATTGCACATGGCCAGAGCCCAGTGGCCCAGGAAGAGCCCTGAGCAATGAGGGAGGGACAGGATCTGCCTTGCCAGGGGCTGGGGCTCAGCCCTTGGCCCTTTGCATTCCTGAAACACATCCAGGTGTGCTCAGCATCAGAGACACCTTTCACTTGTTTGTCCACACCTATCGTCAGTGCCTCCAATGTTCTGCTCTAACTGGAACCTGGGGACATTTTCTGAGTCATATCCCTCAGTGGGAACCATTAAAACTTCAAGAAACTTTGGAGTTTCAATTTAATTTTGAGTTCTTGAGAAGTTTTCCTTCAGCTCCCTTTCAGGGACTGATGTTCAGTGACTCAGCACTAAAGCCTCAAGAGATTCATTAAAGTCCTTGTGCTGTGTCTGTGCTGCTGAGCTGGGCCAGGCTCCTGGCACAGAGGCAGCTCCCAGGGTAAACCAAGAGAAACTTCAAAAAGACATTTCTGCTGAGGAGCAGCTCCTCTGCCAGCCCAGCAGGGCTGAGGGCACTGCCTGCAGGCACTGAGGGCACAGGAGCCAGGCACAGACAGGCTCAAGGCAATCAGGACTGGGAAGACATTGAGCTGAGACTGCACTTGGGGAAACATCTTCACAGCCCTGGACATGGTGAGTGTGTGGGTGCAGGACAATGTCCCCTGTGCTCCTGGAGGGATCTCCTGGAGCCAGCACAGCCCACAGTCTGGGGGATGTGTCAGGAGGACTCTCCCATATTCAGGGACGGCTGCAGGGGCTGAAGCTGGGGCTGCAGCCAGGGCTGCCCAGGGCTGTCCTGCACAGCAGCTCCTGCAGCCCTCAGGGCTCATGGCCAGCCCAGGCCATGTGCCACCTGCCAGGGACAGCTCTCAGCCTGCCTGGCAGCTCCCCATGGACTGTGGGGAGAAGTTGGAGGTGGAAGGAGCCACCCCCATCAGGGCAGATTCCTCCTGCTGTGGAGATGGTGCTGCATGGCCAAGGCTGCTCTCAGCTTTCTCCTCAAGGCAAGGCAAAGGGGCTGTCAGGTGTGTCTGTGTCACTGACACTCCTGCACTGTCCCACTGGGCATCAGCAGATCTGCCTCCCATCTTCCTCACAAAGTGCCTCCTCACCCTCCTCTGCCTACAGACAGCAGCAGCAGCACCTTGGCTTGCAGCATCTCAGTTTGTGTGAGCTGCCCTTAAGGCCCTGCTGGCAGGGAGATGGCCCTGGGCAGTGCCCTGTGCTGGGAGGGGTGTGCAGGGCAGAGCTGAGCCCCCAGGACTGGGATGGGCTCTGGGAGCACTGGCAGGGACAAGGCTGGGATCGAGAGAAACAGCTCCCAGTAGGAACAACTCCAGGCAGCAGAGCCAGACCAACACTTAGTATGCCTCTCTCTCTCAATCAGAATAAAGCAAAAAAAAAGAGTTTAGGGAAAAGTATTTTAAAATTGGAGCCTTCAAAACGGCTACTGTATTTTTCCAGCACAGTTGAAGTGTGATCACCTTGAATTAGAGGGAGATATTATAAGCAAAGTGCAGCTGTATAGGACCAGAAGGTCAGACTTCACTGCGTCAATGGTAGCCTTGTTTTCCTTCTGGACTCCTCAGCATTCATACTGAGAAAAATGCTGATGAGGGGGCAGTAACTCAGCAGCAGAATCTCAAATTCAAAAATAAAAGTTTTTAGTGAAGTTCCCCCACGTGAAGAGAAGTAGTTTTGAGAGGATTCCTAACTTAATTGTACAGGATTGACTCAAGGAAATGTCTCCTAGCTTGTCAATGTGTTCTTTTTACAGCCCACAATGCCCAGAGTGAGGAAATGTCCAACAGCAGCTCCATCAGCCACTTCCTCCTGCTGCCATTGGCAGACACGCGGCAGCTGCAGCTCCTGCACTTCTGCCTCTTCCTGGCCATCTCCCTGGCTGCCCTCCTGGCCAACGGCCTCATCATCAGCGCCGTAGCCTGCGGCCACCACCTGCACACCCCCATGTTCTTCTTCCTGCTCAACCTGGCCCTCACTGACCTGGGCTCCATCTGCACCACTGTCCCCAAAGCCATGCACAATTCCCTCTGGGACACCAGACACATCTCCTATGCTGGATGTGTTGCACAGGTATTTTTCTTTATCTTCTTCGTGTCAGCAGAGTATTATCTCCTGACCATCATGTGCTACGACTGCTACGTGTCCATCTGCAAACCCCTGCACTACGGGACCCTCCTGGGCAGCAGAGCTTGTGCCCACATGGCAGCAGCTGCCTGGGCCAGTGCCTTTCTCAATGCTCTGCTACACACAGCCAATGCATTTTCCCTGCCCCTGTGCCAAGGCAATGTCCTGGGTCAGTTCTTCTGTGAAATCCCTCAGATCCTCAAGCTCTCCTGCTCACACTCCTATCTCAGGGAACTTGGGATCATTGCTGTTAGTATTTGTTTAGCTTTTGGTTGTTTCGTGTTCATTGTTTGTTCCTATGTGCAGATCTTGAGGGCTGTGCTGAGGATCCCCTCTGAGCAGGGACGGCACAAAGCCTTTTCCACCTGCCTCCCTCACCTGGCCGTGGTCTCCCTGTTTGTTACCACTGGGTTTTTTGCCTACTTGAAGCCCCCCTCCATCTCCTCCTCAACCCTGGATCTGGCATTGTCAATTCTGTACTCTGTGGTGCCTCCAGTCCTGAATCCCCTCATCTACAGCCTGAGGAACAAGGAGCTCAAGGCTGCAGTGTGGACACTGATGACTGGAGGATTTAAGAAACTGTAAACTGCTGGTAAATTTCTGCAAATCATTTGTAATAAAAGCCATTTTGCTAATTATTGTTGGTTTCATTTTGGAGGTTACTGTCTTTCTTTTACTTTTTTACTATAATCCTTAAAGAAATTGCATTGTTTATGACATTTCTCATTTTCTTTCTCTCCACCTTCCCAGTGGCCACAGACTGCAAATAAGGTGCTATGCTCATTGTGGTTTTAAACAACCTAAAGGATCTCTCTCCCAGCAGGGTTTTCTCCAGAGATGCCCCTTCTGTTCCCTTATCTGCAGCTACAGCAGCAATGTGTGTGTGCATACCTGGGGGCAGATCAGTGCTGGCACAGCAGCTGTGCCCAGCAGCAGCAGCAGCAGCACTTGGTGTTGCCAGTGCTGCTCCCGTGCCACTGCCCTGCTGCCCTCCTGGCCCTCGTGTTGCTGCAGGGCCTGAGTGCTCTCGGGGACGGGCACAGCCCTGGGGGTGGCAGTGCCGGGGCTGCAGCAGGGACAGGCCATGGGCACTGCTGGGGCAGCGCTGACGCCTCAGGCCACGGCCTGGGGGCTCCAGGCTCCTTGGCCACGCTCTCTCCACAAAACTTGGTCAGGACAATGCTGAGCACAGAAAAGCTCCGGGAGCAGCCCCAGGCTGGCTGTGGGCAGGCTGGGGGCAAACAGCATGGCTGGTGCTCTGCAAGCTCCCTGCAAGGGGGACACCCTGGCAAGGAGCAGCAGAGCAGGGGCTGATCCATCCCCACTGCGCTGGACACCCCAGGGCAGCGTCCCAGAGCGTCCTCATGCACCTGCCAACAACATCCCCCCTCTGCAGCCCTGGCCTCTCCCCCAGCTCACACAGGAGCCGCATCCTTGCAGGCACACACACGGCAGCACTGGCTCAGGAGCCCCTGTTTGCATTGCACACAGCAGGCTCAGCACCCCCATGGTGCTGCTGTGGGGACATGGAGCTGAGTGAGCACAAATGCCATCAGCCCCTGGGGCCAACAAGGGCTGGGGGCTGGCAGGGAAACCACTCAGCTTTGTTGTGGCCTCTGAAGTCAGCCAGAAAGTTTGTTCCCATCAGCTGTGAGTTTCCTGTCCCACTGCAGATGTTGTTGCTCAGAGCCAGGGCTGCCTGGCAGCCACTCCCAAATTGCCCTGAGCATTTCCTTGGCTTCACCTTTCCTTTCTTTACTCCTTCCTGCTCCAGATTTCTTCCTCTTGCCAATTCCTGTCCCCTCCCCTGCAAACAGCCAATCCTTGTTTGCCCTTTCCTCTCTGGTCCCACTCCCCATTTCAGTTCCTGAGTTGGCACCATGGGAACATCCCTTGGGGAGCAGGATCATCCTCCAAGTGCTTCAGGAATTGTCTACAGGGTCCTGCAGTGCCTCGTGCTGTTCCCTTGCCAGACGCACCACAGGCCAGGGGCGCACATCTGGGCTGCTGTGTCTGGGTGTGGGGCTCCCTGTTGTGGGCAATGAGGAGGGGCTGGAGAGGCTCGGCAGGACTGACAGGATGGGCTTTGGGGCTGTGTGGAGAAGCTGAGGGACCTGGGCTGCTGGACCTTGTGAAGAGGAGGCTCAGGACTCATCCTGCAACTGCTCCAGGGGTGGTTTCAGAGAATCATGGAATCAGAAAAGCTGGAAAAGACCTTGGAGATCATCAAGTCCAATCTCTGCCCTGGCACCACCTTGTCTCCCAGAGCCTCCTCTTCTCCAGGAGAAACATCCCCAGCTCCCTCAGTTGCTCCTCACAGGACTTGTGTTCCAGACCCCTCACCAGCCTTCTTGCCCTTCTCTGGACACGCTCCAGACCCTCCATGTCCTTCCTAAATTGGGGACCCAGAACCGGACACAGCACTCGAGGTGCTGACCAACCAGTGCCGAGCACAGGGGAAGAATCACTGCCCTGCTCCTGCTGGCCACACCATTCCTGATCCAGGCCAGGAGCCATTGGCCTTCTTGGCCACCTGGGCACACTGCTGGCTCATGTCCAGCCTGCTGTCCATCAGTGTCCCCAGGTGCCTTTCTGCCTGGCTGCTGTTCAGCCACTCTGTCCCCAGCCTGGAGCACTGCAGGGGTGGTTGTGGCCAAAGTGCAGGACCCAACACTTGGTCTTGTTAAAACTCACCTTGTTGGATTTGGGGCCTGGATCCAGCCTGTCCAGGTCCCTCTGCAGAGCCCTCCTATCCTCCAGCACATCCACACTCACACCCAGCTTGGTGCCATCTGCACATTTGCTGATGCTGCACTCAATGCCCTCATCCAGATCATCAGTGCAGATATTGAAATCCACGCTGGCTGGCTCTGATCCCTCAGCCATCCTGTAGGTGCCCTGTGATGGCACTCAGGGTGATCTGTTCCATCACCTCACCAGGCACCCAGGTCAGGCTGACAGGCCTGCAGTTCCCCACATCCTCCTTCCAGCCCTTCTTGGCGATGGGCTCACATTGGCACCTCCAGTCCTCTGGCACCTCCCTGCTGAGCCAGCACTGATGAGAAATGATGGAGAGCACCTTGGGGAGCTCATCCAGCAGCTCCCTCATCCCCCTAGGATGGATCCCATCTGGTTCCAGAGACACCAGTGAGCATCTGAGTGGCTCAGCAGGTCCCCAGCTGCTTCCTCCTGGATTACAGGGGTCTGTTCTGCTCCCTGTCCCCATCTCCCAGCTCAGGAGAACACTTGTCCTCAGGACATCCTGGCTTATTGTTGAAAACTGAGGCAACAAAGAGGTTGAATACTTCAGCCTTTTCCTCATCTTTGGTAGCCATATCCCCCCCCATTAAGAATGGAGATTTTCCTTGTCCCTCTTTTTGCCATTAATGCATTTATAAAATCATTTTTGTTATCCTTCACAGAAGCAGCCAGGTTAACTCCTAATTTGAGCTTTCATTTCTGATTTTCTTTCTGCATGACCTAACAAGTTCTTTAAACGTTTCCTGAGTTGCCTGTCTCTCTGTCCAAAGGTAATGCACCTTATTTTCTCCCTGAGTTCCTGGTAAAAGCTCCCTGCCTAGCCAGGACAGTTATTTTCCTCGCTAGCTCACTTTCCTCTCTGAGGAAAGTGAAAGACAGGCTGCCTCTGCTCCTTCAAGATTCTTTTTTTGAAGTGCCTCCATTCTTCCTGGAATCCTTTAAGAGCTGTTTCCTGTAAAAAAATCACGTCAATTATCCCCAAATCTGCATTCTGAATAGGCCAAAGTCTGCTCTCTGTAGGTCCAGTGTAGAAGTTTTGTTTTCCATTTTTGATTCTCCACCTTCGTTCACAGAATATTAAAAAACTGCATTATTTCATGGTCACTGTACCCCAGGCAGCCTCTGAGCACCACATCTCCCACCAGCCCTTCTCTGTTTGTGAACGGCAGGAGACTGAGCTTTCCTTGCGAGTAAGAGGAGAAGGAATTTAGGTTTTAATCAAGGGCATATTATTTTTATTTTTCACTTGAGAGAACGGTCGACTGGAGCATTCCTTAAGTGATCTTGATGCTGAATGTCTCCTTAGGAGGTCTGGCCATGCAGAAGAATGAGCCCCTTGCTGGCCAATGCTATTTGGACAACCTGTTCCTCACCCCCAGCCTCACCATGTCTGACATTGCCTATCTGGGATTGACATCCTAAAACATAAAAACCCCCTATAAATTTATTATTAATATTGTGATTTACTTAAGTAATAAAAATATAATTATGCTTTTATTTTAATAATACTATTATTCTTTTTTATACCTGATTTTTATATTTATATGAAAAGATCGATACATTTTTAGCAAGCAAGCAGAAAAATTAATGGTCATTGGTTCTAAGTAACACAATTCCCTTCATGAATTAATTGACCACTATTGGCCATTGATTTCTCCCTGTTTATGAAAATTCATCCTATTTTAATCTCTTTCTCATCTTTTTAATAATTTTCACAGACAGAATAAAATGGGGCCTCTTTGGGATCCATGAAGACATTTCTGGGGTACATTTCAGGAAGTTTTGGGTCTGGGGAGGGAATTTAGAGAGAACTTGAGAGTCTGGAGGACACTTCAGGGAGCTGGGTGGTCACTTAAGGATTCTGAGAGCAACTTCGGGGCCCGGGGGAGCTTTTGGGGGTCCAGGAGGGCACTTGGGGGGCTCTAACGGGGCTCTCTGGGGCGCAGGGGGTGATGGGAGTTGTAGGCACAGGTATAACATGGTTCAATGGGGCCGCAGAGCATCATGGGAGTTCTAGGTGCAGCTACAATGTCTCTCTGTTGTGCGCGGTGCATGAATGGAGGTGAAGTCATGGCTGCAATAGCACTCTATGGGAACCATGGAGCATGATGGGAGCTGTAGTCCCGGAAGTGGCTCAGCTGAGGCGTTTGGGGGTCCGGGAGGGCACCTGGGGGACACTTTTGCGTCCGAGCCGCGACTTGAGATCCTCAGGAAGGAATGTGAATCGTTTGGGAGCACTTGGGGGGAGCTTGGGGAGCTCTAACCGGGCTCTTTAGGGCGCAGGGTACGGTAGGATTTTTAGGTACAGAACTGTGTTATGAGGGACTCTGAGGCCGTGGGGGATGACAGGAGATGAATTCCCAGAAGTTAATGTAACGGGTATCTGTGGGGTTGGGAGCATTCAGGGGAACTGGAGACACTTTTATGGGGTCCCGAATGGGTGCTGAGGAGGCACTTCGGAATCCTGGAGGGTCTGGGGGACACTTAAGGGACATGTGGTGTCAGGACACTGGGGTTCTGTGGGGGATGGGGCATGAGAGGCGTTGTAGTCCCAACTCCAATCAAGCTCTGTCAGTACCAGGATATCCCTTGTTATAAATGAGAGACAAAAGTCTCGATAGTCAACAAAATTTTGGATTGCTTTATTTGATATAGAAAGAGCAAGCAGCGCGCTGAGGAACGTGAGGGGTCACTGCCCACTCCACACTCCACCAAACCTTGGTTTGCAGCCTCTTCTTATACTGTGGTTCCTCGTTGTAATCAATAATTTTTGGGTTTTGTTACTGTCATAATTTTGCCCGGTAAGCATTGGTGGTCAAATAAACATCCTTACACAAATTCACAAAGCCTTTGTGTGATAATCAGTCACAGATAGCCATCCGATCCTTGTAGATGACCACCAGGGAAGTTCTGGAGGTCTGGTCCTTGACATAAGCAGTATTGATCAGACAAAGGCAGGAAGGGCTTTTCAGGAAGTCCGATTTCGCAAGCAGGTAGCTGATACAAGTTATTTGAAAAACATAACATAATATAACATAATGTAATGTAACATGATATAACATAGCAAGGTGATTTTCAACAGAATTATTTAATCATATAATTTCCTTTATCTAGTGTCCATGCTTCACTTCAGAGCTCAGTATTCTGGTTTATGCAAACCCCAATGCTTTTGTGATTAACACGAATCTTTTATCAATTGTCACATCCCTGTATTTTTAAGTGCTGCTCAGAGTCCATCCCAGTCCATCTGTTACCCGATGCCCCAAACAGAACACAAACTAACAGAGTTAGTTTATGCGGTGCTTTATTCAGGGCCCGGGGAAACTGCGGACTAGCGTCCAAAGTCAGGATCCCACAGTTCCCTTTTTCGTCAGGTTTTTATATCTTTTTTTACAAAGTAGTCTACGTGCAGAGGTACACATTCTTCAAGACAATACAGATACATAAATCTTGTAGATATCATTCCTAAAAGTTATAAATTTTGCATGCTTGTCTATTCAAAACTATAGGCTACCCCCCTTTGATTCCCCCTTGCATGTTTTCCCATCACCAGAACCCTTTATTTATTATTATACTTTAGCCTTATCCTGAAAGTTTCTAGATGTTCTATATGCTCCACTAAATTCTTTAATTATCTTTAATTATTGTTTCCACAGTCCCCAGCTCATTCCCAGGGCTGGTTCCCAGGGCCTGTCCGAGAACTGCAGTTTTCTAAGCCTTAGCATGACTACTACTATATCTACATTAGTCCTTTTTCTCATTATTTCGGTATCAACTCCCCCCTTTTGAGCATTCTTCAGATTTTCTGCAAGGATGCTCAATTCTTCAAGTTATGGTTTCTAAGTAGGATGGTGAGTCTTCTTTTCGAGTTGGCAGGATTACTTCTTTCCGGGTCAGTGCTCTCATAACACGTCGAGTATGAGTTCCTTCTCTGGCAATCGTTCCTAAAAGACATCTGTACATAATCATGCATACTACAATAATCAATACAATCATTATTACATATTGTACAATTGATGATATCCAACCAGAGACTTGGATTCCTAGGGAGCTAAACAGTGCTCCTACCCAGTTATGTTCAGCTTCCTCCTGGACTTCATGCACTTTTGTTTCAATTTGTTCTAATTGACTTATGTCTTTTTCTACTTCTTCTGTGACATTTGGGATATGTACGCAGCAATGGTCAACCTTTCCTTGGAGGTACCCACAGACTCCATGTTCTTTTAATAAAAGCAAATCTAATGCCATTCTATTTTGAATTGTCATTCTTGTCGTTGCCTGTAACTGTAACTTTAGATCCCTAAATCCTTTCTTTGTAACTGCGGCTAGCCTCTCAGTTTGTCCTACTAATTTGTACAGCATCTCCCGGTTTCTATATGTAGAAATTGGTGCAAACAAGGACTCCAATACCCATCCAAATTTAACTCCTGATGAGGGTTCATGCCATTCATCTTCATTTCCCAATCCTAGTTCTTCTGCCACTTCATTTGCTTCTCTCTTTGTTCGTGACTGCATCTCTTTCTGCGTTAATTTAGACTGTTTCCAAAAAGGGCAAAGTGTAGGGACTCCTAAAGTAATCTGTGTGACCGGGCCATTAATAGGCATATGAGTAGTCCACTGTCCGTGCCCCATTACCCACACTGAATGCCCTGGACTCCTGATGGTAGTCGCCTGACAATCTTTCCATGCCCCTTTTATTTCACCTGTTATTGTATGATTATACCTTTGACATTCACAGCCCCATTTTAATAGTATCCGTACTGGCACTAAACCAATTTGGGATTCAGGGGTATCACAGGTGATGATTTTGCTACAATTCCAGCTAGGTGTGAGGGTCACTCGATCCCGTCTTACTGTTTCAGTTCCTAACACTCCTAGATGTCCTTGCTCTCTCTGGCCTGACCATTCGACACACCAATGTACTGGTCCTATGTAACTGTAAGGTTCTAACAAACTAGGACCCCAAATCGTTTTCCAATGTTCCCATTCTTCCTTCCCTTCTTGACATACTATCTCATAAGAAAATTCTGTGACTGGTTTTTTGTCTTTTTTGTCTTATGTCATAAGTACACCATCCTACATTCTTGAACCGTCCAATTCTTGTAAAAACTGGATTTAGTAATTTTAGGCACTCACTCTTTTGTCCCGGTGTTGACCATTTCCCTCGAACTGTATAGGTTTCCTCTATCATCTTAGTATGATTCCGTATTTCTTTGTTACATCTTTTTGTCCCATTTATAGTTACTGGAGGCATTTCCCCAACGGGAATGATGCCCCATGGTATTGGATCTCCCGCCGCTTTAGGTAAAGGTAAACATGCAGTGATGGACGTAGTATTTTGTACTTGTCCAAAATCTCTAACTAATCCCACTATTAAATTTTCTTGTCCCAATTCTTGTTGTGTTTTTCCAGCTTCTGTCACCTGCCGTGTTCTCCCATTCTCTTTTAGAATACCTACATTTATGTTCCCATAATCAAAACTTTCTCTAATCCGCACAATGCATGAGAATTGTCCTACCTGATCAGCTTGCATATGAGATATTGTCAATGTGGTGTTACCTCTTTGCTGTTCCATATCCCAAAGTGTCACAATTCCTTCTGTAAATACCTCGTCTGTGGTGATTTGTCTCCAGGCTGCATGTACTTCTTTTAATCCAGTTCTCTGGTTGTCAGAAAACAAACAGGTTAAATTTACTCCCGCACCATTACATCTGGCTCCGGAACTGTAATTTTAACAAACGCTTCTCCCACCTGCATTATACAGACTAATGTTAAAAGAACTAAGGCCTTGCCCTGAACACCAGCTTTGTTGCTGACAGAGGCTGTACTTCCCATCTTGACGGGACCTTCTTGATTCGAGTGTAGTGAATCCAGTTTTCGATCCCTTGGACTTTCACTGCCGTGTAGGTAGTCATGATCACCTGGTGAGGACCATCCCATACTTCTTTCAAGGGTTCCGTATTCCAGTTTTTCACATATACTTGATCTCCTGGCTGTATGTCATGGACAGGATTCTCCAAGGGCAGAGGCTGGTTCCACTGCAATGCTCCTCGCAGCGCTGTAAGGACTTTATTTAAAGACAAAATGTAACTCAACAATACTTGATCTCTTACTAAGTGAGGGTCCCCTTTGTAGGTTGTAGCATGATATGGTTTGCCATACAAAATTTCGTATGGACTTACTCCTATCCTTTCTCTGGGTTTAATCCTGATTCTTAGCAAGGCTAGAGGTAGTGCCTGAGGCCACTGTATCTTCGCTTCCTGACAAATTTTCTTAATCTGCCCTTTTAATGTCTGATTCATCCGTTCCACTTGGCCACTAGATTGTGGTCTCCAGGGCGTATGGAGATTCCAAACTATCCCTAACACTCTGGCTACCTCTTGGACTACTCTAGCTACAAAGTGAGGTCCTCTATCTGAGGACATTCCTAATGGGATTCCAAATCTAGGGATGATTTCCTGTAGTAAAGTTTTAATTACTTCCTTTGCTTGGTTAGTCCTGCATGGGAAGGCTTCTGGCCACCCTGAAAAGGTACACACATACACCAGTAAATAACGGTACCCTTGTGCTTTTGGTAGCTCTGAGAAATCTATTTGCCAACAGTCTCCTGGTTGCGGCCCCACTTGTAACTTTCCTAGTTGTATTTGCCTTCGTGTCACTGGGTTATTTTTAATACAGACTGGACACATGGCGTTAATCTGTTTTGCCATTGTTAACATCTGATTGGAAATCATCTCACGTTTTAAAAATTGTACCAATGAGTCTGCTCCCCAATGGCACTTGTTATGTTCGATTTCTAAAATTGTTTTCATTACTTTTGTTGGCAGTACAACCTGACCTTCAGCTGTGACATACCATCCTTTTTCGTTCTTCTGGGCCTGAACAAATTGAGCAAGCTTCTCATCTTCATGTGTATACCATGGTTTCTGCTCAAGAAAAGAAGTGGCAGGGTTAATTCGCACTGGCAATAAAGCTAATTGTGTCCATACCTCTCGAGCAACCTGTTTGGCAACTCTGTCAGCCAGCTGGTTTCCTTGGAACGCTTTTCCCTCTTCCTTTTGATGTCCTTTTACATGCATCACTGCTACTGCCTGAGGTTTATGCACTGCTTCCAATAGTGCTAATATTTGTTCTTTGTGCTTAATTTCTGATCCTTGAGAATTCAACAGTCCTCTTTCTTTCCACAGTGCTCCATGTACATGTATTACTCCAAAGGCATATTTTGAATCAGTCCAAATGTTTACTCTTTTCCCCTGACTCAATTCTAAGGCTCTTACCAGAGCTTGTATCTCGGCTTTCTGGGCTGAAGTTCCCGGGGTTAAAGCTCGAGCTTCTATTATTTGTGTCAAAGTCACTACTGCGTATCCCGCATACCTGATTCCGTTTCCCACAAAGCTGGATCCATCTGTAAACAGTTCCCATTCCGGATTTTCCAAAGGCTCATCTTTCAGGTCCTTCCGGCTGGCATACACCTGTTCAATGATTTCTACACAATCGTGTCAATTCGCCTCCTTCTTCCTGGCTGCTGCTCCTAAGAAATTCTGCTGGATTAAGATGATTGGTTATTTTTAATTCAATGTCATCCTGTTCTCGGAGGAGTGCCTGATATTGTAACATGCGACTCAACGAGAGCCAATGCCCCCCTTTTTGTTCCAAAACTGCAATGACCATATGGGGAACAAATACTTCCATCCTTTTTCCCAAAGTCAATTTTCTGGCTTCTCGAATTAGGAGCATTGTTGCTGCCACAGCCCTAAGACAACTGGGCCATCCGGCACTTACAGAGTCTAGCTGCTTTGAGAAGTACCCCACCGGGCGCTTCCATGAGCCCAAGTTTTGGGTGAGAACCCCTATTGCCAGTCTCTGTCTCTCATTTACATATATTTGAAAAGGTTTTGTGAGATCTGGCAATCCTAGTGCTGGGGCTTCCTTTAAAGCTTGTTTCAGACTCTGAAATGCCTTTTCTTGCGTTTGTCCCCACTGAAACACAGGGCTTTTGGCTGCTTCATACAAGGGTTTTGCTTTCAGTCCAAATTCCGGAATCCACAAGCGGCACCACCCTATCATGCCCAAAAAGGATCTTAACTCTTGCGGATTTCGTGGTGTGGGTATGGTGCAAATTGTTTGTACTCGATTGATTCCTAACTTTCGCACCCCTTGTGAAATTTCGCAGCCTAAGTAAATCACTTGGGTTCTTACCAGCTGAGCTTTTTCTTTCGATACTCGGTATCCAGCTTGTCCCAGCATATTAAGTAATTCAATGGTGAGTCTAAGGCAAACATCCTTTTCTGCGGAGGCTATAAAGATATCATCAACATATTGTAGGAGAACATATAAAAAAGGTGATTCTTTTACCTGAGTCATCTTCCATTCTTCTAACTCTCGAGCCAATTGATTTCCAAAAATAGTTGGTGAGTTTTTGAATCCTTGTGGTAGACGCGTCCAGGTGAGCTGCTTCTTGCGTCCCGTGTCTGGGTTCTCCCACTCAAAGGCAAAGTATTTCCTACTTTCAAGTGCCAAGGGGATACAGAAAAATGCATCTTTCAAATCAATCACTGTGAACCACTTAAACTTTTCCGACACAGCTGTCAACAATGTATACGGATTAGCTACTACTGGGTGTATATCTTTAGTGATATTATTAATTGCTCTTAAATCTTGAACTAATCTATACTTACCATTTGGCTTTCTAACTGGGAATATCGGAGTATTGAATTCTGACTCACATTCCTGTAAAATTCCTAAGCTAAGAAATTGTTCAATCATAGGTGCTATTCCTATTTGTGCTTCCAATTTCAAAGGATATTGTTTTACCCTTACTGGGGAGGCTCCTTCTTTTAGTTCTATTACAACCGGTTGTGCCGCTTTTGATTTTCCAGGTACTCCTGTTTCCCATACCCATGGTACTACAGCTTGCTCTATTTCTTGTGGTATTTCTACTGCTTCTACTTCTTTCACTACAAACAGCTTAGCAATATTCTCCTCGGGAAATTCCAATCTTACTCTACCTTTTTCAATTATTATCTTTTCTTCTAACATTGACAATAAATCCCTCCCAAATAGTGATTCTGGGCTATTTGGCATATATAAAAATCGATGATCAAATTCCTTCCCCCCAAATTTTATATCTAATGGCCGCAAAAATGTTCGTTCCTCAACTTGTCCCGTAACTCCCACTACTTGAATAGTAGAATCACTCAAAGGTCCTATCTTAGTGTTGACGGCTGAGAATGATGCCCCAGTATCTACTCTAAATTCTAATGGTTCCCCATCTACTTCCATTATTACCTTTAAATCCTGGTCTAGTCAGCTCTGATTCTGGTAATTCCCCATCATAAAGGCCTGGGCGGCACCTTGTGGATTTCCCGGGAAAGCACCTGTATTATTCATCAGTCCCTGATTTCCATCCCCACTGGCTATAATTCCTCCCCCAAAACCCATTCCTTGGTTGAGAGGACACTCATTTTTCCAATGTCCTCTATTTTTACATAGAGCACATTGATCTATCCCCAGCTGCATTCTTCCTCTTCCCATATTCAATTGTCCCATGAGTCCTCCCGCCCCCATTGGCATTTCCGCCTTTGCTATTCCTTTTCCCCTTCTTCGTCCACGTCCACGACTCCCTCCTCTCATATTATTTCCAGCCACTTGCTGTAACACCGCTAACATAGTAGCCTGTTGTTTCCTGGCCGTTTCTTTTTCCCTGTTATTATATACCTTCCACGCAACTTCCAATAGTTTATCTAAATTCCGAGTATCTTCTCCCTCCAATTTTGTAATTTCTTTCTAATAATAAAAGAGGTCTAGATACGGTATTTCATCCCATTTTTCATTACTTTGCAAGAAATGCATCAAAGGTGTAATAATGTCAGGATTCAGTGTACCGTTCCTAGGCCATTGCATACCATCGGGTTCATATAAAGGCCATACATGACTACAAAAATCAATTTCCTTTTACTTAATTCTTGACCAAAGTTCCCCGCATTCCAGTGTTGTAATAAACAGCCCAAAGGTGAATCCTCCAGGATTTCCATCCCGGAACTTGCTAGAGTTTTAAACGTTTTTAAAGGCATCATTTCACTTTTTTTTTTTTTTTTTTTTTTTTTTTTTTTTACACAATACACACCACACACAACACTCACACCCTTTCCAATACACACCACACACAACACTCACACCCTTTACACTCACACCCTTTCCACAAATCTTGCCTTTCTCGTCTCTGCGAGTGGCAAGTGCTGAACCTGCTCAGTCACTGCTGCGTCTGACGGTCAGCGCCTGGGCTTTTTCCACAACCTTAAAGACGTCTGTGACCCCCGTGCAGAAACGCCGTTCCGACTTAATTGGCAGGCCCCCCTTTCCCTCGATAAAAGGAATAAGGCACCTTCGGGCTTACCTCCTGGTCGTCCGTCAGGCGCGGGGTCGGGCACGGGTTGATGTCCTCCCCAGAAATCACCTGGTGCTGGCGTGGAGTGGATCAGCCCACGAACCGCCCCTGCCGCCTCCGGAGTCCCATCTGGGTCGCCAGAAAACTGCTGCCCGATGCTCCAAACAGAACACAAACTAACAGAGTGTCAGTTTATGCGGTGCTTTATTCAGGGCCCGGGGAACCTGCGGACTAGCGTCCAAAGTCAGGATCCCACAGTTCCCTTTTTCGTCAGGTTTTTATACCTTTTTAACAAAGTAGTCTACATGCAGAGGTACACATTCTTCAAGACAATACAGATACATAACTCTTGTAGATATCATTCCTAAAAGTTATAAATTTTGCATGCTTGTCTATTCAAAACTATAGGCTACCCCCCTTTAATTCCCCCTTGCATGTTTTCCCATCACCAGAACCCTTTATTTATTATTATACTTTAGCCTTATCCTGAAAGTTTCTAAATGTTCTATATGCTCCACTAAATTCTTTAATTATCTTTAATTATTGTTTCCACAGTCCCCAGCTCATTCCCAGGGCTGGTTCCCAGGGCCTGTCCGAGAACTGCCGTTTTCTAAGCCTTAACATGACTACTACTATATCTACATTAGTCCTTTTTCTCATTATTTCGGTATCACCATGAGGCCACAGAGTGTCACAGTGGTCTCCAAGATAACATGATGCTCTGTAGTGTCACAATGGATCCTTGCTCCTGAGCCCTGCAGTGTCACAATGCCCATTAGTTCCATGAGGTCTTGCAGTGCAGCAATGGTAACTTTGTTACACAGTGTCTCAGTGTCCTCTTGCACCCATGGGGCACCACGGTGTCAAAATTCTTTCCTCCATTCCATGAGTCTCTGCAGTGTCACAATGGCCTCTTGGTTATACGAGGTCCAGCAGTGTCACAGTGGTCTCTGGGGTTCCATGAGGCCCCAAAGAATAACACTGACCCTTTGGTTCCATGGGGCCCTGCAGTGTCACCATGGCCCCATTGTTACCCGAGGTTCCACTGTGTCACAATGGACTCTTCGTTTGAACGGTGTCACAATGGAGCCCTGGTGACACATGATCCTGCAGTGCCACAATGGATTCCTGGTGCCATGACACCCTGCAGTGTCAGTGTCACGGTGATGCCTAAGTACATGAGGCCCTGCAGTATCACAGTGGGCCCTTAGTTCCAGGGAGCACCCAGGTGTCAAAATTGTTCCCTTAGTTCCACAAGTCCCTACAGTGTAGCAATGGTTCCTTGGTTCAACAAAGCCCTCTGTGTCACTGTGGCCTTCATGGTTCCAAAATGACCCAGAGTCATTGATGGACCTTGGTTCCATTTAGCCCCACGGTGTCACAATGGCCCCTTGCTTCCCCAGGGCTCTGCAGTGTCACAATCATCACAGAATCACTGAATCACCCAGGCTGGAAAAGACCTTTAGAGCAGCAGGTCCTACCTGTGACCCAGCACCATCTTGTCACCCAGACCATGGCACTCAGTGCCACATCCAGTCTTTCCTGAACAGCTTCCAAGGATGGTGACTCACCCACATCCCTGGGCAGCCCATTCCAATGCTCAATCACCCTTTTTGTGAAGAATATTTCCTAATGTCCAGCCTAAACCTCCCTTGGCACTGCTTAAGGCTGTGTCCTCTTGTCCTTTCACTGTTTCCTGGGAGAAGAGCCAGATCCCCACCTGGCTGCACCCTCCTGTCAGGGAGTTGTAGAGAGTCATGAGGTCTCCCCTCAGCCTCCTCCAGGATAAACAACCCCAGCTCCCACAGCCACTCCTCACAGGACTTGTGTTCCAGACCCCTCACCAGCCTTGTTGCCCTGCTCTGGACACGCTCCAGTCCCTCCGTGTCCTTCCTAAATTGGGGACCCAGAACTGGACACAGCACTCGAGGTGCTGTGTTGCGTTCCCTAGATACATTGTAAATGGTACATCCCGTGACCCCTGCTATGCCCTGTATCTTGGTCCCTCTCCCCTCCTGGCCACACAGAGCTGGCTGGGATCCAATTTCTCCCCGCCCCCCCTTTCCAGACCCTAGAAAAGGTCAGGACCCGCTGACCTCGCTCTCTTTCCCGCACTTTTTTCCCCACTCTTTTCCCGTTCTCTCTTTTTTCCCCCCTCTCTTTTCCCTTCCCTTTTCACTCACTACCCACGAGAAATAAACCTGTAACTTTATCAGGGGAAAGAGCCTCTTTTGATATCTTATCTACGTCTTTGTGGCTAAGGCCCAGAGGAATATCATCCCAACACCTGAGCTAGACCGGTGGAAGGTGAAAGACTCTGTATCGGCCGGGAAAAAGCCGTAACAGTTGGCGCCCCACGTGTGTGTTTCTTTAAAGCACCCACGTTTCGCTGTGATCCCTAATTTCGGGATTCGACCAGCATAGGAGCTGATCAACTAGCTAAAATTTCTTTAAGCTGCATTTTGTGCAGTTCGAAGACTTTTCAGCACGAACCGGCAGCCTGTCTGTCCCAGACAGGTCGGTTCACGACGTAGATCCACTACCGTGTACACAGACGTGTCTGCCTGCAAGAGAAAAGGTGAGTGAAGCGTCCCTTTGCGGCGGGGGGTTCCCGGAGCTCCGCGGGGGGGTCTCACCGGTGGCATTTTGCCGGCCCGGCGCTGTTCTCGGGAGCAGAGGCGGCGCGGGTGTGTTTGCAGCATGCGCGCGGCTTGGAAGCCCTCGGCCACGTGGTGCGGCGCGGGGGCTGGGGGGGGCTGGACGCGGCCACCCCAGGCGCGGCGCGGCAGGCAGGCAGCTTTGATCGGTTTCAAAGCTGCGACACAGGGGGTTTTTTTTGCGTTTTTTGCGGTTTTTACGGGTTGTTGCGGCGCGGGGGCGGTCCCTATAGCGGCGCGGGCGCCACACGTAGGTTTTGCTGACAAAAAACGGCGAAATTAACATCGGTTCCGCATCTAGTAAAGCCTGAAAACCATGGTGTACGTCTTAACAACTAACTCCTTTCCTGTGTCTTAACGGTAGTGGGCTAGATATAGTGCAAATTGCTAACACTATGGGGATACAGCAATCTGCTTTACAAAAGAGTATAACAAAACAACTCAAAGAAATACTAAGTTCAGGAAATGTTTTAATATCTAATAAAAAACTAGCCCGTTTTGCCAGCTGGCTGTCTGTTGAAATATCGGACCTTGAATTGCAAAATGTAAATTCGATTTCATTTTGGGATGAAATAGGAGATTTATTGACTTCAAAAGTAGAAAATGGAGATAAAACTGCCTCTGTATTCCTTCCGATATTCTTACAAATTCGGAAAGTTTTAATTCAGACAGAAAACAACAGACAGCAGCAGCAAAATGATTCAAGCTCACCTTCCCTTTCCAAAAATCCCTATAACCATAACCTGGAAAGCACCCCAGGGTCTCCCTTGAGAATGCAGCATACTCAACACGGCTGTAACTGTGCTGAAACCCCAAATCCTCCCCAGTATCCCGGTTCTGACGATTTTTCTAAAATTATCAGCTCTCCTTCCTTGTTCCCTTCCCCCGCGGGCCACGAACACGTGGCCGTATCTGGACAGATTGGGGTCCCAGATAGCATTGGACATGCGGTTCAGGGAGTGGGGGAGGGCCGATATCATGTCAGCCACGTGTCTCCTCCTTCATCCCGCAACCCCCTTCCCCCTCTGGTCCCAGCCCCTAAGCCTGTCCCCTCCCATAACTCCTCCCTGCCCTCGGCTCCACCGCCCCCTCCCCCCTCCAAGACCCTGTCCTGCCTGGTACCTGGCGACCCCGCCCACAGGTGTTGCAATCCTGGATTCCACCACCCCTCCCCCTCTCCGGTTTCACATTCCTTCCCTCCAAGCTGCTGCAGGGTGGGGGAGGGCTATGTAGCCCCTGCTGGGTTCCGTGCCGGAGGGGGTGGGGGTGGGGAAGGATCAGCTCACAGCCCCTGGGGGATGGATGGTGCTCCCGTGGTGGGGGGGGGTGGGGAGCCTCCCGGGCCCGGTGGGGGGGGGATGCCCAAACCTGAAAGTCAGCACCAGGAGAAAGAGTATGTACCATCAGTTGCTCCTGTAGTTTATCTTGGTAAGAGAAACGGAAAAAGAAGTTATCAACTTTTGTCCTACCAAGATAAAAAAGAAATTTGTAAAGTGCAAAGAGAATTTGGTAGGAATAGTGAAATCTTTAAAGGCATAATGAGAGCCACTTTTAATTCAAACGAAATGGTTCCATATGATATCAAAGAGCTTTTCCGGTGTCTGTTAACCCCTTCCGAATATGATCTATGGGAAAGCCTATGGAAAAGATCTTTAAAAGTGCTTTTACAAGAGCTTTTAAAAAGCTCAGATAATGCAAAGGATGCTGATAATAATGATATCACATATGAACACCTATGTGGGGAGAAAGATTGGCATTGACCTGAAAACCAAACTAGAGTACTATCTAAGTCTGTCTTAGATAAGATATGCAATGCTGCAGAAAAAGCCTTTAATCAATTACCAACAATAGATACTAAAGGCAGTTATATTAACATTAAACAGTTTACCTCTGAGAGTTTCTTACAGTTTGTGGACCGCCTTCGTATGCAAGTAGAAAGACAAGTGTCTGATCCAGTATTACAAGCTGAATTAATTAAAGAAATGGCTCAGAGGAATGCTAATGAAACCTGCCGTAGGGTTATCCTTGGCCTTCCCCTGGAGCCAGCACCTAGCCTAGCACAGATGATTGAAGCCTGCGCCAGAAAAGCAGAACTGTTCAGTGGACACGAAAGAAATCCAGGACTGGCACACCCAAGGACCACGGCAGCTGTAACACCAAAAGCCAAGAAGCAACCAGTGACACCAGAGCAACTGCAGCACATCATCTGCTTCCAGTGCAAGCAGCCAGGACACTTCGCCAGGGACTGTCCACACAACCAGAAACAGAAGAAAACCAACAAACAAAAAAACTAATTTTACAGCGCGTACCCGCCATTAACACCATAGCGCGCTCGGCTATAAATACTGCGGGCTCCACACTGGCAAAAGACTCTCTCTTCATAAACAAAAAGGGGGAGGATGGGATAGAGGGTGTGGGGATGTATGTCAATGAAAATATCAAATGTTCAATTAACAAGGTTTGGAAGCCACTAGGCCGTTTTAGGCTTGTGACTACCAGAGGTTTTCATTTCAGGTCACCTGACTGGACAGTCATAACAGTGGACTTACCTAACAGTACACAGGACGTGACGTTAAACCACATGAAACTAGACAGTGAGTACTTTGTTGTCGGTGACACAGCACACACACCCCTAGAGATTGAGGTGGTTCCCATGACCATCAAGGGAAGCATAACTAGCCTCATTCTCTTGGCACGATGTCCTCTACCACCATATTACCTGGCTGAGGGACAAATCCTTGCCCAGGCCATTCCTGTTCCACAGGAGGTCCCAGTAGATGGAAAATCACCTGAAGTCTACTGGGCAAAAGTGGTGGGTGAGGACAAGCCCTCTCTGGCATGCAACCTAACCCGTGGATCAGATCACCTCCATGTGGAGGGGGTACTGGACACGGGTGCTGATGTGACTATCATACCTGAAAGGATGTGGCCGTCACATTGGGAACTTCAGCCTGTGGCAGGCAGAATCCAGGGTGTAGGAGGAGTAAAATTGGCAAAAATATCAAAAAGCATCGTACAAATTGAGGGGCTGGATGGAAAATTGGCTAGCATCCGTCCATTTGTTACAGATTATAAATGCCCTCTGTGGGGGAGAGACACCATGTCGCAGTGGGGGGTAAAATTAATCATCCCTAAAACTCCTCGGGATTTTTAGAAGCGGCCACTGTGGGGCGCCCTACCCAAAAGTTAAAATGGCTAGATGATACCCCAAAGTGGGTAGCACAGTGGCCCATGAGTAAGGAAAAGCTCAAGGCGCTTGAGGAGCTTGTGGAGGAACAATTGGCTAAAGGCCACATAGAAGAGACCACAAGTGCGTGGAATTTCCCGATTTTTGTGGTAAAGAAACCAGGGAAAGACAAGTGGAGGCTGCTCCACGACCTCCGGGAAATAAACAAAGTAATTGAAGACATGGGGTCTCTCCAACCTGGAATGCCTTCTCCAACAATGCTTCCCAGAGATTGGCAATTGGCTGTTCTAGACATCAAGGATTGTTTCTTCCATATACCCCTACACCCAGAGGATGCCCCACGGTTTGCCTTCTCGGTTCCTACCATCAATCGAGAGGCCCCAATGAAGCGTTACCACTGGAGAGTTCTTCCACAGGGAATGAAATGTAGTCCCTCCATCTGCCAGTGGCATGTGGCTTCATTGCTGTCCCAGGTGCGTGCTCAGAGAGGGGAGGCCATCATCCTTCATTACATGGATGATGTACTAGTGTGTGCACCCGATAACTCTCTACTCCAGGACACACTTGACCTAGTGGTTAAAGTTTTAACCTCTGCTGGATTTGAATTGCAGGAGGACAAAGTCCAAAGGATGCCACCTTGGAAGTACCTGGGCCTGGAAATCACTGCACGGACCATTGTTCCACAGAAATTGGAAATTAATTGTAATCCAAAAACCTTAGCAGATCTCCATTCCCTGTGTGGGTCATTGAATTGGGTTAGGCCCTGGCTAGGCCTCACTAATGAGGACCTAGAACCTCTCTTCAATTTATTGAAAGGGGACAGAGAGCTGCTTTCTCCCAGGGAACTGACCCCAGAGGCAAAGACTGCAATCGAAAAGGTACAAAAGACCTTAGGAGAGAGGCAAGCTCACCGTTACCAGCCCGAGCTGCCCTTCAAATTCATTATCCTAGGAAAACTGCCACACTTACACGGGTTAATATTCCAATGGATCAAGGAGCAGAGAGAGTCACTCTTAATCATAGAGTGGGTCTTCCTCTCCCACCAGAGATCCAAAACTATCACTAAGCCACAAGAGTTAATAGCACAACTGATTCGGAAAGCAAGGATCAGACTGCATGAACTGGCTGGCTGTGACTTCACATGTATTCACCTCCCTGTTAAACTGTCTGAGGAGGGAAAGAACTCTCCTGACAAATTGACTAAAGAGATGTTTGAGCATTTGCTCCAGAGCAATGCCAGTCTCCAATTAGCCCTGGACAGCTACAGAGGACAAATATCAGTCCATGCCCCGTCTCACAAGCTGTTTAATGAGGAATTCCACCTCATTCCTCGTGAGAAGAGGAGTCGGAGACCACTCAAAGCTCTCACAGTGTTCACAGATGCATCTGGGGCATCCCACAAGTCGGTGATGACTTGGAGAGATCCTCAGACTCAGCATTGGGAAGCTGATGTTGAGTTTGTGGAAGGGTCACCCCAGGTAGCTGAACTGGCAGCAGTCGTGAGAGCCTTTGAAAAGTTCTCAGAGCCAATAAACTTGGTGACAGACTCAGCCTATGTAGCGGGGATAGTGTCCAGGGCAGAGCAGGCAGTGCTCAGAAACATCGAAAATGAGCAGCTTTTCAGGTTGCTTTCCAAACTAATTTATTTGATTTCTCATAGAGAACATCCGTTCTATGTGATGCATGTGAGATCACACACAGATTTGCCAGGTGAAATTGCAGAAGGGAACCGTCAGGCAGACTCCCTTGCAACCCCAGCAGAACAAGCAACCCCAGCAGAACCAGCACGCCTCCCTGACATCTTCCAACAGGCAAAGCTGAGCCACCAGCAGTATCACCAGAATACACCAGGTCTAATGCGTCAGTTCCAGCTAACACGGAGTCAGGCTCGAGCCATTGTGGCCACCTGTCCCAACTGTCAGCTGCACACCATGCCCTCAATAGGCATGGGAGTAAACCCCCGAGGTCTTGGCAGTTGTGAGGTATGGCAAACAGACATCACACACATTCCTAGTTTTGGTCGCCTCAAATATGTGCATGTTAGCATTGACACATATTCAGGTGCAGTCTATGCCTCTGCCCATGCAGGAGAAAGGGCTATGCATGCCAAACAACACCTAGTGCAAGCCTTTTCAGTGTTGGGGATCCCTAAGGAAATCAAAACTGATAAGGGCGCAGCGTATAAGTCCAAGGAGTTCCTGGAATTCATCCAGCAGTGGGGAGTGGAACATAAAACTGGCACCTCCCACTCCCCCACAGGCCAAGGTATAGTGGAGCGAGCCAATCAGACGCTCAAGCAGGTTTTGGCTAAACAGAGCAGTTCAACTGTGTGGATGTCTCCACAGCAGAAGCTCTGCAAAGCCATGTTTACTATCAATTTCCTGAATTGTTCATTTGAAAACATGAGTCCACCTGTGGTACGTCACTTTAACAGTAGTAAACAATTCAAGTTATCCCAACATCCTCCAGTTTTGATTAGGGACCCAGAAACCTGGGAAATCAAAGGTCCCTATGAACTTGTTACCTGGGGGCGTGGCTATGCATGTGTATCCACTCCCTCAGGCCCTCGGTGGATTCCCCAAAAGTGGGTGAAACCGTTTGTTCCCAAACATCCTGCTCCAACTGAAGAGAACGAGGAACAAGTAGCAGTGGCTTCAAAAAGAAGACGCCGACGGAAAAAAGGAAAAGAAATCCTCATAGAAGGTGGCATTCCGGCAGATAGAGACTTTTAATAGGTTTTATAATGTTTGTTTTTCCTTCTAGAGAAAAGCTTCTCTTCTCCCAGTCCCGTGATGAACCCCATCCAAACTGTCTTCCTGTTAACACTGAACAGTCTAGCAGCTGCATGGATTGTCCCTCAGCCACGTCAGAACGTCTGGGTGACCCTGGCACAGACGCTCCAACAGAAAAACATGTCTGTCCACAGCAGGCCACACTACAAAATCGTGCTGCTATAGATTTTCTCTTGCTACTACACGGACATGAGTGCCAGGAATTTGAAGGACTTTGCTGTATGGACCTGACCTCGAAAGCTCCTAACATCCATGCTGCCCTCCGAAACATGAACAACTTAATCGGACAAGTGAAGCAAGAATCTGAAGATTGGTTCAATGCACTGTTCAAAGGCTGGGGACTCACAGGGTGGTGGACATCTATAGTCAAAACAATTATGTTAATTTTTGTTATTTTTTCCTTGTAATAATGGCATTCGGGATCCTACGTCACTTGGTTTTCAAGGCTATTCATAGTCTCATTCCCTCTACCTCAGTAGTCAATCACATAGAAATGAAAAACTTGGAACAATCTAACCCTCCTGCCAACTACAATGCTGGGCAAAATCGTAATTTGAATGATACCAATATCCTTCTTTCAACTTTGTTAAACAAAAAACGGGGAGATGTTGCGTTTCCTAGATACATTGTAAATGGTACATCCTGTGATCCCTGCTGTGCCCTGTATCTTGGTCCCTCTCCCCTCCTGGCCACACAGAGCTGGCTGGGATCCAATTTCTCCCCGCGCCCCCTTTCCAGACCCTAGAAAAGGTCAGGACCCGCTGACCTCGCTCTCTTTCCCGCATTTTTTCCCCCCCACTCTTTTCCCGCATCTCCTTTTTCCCCAGATCTCTTATCCCGCTCTTTCTTTTTTCCCCTTTTTTCTCTTCCCCCGTTCTCTTTTCCCCCCCCCACGCTTTTACCCTGTTCTTCCCCCTCTTTTCTCTCTCTTCCCCCGCTCTTTTCTCTTCCCTTTTCACTCACTACCCACAAGAAATAAACCTGTAACTTTATCAGGGGAAAGAGCCTCTTTTGATATCTTATCTACGTCTTTGTGGCTAAGGCCCAGAGGAATATCATCCCAACACCTGAGCTAGACCGGTGGAAGGTGAAAGACTCTGTTATAGGCCGGGAAAAAGCCGTAACACAACCCCTCCAAATCAAGTGTTATCCTGATTAAACCCAATAAAAACTCACTAAAAATAGATTCCCACCCAACATCTGCCCAACTGGGGGCACCACCCACCACTGACCTCCAGAAGAACCCCAAATTTGGGCTGTCCCCCCACCCAGAGCCCCCCAAAATTGTGGCCTCCTATTCAACGCCTCCAATCCAGGCATTTGCCCACCCACTGACCCCTAAATTACAATCCCCCCACCTAAACTCCCCAAGTCAAGGGTCCCTTCACCCTAAACCTCCCAAATTGGGATTACCCAACCCTCTGACTCCCCCGAAATTGGGATTCCCCCTCATATCATTAGGGCTGCCCCACATTTACAGCAGATCCCCATTTTACTGGTGTAGCCTTACCCTATTTTTGCCACTCTCCTCGATTTTGGGGACTCAGCTGGGGATAACAGAGCCAAGATCTATGTGGTTAACCCCCACTTTTTTGGGTTCAACCCATTTCACTGGTCTGTCTCTCTTTTTAAAGGGTCTTGACCCCCATTTTTGGGGTCCAGGCTCACACCTGAAGGGTCCTCCCTTTCTTGGGGGCTCCTGCCAGATTTTGGAAGCTCACCTGGTGGGGGAAGAGGTCAAACCTATGGCATTACCCACCGTTTTTGGGAGATCTGTGCCCCATTTTTGGGGTTTATCCCCATTTTTAGAATCCAAACTCCCATTTTTGGGGTCCAGCCCACACTTGGGGTCCCACCACTATTGGCCCCCCTCCGATTTTGGGGCTCACCTGGGGGGGCAGGTTGTTCAGCAGGACAATGTCAGCCCCAGCCCCAGCAGCCGCCGGCACCTCATCCGCACTCAAGCACTCGACCCCCAACCAGCGGGTGAAGCCCCCAGCCTGGCGCACCCCCAAAATTATCTGGGGAAGGGGGGGGGGGGGTCAGGGGGAACCCCAGAGTGACGCCCCAGTGTGGGGCAGGGTAAAATGGGGGCTCCCCCACAGTCATTCGCTTAAAATTGGGGTCCCCCCACTGCCTTCCCCACATTGATCCCCAAAAATTGGGGTCTTCTCTCCCACAGTATCCCAATTCAAGAGTGTCTACTCCCTAAAAGCCGGGGTTCTCTCAACTACAAACACCAAAATTTAGATTTATCCAACCCACGATGTCCCGCCAGTTCAGCGGTGACCCCCCAATTTCCTTCCAAAGTTGGGAGCCCCACACCCATCCCCCCCAATTCATAGATCCTCCCACATCAGTCCAGCTTGTTCCTTACTGACCCGGAGCTTTTCCAAAGTGTTTTCTCTGCAGGTGGCCTCGAGGACAGACTGCAGGACACGGTGTCCTGTAGCCTTCCCAAGGCTTCTCTGTTGCCTACAAAGCACAACTGCAGCACTTGCTCATCTGGAGCTTTTCTGAGACATCTCTCTTGCAAGCAGTCCCAACTCCAAACAGTGACATGGAGCAGACACCACCCAGAGTGCCCAAGCTGGCCTGGGTGAAGGAGGAGGAGGAGGCTGCAGCTCCCTCAGCACAGCAGCCTGAAGAGCTGGAGCAGATCCAGCTGCTGCAGGAAGGTGAGTGGCAGAGCTGGGCCACAGGGCTGGTGCCTGCAGCCAGCTTAGCCCCATCCCATCCCATCCCATCCCATCCCATCCCATCCCATTCCATCCCACCCCATCCCATCCCAGGGATCCCATCCCATCCCAGGGATCCCATCCCATCCCATCCCATCCCATCCCATCCCATCCCATCCCATCCCATCCCATCCCATCCCATCCCATCCCATCCCATCCCATCCCATCCCATCCCATCCCATCCAACATGCCCATGGATAGGACAGAAGAGGGGCTGGGCCTGAATGCCCAGGCAGCCACACCCCATCCCTGGAGCATCCCAGGGCAGTCCCTGCCTGGGAATGCAGGGTTGGGCTGTGTTCTCCAGCCTCTCTCTCTTTTGGCATCCTGGCTGGTGTGCATGTCTTCCTGAGGAGGTACAAGCCTTCTGGGTGCTGCTGTTCCTGTGCACACTCTGGTGATTTTTCTCTGGTGTCCAGAGCCCCGTTGACAGCAGCAGCTCCACAGGCCAGCTCCAGGAGACATCGTTCTTGCCATGGTGGCAGCAGCTCTGTGGGTCCCGAGCTCATTGTCAGGGGAGTCTTGGCCACACAGCACAGTGGCCTGGACAGCTCTGGGGGACCCGGGCTGATTGCAAGCGCTGCCACTTCCCACTGCTCCTCGCCTGCAGCAGCCAGTGGCCGTGCTCCAGCAGGGCCTCCTTGTCCCTCCTTGTCCCTGGTCAAAGCAGCCTGGCCACCTCGGGGCTGTCTCCACCATCCTGCTGAGGCCAGGCCTGGAGGGCTTCTGCCACAGGCACCAGAGACGCGTCGGGGAAGCGCCAGAGCAGCCGGCTGGCAGCAAGAAGGTGGCTGTCTGGGGGCTGCTTATGGCCTCTGCCACCCAGTTCCTCAGGGATTCCCACCAACCCATCCACACGGGTCCTCCTGTCCCATCACAGCCTCCCGCCACCCAGCACCACACGCATCCCCCTCACGCCTTCCCACTGCCTTCTCCGGGCAGGCCTTGGCAGCACCGCAGCCCTTCATGGCCTCCCACTGTCCCGTGCCCTCCACGCCTCCCCCAGGCCTGCCTGGCTGCTGAAGGAGCTCCAGAGGAGCCGCATCAAGTGGCACCTCAGAGCCCTCAGCAATCCAGCCAGCAACACACGGGCAGGACACAGATGGCGCTTCCAGGCTGGGAGAGGGGTGCTGGCCATCTCCAGGGACCGGTCTCTCAGGGATCCCCGCCGCAGCTCCGGCCTCTGCCCACCCGCTCTGTCAGAAGCCTTAAGGTTTCCACAGAACCACCAAAGGCCAAGGGCCTTTTGGCCACTTTCCCTTCAACACCGCATGCTTGGCCCACTTGCCGAGCACAAGCACCCTTTGTGCCCTCTTCCCCATTGGCCTGAAGACTCTGGGCACCAAAAGACAGCTCCTGGACCTCTGTGTATGACAACAGGAATTTACTAATCCTACAATGGGGTGAAACAAAGTGCTTGCAGAGCAGAGATGTTCCCTGCAGGCTCAGGTGGCCCCAGCAGACGCAGCCTCCCGGATCAGTTCTCCACACTGCTCACGCAGGACAACCAGCCCCTGCGACACAGGGAAGGCCGTGACTTCCAGAGCCAGTGTAATCGATCTCTCATTTGCTGGAGTCGGGAGGAGGGAATGCTCTGTACAACTCTGTTGATGTACAGAGTCTGAAGAGCCAGGCACGAGATGGCAGGGCTGGTGTCATCCGTCATGTCCTGAAGGGCTGGAAGAGACAGGAACAGAGCCACAGTCAGAGCCTGCATCTGCAGGGATCTGGGGAGACCCTCCTGCCCCATCCATCCCACACGGCAGCTCTGCCACGGCCTGGAGGAAGCAGGAGACAGCAAGGATCAGCTGGAAGGCGCTGGCCACGAATGTCCCTCCCGCAGGCCCCTGGAAGGTCTCTGTGCTCTGCCCACGCCGCCCCTCGTGCGCGCAGGGAGCAGAGCCCTCCCAGCCGGGGCAGGGAACGCAGCTGCCAGCGCCAGCCCCCGCTGACAGCCCGCTGGCCTCACTCACCCCTGCACATGAGCTGCAACTCTCGCTGCTGCTCTCTCAGGAACCGCCCGGCCATCCCTGCCAACACAGAGCCTGTCACGGCCCCAGCCGCACAGCTGCCCCGCAGCGGCGCTGCCAGCCCTGTGGCCACAGCAGCGCCTTCCCCTGCAGGGCTCAGGCCCGGCCCTCGCCGCATCCTGACGCCCAAGGACACGGCTGCGAGAGGGCGGCAGCGGCGCCGAGGGCAGGCGGGGCTCCAGAGCCCCGGCCCGGATGGCGCTGCCGGGGCAGCAGGCGGGGCTGGGGCCGAGCTGCGGCGGGGCGGGGAGGGAGCCGGGCTTGTGGCTCACCAAGAAACCTGACGGCCGCCTCTCGCAGGGGCTCCTGTGGGCTCCGCAGGTACGGCAGCGCCTGGCGCAGCAGCTCGGCCGCTCGGATCCTGTCCTCTGCCAGCTGGAGAGAACGGAAGGGCACGGAGGGAAGGGTTGGCGCGGGCTCTGTCCCTTGGCCCCGGCCTGCCCTGCTCGCACAGCACTGAGAGGGGCAGAGGACACGACAAGCCGCGGTGCTGGCCCGCAGCAGAGCCCGGCTGGCTCGGGGCTCCATCAGCTCCTGGCCTGGGGCCAGAGGAGCCTGGAGAAGAGCCCGCGTGGGCAGCCCAGGGAAGGGAGCAGTGTGTGGGCCGCAGGCCAGTGCCCCTGGGTGCAGCACCGGGCAGGGGCCACAGCTGCCAGCCCCACAGACTGGGCACCGTGGGCAGGGGGCTTCTCCAGGCGGGGGCTGGGGTTTGCAGGCTGTCCTTACCAAGCACTCGCCAAACCTCCACATCTGATCTGCCCTCAGCAGGTGCTCAAGGTCCCTCCTCTTCAGGAAGCTTAGTGCAGAAAGCAGCGTTTCACAAGAGGCCTGCAGAGCAGCAGAGACCCAGAGATGGCACCGCAGCCCAGGGCACAGGACCTGCCTCCCTGCGCCAAGGCCAGGAGGAGGCTGGAGCCCATGAGGTGCCCGGGTGCAGGGAGACAGCTGAGCCCCCTGCCAGGAGGACAGCAGCGCCCAGGAGTCCTCACCTCTGCCACACGCATGTTCTCATCGTGGCAGTTGAAGAAGAGTGGCAGCAGGCTCTTGCTCACAAGCATCTTGAGGGGCTTTTTACCCTTGGCCGCTACCAACCTCATCACCTCTTGGAAGAGGCGAATGGAGAGCAGCTGCACATGGCGGTTGTCCTGTTGGAAAGGAAGCAAAAGCCCTCCACATCAGCTGCTCCAGGCCCCTCTGTGCACAGGCCCAAAAATCCACGGGGCCCCACACTTGGGGGCAGCACCCAGTGGCCGTGGCTGGGGGCACAGAGCCTTACGTTGTCCAGCAGTGGCCAGAGCGCGCCAGCCAGCCGCAGGGCGATGGGGCTGGGTATTGCGAGGTGTCTGTGCGAGAGCAGAAAGCTGAGCACCGCGACGGTCATCTCAACGATGTCTTCATCTGCATCCCGCAACAGGTCCACAAGGCTTTCTGTCAGGCTGTACATTCTAATGTTCTGCACGGAAGACAAGGCAGGGCAAGCCCACGCTGCTGCTGCTGCTGCCGTGGAGCCCAGGGGCCGAAGGGCTGTCCTGAAGCACTCGGGCAGCTGAACAGCAACGCAGGAGAGCTGGGAGCAGCTGCCACAGCTCCCAAAGCCCAGCCAAGCCCAAGGGGCTGCTTTCCCCAGCCCCACGCTGCCAGCACAGCTTCAGCCGCTGCTGTCTTCTCACCATCGAGGGGTCCTTGCTGAGCTGCACGAGGCCTCTGAGCACCAGGCGACGCATCTCCCTGGACGTGCTCTGCAGGCGCCTTGCCATGATCTCCAGGAGGCTGTCACCCCATTCTTTGATGTCCAGGAGGTCCAGGACCTGAAAGGCACAAAGCAGTGACCGGGGTGCCCAGCTGGCAGGAGCTCAGAACTGCACAGGCCTGAGCCAAGGCAGCAGCACAGGGCACGGGCACCGTCCCAGGCAGCTGCGGCTGTGAGAGGGCAGAGAGGTGGGAGGCAGCTCAGCTGTGCTGCCCATGGGGCTCACCTCCACAAGGAATGCCATGGCGGGCAGCTGCCAGTCTGAAATGTCTTGGCTGAGGAGCTCCAAGAGGCAGGAGATGAAGCTGCAACACCAGATCATGGAGACACAGCGCATCTCCCTGGTGGGGGGGAAAAGGCATCATTGCCCCTGAGCCGGGTGGGCAAAGCTCTCCCAGGAGTGACCCACGGAGCTCTGGTCTTTTCCCAAGCCCCCCGTGGGCGCTTTGGGAGGCGGCTGTTCCCGGGCACCCTCCTCTGCCAGCCTTTTCCAGTCTGCTCGTCCGTCTCTTTGTGACAAAGCCCTCTCACCCATGCCCATGGGAACTGTGGGGGGCACCCTGGGCACAAGTGCCGGGGGCAGCAGGGAGAAGGGGGTCTCACCTGGCCAGGAGTCCCACTGCATAGTGGTGGGTGTCAGTACAGAGCAGCGTGTCCCAGCCAGCCCTGCCTTCCATGGCTACCACAACACGCTCACACTGCACTCGGCAGAGCAGGACCTTCAGGGTCTGCACTGCAAACCTGTGTGCAGAGCAAAGCCCAGGTCATGCTGGCAGCCCTGGCTCCTGCCTTGGAAGGGATAGGGAGACTGGGAGGACTGGGATGGAGCACCTTTGGGGGTTGGTGGCAAGGCCCAGTTGCTCCTGGCACCCCTTCCAGAAGGTATCAACCTCCTCTGGCGTATCCAGTGCGCTGATGTAAACTTGGAAGAGCAGACACAGAAAGAGACGGGGAAAATACTCCAACACTATAGGTGGGCACCAGGTCAGGTTGAAGACCCTCCACAGTGTCACGGTTGCCTGCAAAAAATGAACCACCCAGAGACAACACTCAGTGCCAAGACATCCGTGTGGCAGGGCCCGAGCATGCCAGGGAGAGGCCGGGGGAGACACCATGCGGGGTCACCCAGCCTGGTGCCCCTGAACCTTGCCCCTAAGGCAGGTTTCAGCCCAGTGCCTGAGGCAGAGAGATGCAGCTGGGGGGAGGACAGAGAGCTAGCTGCTGGAGAGGTGGCCTAGGGGCAAGCCAAGGTCAGTTGCAGGAACTCACAGCCAGGGCAAAGACTCCTGTGCTGTCCCCATCGGAGGTGTACACACTGTCCACTGGCCAGGCGTTCAGCACATTGAGGAGTATCTGCAGCGCCGGCTCCGCAGTCCCAGTGGAGGACATGATCACTCCCCACATGGCCGTAGCAGCTCTGTGGGGTCAGAGCTCTGTGTCAGGGGGGTCTCGACCACAGCACTGTGGCCTGGGCTGCTGCAGGGGCCCGCGCTGGCCGTCAGCCCTGCCTCTGCCCACCGGCCCTCGCTGGCAGCACCCAGCCAGCCCACGGGGGTGCAGGCATCTTGAGGGGCAGGGAGGGAGCGTGGCAGCACGCTCAGGGGCTGACATGGCAGCACTGGCAAACGGAGGAGCCAGAGGCTCCTGGAACTGTCCCCCTGTCTGGCAGTCACCAGGGACAGGCTCTACAGGGTAACGGGCCGGGGAACCCTAAACCCTCAAGGCAGGTGGGGCTGCCGTACCTGTCACCCCATGGGGCCCAGCGCAAGAGAGTCATCAGCACATCGCAGGGGTATTCCCTGGTCAGCTCCAGAAGGGCCTTGTCCAGCCTGTGCCCAGCAGACTCATTGGCCGTGAGCCACTTGTGGATGTACCTCACCATGGCTGGCACCTGCAGAAGGCCCGGGGAGACTTGGATACCTGCCCGAGCAGCAGGTTCCCCAGCTTCCCTTGAGAAGTGCTGCCCTTCCTACCCTATTGATCTGGGCCTCAAAGACTGAAGGAACCCAGCAGAGCTGGCTTGAGGTGCCACACAATTCCTGGGGTGATCAAGCCCTGGTCGCAGGCTGCTTACTTGCTTTGGATTGGAGACACCCTTCTCCACAAGCAAATCCAGCATGGCTGCCCCGGTCTCAGCAGTGAAGAGGGGAAAGTTTGCCAAGAGCCCAGTGCACACACTGGTGGTCTCTTCCCGCCAAATGCACATGATGAATTCATAGATCATCTGCAGGAGAAGGGCAGGAAGAGAGGGAGAATCCATGGAGTGCTCCAAGCACGGTGCTGGGCTGAGCAGTGACAGCAGGCCCAGCCCAGGTGGGGATGGCTGCAGTACCTGCGCTGTTCTGCGGAAGCGGCCACGGGCAGGGTCCTGCTCTTGTGTCGGGTCCATGGCGGCACCTGGCAAAGAGCGAGCGCAGCCAGGGCTGAGGGGCTGTGGGAGAGGCCAGAGAACACAGCCCAGCCCTGCATTCCCAGGCAGGGACAGCCCTGGGATGCTCCAGGGATGGGGTGTGGCTGACAGGGGGTTCAGCCCCAGCTCCTCTTCTGTCCTATCCATGGGCATGTTGGATGGGATGGGATGGGATGGGATGGGATGGGATGGGATGGGATGGGATGGGATGGGATGGGGCTAAGCTGGCTGCAGGCACCAGCCCTGTGACCCAGCTCTGCTACTCACCCTCCTGCAGCAGCTGGATCTGCTCCAGCTCTTCAGGCTGCTGTGCTGAGGGAGCTGCAGCCTCCTCCTCCTCCTTCACCCAGGCCAGCTTGGGCACTCTGGGTGGCGTCTGCTCCATGTCACTGTTTGGAGTTGGGACTGCTTGCAGGAGAGATGTCTCAGAAAAGCTCCAGATGAGCAAGTGCTGCAGTTGTGCCTTGTAGGCACCTGCAACAGAGAAGCCTTGGGAAGGCTACAGGACACGGTGTCCTGCAGTCTGTCCTCGAGGCCACCTGCAGAGGAAACGCTTTGGAAAAGCTCCGGGTCAGTAGGGAACAAGCTGGCTGTGTGGGGGCTCCTCACAGCACCGCTCTCTCCGTCCTGTCTCGACGAGTGCACCGAGCACTGTGGTGTGGCCGTGTCACCGCCAGCACCTATGTCACAATGTGTCACAAAGGGTCACCCTTGTACGCTCTGTCCCTTTCCTATTGCACGGTGACCACGGTGCACTGTGTCACAAAGAGCCCTAGGACACACCTCCACGTGCCCTGGGGGCACCCACACCCCCCCCAAAGTGGCCCAGCTTGCAAGGAAGACGTTCCCTCAAGGTTCGAGGACAGCCCAACAGGAATTTTAGGAATGGCTCAAACAACAAGCAGATGCTCCTCTGCTCTGCCTGCTCAGGGCAGCAGAAGGAGCCCCCACGGTTGCCGATGCAGCTGCAGCAGGAAGGGCATCGGGGCCTTCCACAGCAGCTGCCGGGGCCTCTTTGGGACAAGACCCGGTGCTGGGTGGCTGTCACACACACGGGAGTGTGACACAGACACGGGACGTATGGCCCAGGGCACGAATGCTGCTCTGAGTCCTGGAAACAGTGAAATCAGCAGGTGTGGCAGAGTCCCTGCCAAAGGAGACCTGCCGCCCCCAAGGCCTGCCAATGCTGGTGCCTGCTCCTGCCACAGAGACCTGTGTCCCCTGGGGACTTCTCTGCCAGAGGACAGCCAAAGCCCACGTGCGTTGGTGTGTGTGCTCCTTTCTGCAGGCGGCTGTTGGCAGGAGCACCTGGTGGCAACACTTGGTCTCTGTCAGAAGCTGTTACTCCTTCCTGGAATGATTTTAGCTTGGAAGGGATTATGTGCAGTGTCCACGCATCTCTCCAGCCCATCACTGCCTCACACACGAGGTGACCACCAAGCCACTCTCCGGCCATCTGACCCGCAGCTGAGCCCTTCCCAGAGTGCCCGCACCCGCAGGGAGCGCAGGGCTGGATTTGGCCGCCAGAGAGTTGGTGACCCTCGTGAGATCCTCGGTGCATTTAGTTCCTACAGGAGTGTGGGCACCGCTGGGAAATGATCTGCATGCCTTGTTAATTGGATGTTCTTCCACTGCTAAGTTGGGGCAGGATCTCTCCTGGTCCTCCTGTCAACTCCCGGGCCTCTCCTCAGCCAATCAGAGAAGGCACCAAAATAATTGAGCCAATCAGAGCGCGCGGCGCTGATGACTCCTCAGGCAGTCCCAGAGCGCCCAGAGCTCCTCACCTGGACTCCACCCGCGCCCCGCCCTCAGCGCCCCCCGCCAGGAGAATTTGGGGTGGGGAGTATCACGTTTTATCTTTTATTCTTCCAGAGTCAGGATTAAATGCTCGAGAGACGGAATTTCATGTTTGGACTCAGATATTTATTAATTCTTATCTATATTACAGTGAGTTCTACAGCACTTCTAGCTAACAGGCTAAAAATGGAGACGTATCTCGCTCTCTCTCTACAAGGCCTTTTAAGGGCCAATCTGTCCAATTAAGAACAGACAGATAAATTCTTTTTACTATTAACCCAACAACCAATCACTCATGACCTGTAATGTGGAATATTCTATCCAATTACAAAAGTACCACCTAGACCCGTGAAGAAGGTGAAAAAGAAAGAAAACTCCACCCTAAAACATCCATCTTGTTTTATATACATTACTATATTCTAAAACCCCAAGCTCTAAATTGTCCACCATGGGACATTACACACTTCTATTCAAACTACACACCAGTGATCCCCGTTCTATCACTCAATTCTGGAAAGCTTCTTCACGGCCTCAGGTCAAAAGCAGTGTTTTCCTGGAGGTCAGTGCCTGTCAGCACAGAAAGCCCAAATCCCTCAGTTTCCAGGTTTCCAACAGGGGGGAGGTGTCAGACCCTGCCCAGCGCTGGCCATGGGGCGTGTGGGGCAGCTGGGGCCCTACTGGTGCCACTGGGAGCCCCCCGGGCTGGGAGCGTGGAGCTCTCGGGTGAGCGGGAGGGACGGGAAGTGGTGGGATGGTGGCTCTTCCAGTCCGTCCCAGTCTCTCCCAGTCCATCCCAGTCTCTCCTAGTGCCTCCCCAGGCCCTGCCAGTATCCTCATAGTCCCTCCCAGTGACACCAGAGTCCCTCCAAATTCCTCTCAGTCCACAGTCATTCCATTCCAAGTCCATTCCCTGTCCTTTCCAAATCCTTTTTCAGTCCAGTTCCAGACCACCACCCTATCACCCATTGCCCCAATCCGCTCCACTCTCTCTCCATGTTTCCCCATTCTCTCCAGTTTCAATCCCAGTCCCTCTCAGTGCCACACCAGCCCTCCCCCATCTCTCCCAGTTCCCCCAGCTGATCCCAGTGTGTCCTCACTCTCTCCCAGTGTCCCCCCGTGTATCCATATCACCATGGCCCTCGAGCTCCCAGCCCGGCCCCAGCTGCCTGCTCTGCTCCGTGATGGATTTCTACTCTGCCGACATCCAGCTGAGCTGGTCCAGGGCCAGCAGGAGCTCTTGGGGCACATGGTGGCCACCGACCTGGTCCCCAACGGGGACTGGATTTCTACCAGCTCCTGGTGCTGCTGAAAACACCCCCCGGCACGGGGTCAGCTCCAGCTCCAGGTGGAGCACGTCAGCCTGGAGCACCCCCTGAGCCGGCACTGGGGCACGGCCCGGACCCCACAGTGTAGGGGGAGTGAGGAAGGTATTGGGGGGGCTGGTAGGGGAATTGAGGTGTGCTGGGAGTAACTGGGAGAGAGTTTGAGATAGCCTGGTTTAACCTGGGAGTAAGGCTGGGGGTTTTAGAATGGCTGAGAAGGAGTCTGAAGGATGTTGGGGAGGGTGGGATGGGGTTCCGGGTGTCCTGGTGGGCACTGGGAGGGAGTCTGGGGATGCTGGGTGTAACTAGGAGGGATTTGAGTGAGCCTGAAGGGGATGGAAGAAGATCAGGGATGGAAAAGCAGGGGTTGGAATGAGGTTGGTTGTGCTGGAAAGTGACTGGGAGGAGATTTTAAGGGGTCCTGCATGGGCTGAGGCAATTGGGAGGGTGCTTAGAGGGGTTTCGGGTATCTGTGACAGGTTTTGGGGGGTTCTGACCCTTGTGAACCCCCAGAGATGTTGCCAGACACCATCGACACCAAGGTGCTGATGGGGATTGGGGGCTCCGTGCTGGGCTTCATCTTCCTGGCACTGGAGTTCGGCTTTTACCTGGGCAAGAACGTGAGAACGGGTCCTAACGAGTCGTGTGCCCCCTCCTCCAGAGCCTGTGTGCTCCCCCTGGGGACCCCCGGCTCAGTGT
Source organism: Sturnus vulgaris (assembly GCF_052056855.1). NCBI lineage: Eukaryota > Metazoa > Chordata > Aves > Passeriformes > Sturnidae > Sturnus > Sturnus vulgaris. The sequence continues at coordinate 3,735,533 of NW_028276110.1, forward strand.
TACCCCCTCTTCTCTGCCCACAAAGCTCCTGTCCCAGCAGCCGCTGCAGACCCTGCCCAGGTGGGGAACACTGGGTGCTGCGGGTCTGCCCGGCAACCGGTGAGTCATCACAGCTCCTCTCGCTGATTGGCTGAATCTTCTTCATCGCATTCTCTGATTGGCTGAGGAGAGGCCCGGGAGTTGAGAGAAGGAACAGGAGAGATCCCGCCCCGAGCACCGGCACGGGAACAGCAGACCCAGCCTGGGCACAGCGAGGGAATTTATTACCAACCAAATCACAGCAGCACAAGGAAAAGAGAGAGAAATCTCTTCAACTCCTTCCCTCCACGCAACAGGGATCACCGGGACCAAGGATCACCAGGGCTCTGCCCAATCGGAGTCACTGGGGATCATCCAACACCGATCCTCCCATGGGAGATGGAGCTGGAGCAGAGCCCAGACCCACACTCGGGGCACTCACAGGGCTTCCCTTAGTGGTGACTCCGTTGGTGTTGGGTCAAGTGAGAGCTCCTGGAGAAGCTCTTCCCGCACTTGGGACACTCGTAGGGCCTCTCCCCAGTGTGGATGCGCTGGTGGGCAGTGAGATGGGAGTTTTGCTTGAATCCCTTCTCGCAGTCGGGGCAGCGGAAGGGCCTCTCCTCTGTGTGAATCCGCTCATGTCTGAGGAGATGAGAGCTGGTCTGAAACTTCTTCCCGCACTTGGGACACTCGTAGGGCCTCTCCCCAGTGTGGATGCGCTGGTGTCTTCTCAGGTCAGAGCTCCACCCAAAGGTCTCCTGACATTCCAAGCAGGTGTAGGGCCGTTCCCCTGTGTGGATCACCTGGTGCTGCATCAGATAAGAAATAGTGCTGAAGCTCTTCCTGCATTCCCCACACTCATAGGGCTTTTCCCCAGTGTGGATCCTCTGGTGTAGGATCAGCTGGGACCTGTAGCTGAAACCCTTCCCACATTGTGAGCATTTGTGGGGCTTCTCCCCTCCAGGAGGCTTCTCCACCAGCTCTGAGCTCCATCTGGATCTCCAGCAGCCTTCCCGGCTCAGGGAGGGTCTCTTTTCCTCGCAGCTCCCTGGGCTGGGTTTGCAGCCCCGCTTCCTGTGGGATCCCTGGGACTTTTCCTCCTCCTCCATCCATCCACTCCTTGGGAATGACAAATCCTGGTTTGGAGGGAAACACAAGAGAGCACCTTGGGCTGAGGGTTCCTCCTTCCAAAGTGCAACTCAGGAAGTCATTGGGCATCTTGTGTCTATAAGAACCCCCAAAACACAATGATTCAGCACAAAAATTATTGAAACATCAAGACACAGATCAAAAACTCCCCCAAAAGCAAGTTTCAGCCCAAATCCCTTCCAAAATATAAAGATTCAGCCCCTGCAAAAAATCAAAGCACCAACATTTAATCCAATAAAGCTCACAAACACCAAGATTCACCCCTGTGAAAATCATGCATGGTCCTCTTCAGTCACCTACTGCATGTGGGGAGACAACGCTCCTGGGGCTGGGGGAGGCTGCAGATAAAGGAAGAGGTGGAACCTTGTGGTGTTTACTGATTCTGCTTCTCCTCCTCCTGTGTCCCTACTCCTTCTCACACTCCTCTTCCTCCTACTATTCGTCCTCCTCCCGCACAATGCCACCTTCTCCTCCCACGTACAGTATTTGACCACTTGGTTCTTCAACCCTGCTTCTCCTTCCCTTCTCCTGCTGCCCCCCGGCCCAGCACCCACTGCCGGCTCCCTCTTCCCCCCAAACCCACAGCATCCCAGCGCAGGGGCAGCGATGGAGCTGGGGCAGCTCGGGCTGGGGCAGCGCTGGGCTCTCGGCCGCTCCCGCCCGCACTCGCTCCCCACTGCAGCCGCTGCCGCCACCACAGCGCGGGGGGGCCCGGCCTTGGCGCTCCCCCCCCTCCCACCTCCCCAAATTCCCCTGCCGGGGGGCGCTGGGGCCAGGAGACAGACGAGTGACAGATCAGGGGGGCTGGGAAGAGTCGGCAGCCAGAGAGCACTGAAAATCTCAGCAGTGACTACAGTGGCATCTTCGGGGACTAAACATGGCAGGTAGAAAGGGAAAGCCGGGAAGGGATCCCAGCAAAAGGGATGATGATCCCAAAATATCTCTGAAGGGTCCCTTGGGAGCATGTTGAGAGCGTTTGGACATTCTCACAGAGGTAATCGAGGACATGGAAGCCCAGGGAGGCAATAAGGGAAGTCCAGAAGGGATTTAGACAACAGGGGATGGATGGTGTTGGTGTGCTGGGAAGGGATTGGATGAAGAAGGGGAGTGTGCAGGAATATGGTTCAGGAGAGAAGAAACAGGAGCAATGTATGTGGGAAGAAATAATGAACGATGGTAAAGAGGAGGAAGAGAAAAATACTGAGGATGGGGATGTTTTTCAGCAGCCTCTTATCCTCAGAAGTTGCCAGCTGATGCAGATCCTTTGTATCGCCGGTTCCCAGGACAGGCACACAAGGAGGTCAGGATTGCAGGGGGTTTCTCTGTGCTGGGCAGCGGCAGGAGCGGGCGCAGAGGGGCGGCACCGGGAGCACGGGCTGGGGGCCTGTGGGGAGCTGCGGGGCCGGGCCGGGGCTGTGGGGCAGCCGGGGCTCAGCGCCGGGCGCTGCCTGAGCCCAGCACCCCCCGGCAATTGCAGGCCCGGCAGTGGCCCCCGGCCCCCAGGAGGCTGCGGGACGCCCCGGCCGCTGCCCGGCCCCGTGGAGCTGCCGGCCCTGCCCGCCGGGGGGGCCGCGTTTGGACACTGCGGCAGGACAGGCACCGGCTCTGGGATACGGGCTGGCCACGGCAGCCACAGCACAAGGAGCAGCACGAAGGAACAGCCTGGAAATGGGCATTGGACGTGCAAGGATCGAGATCAGCCTTTAAGCATTTTGTTTGGGTCCCTGCAGAAAGGAATGATTTAGCAGAAAGCTCGGCAGCTGTCAGAGGATGAGCACCCCCAGGCACTGAGGGGGCTGCAGGAGGGGCAGAAGAAGCCCCTGGAGCAGTTGGTCACAAAGGCACAGCAGGGGAATGCAAGAAGGGAGGAGGAAAAGGCCAAGGGGAAGGCAAAGGCCATGGCAGAGTTTCTACAGCCCCTGAGGGATGAACCCCCTGGGCCCAAGGGGGCCCCAGCACCCAGGGGACTGGGTTTGAAATGCAGGAATTCCTATGTGTTCCTAATTGTGATTGTAATTTACTGGGAACGTTTTTGATGTCTAAATTTGGAATGCAAATTAATATTGGAAAAGGTGATACAGAGGCTAGTTCTGTTGCACCTTTGTGTCAAATGTCTGGCAAGGCCTATGCTGAAGTGAGCCCAGAAGTGTGGGCTGCTCCAGAAAAAAATAAGGAAAATTAAATATGGAGCTTCTCCTAAGTACTTTGAAGCAAACAGGACAAGTGGGGTCTAAAAGGGATACCCTATTCCAAGGGAGGGAGGAAGGCCTTACAGCCTCTTATTGAGTCCCTGCTAAAGGCAGGGCTTTTGGAACTGGGGATCTCTCCCTATAATGCTCCTATCCTGCCAGTCAAGAAGTCAGATTCAATCAACAGAATGGTGCAGCACCTAAAAATAACAAATGAAATTACTAAACCCAGGCACTCCACTGTCTCAAATCCTTACAGCATCTTGAGCCAGGTTCCCTCCTCACACTGCCACCATTCAGTACTTGATGGCAAAGATGCTTTCTGGGGATGCCCATTTACACAGGAGGGTAAACTGGATTTTGCCTTTGAGTGGGAACAAGAGGTAGAAGGGAAAATGGAAAAGACATGGACGGTCCTTCTGCAGGGATGCACGGAAGCACCAGCCTTATTCGGGCAAGCCTTGCAGAAAATATCACAAGAATTTACCCCACCCCCAGGGATTGGGTTAATGCAGGATGTGGATGACTTGCTGCAATCAGGAGGACAAGAAATGGTAGAAGAAGCCTCTGTGAAATGGCTGAATGTTCAGGCTAAAAAGCATCTTTGAGTATTTGAAAAAAAAAGCACAAATGGTGGAGAAAAAGGTAAAATATTTGGGACATATTTTGACTGAGTATTTGTGGTGTATTGACCCAGAGAGGATCTGGAGAAGCTCAGAAGTCAAACTGGACTGAAAAGGAAGTGCAAGAATTCTGAGGATTAATAGGAAATTTCAGGACCTGGATTGAGGATTCTTTCTCTACCCATAACATTGTATCACTTTCTAAACCCCAATACCCTCAAGGCTGCGGTATGGCAGGACCAAAGGAAGAAAACCTGAGAAAATGAACAATAACAAAATGATTGGTGCCCCACCTATGGCTCTTCCATACTCAGAAAATAAATTTGAATCCTAGGTGTGTTATAAGTACATATTATATTATTGGCTTTTTCAAATATTACAATGAATGCTATATGTTGGAAAACTTTGCTGCATGAACACAGTTTCTTTTAGCTTTGCTATTAACAGAACTTATAAATAATAGTGATAAATATATTTTTTGGACTATAAAATTTTGATGTAAAAAGCTTTTCTTCATGTAACTAACTCAGAGAATGGTAAAAAAGATAATCAGGAAACGCTTCATATTCTTGGATTATGGGACACCAAAACCCCAGGGAAGGAAAAAATGATTTATAGACTGAGGGATAATGATTCTGAATAATGCATGAAGGTCTATGAATATGCAACATGTTGCTGCATTTAGGAAGTGTTTTCTGAGTCAGTGTGTGCCCTTGGCTGAAGGCCAAGCACCTGGCCATTATAACCTTTGGCCAGAGCCAGGGCAGATATTCAATTATCTCCCTTGGAAGTGATCTGTGGAATTCCTTACCCTGGGAATTCTCCACCTAGTGCAGGGTGGAGATAAGGGATGTATATTTCAAGCAGTCTGTGGCCAGAATCCTGTCTCTGGTGAAATCTCTCCCACAGGAAGCTGGGCTGGCACAGAGCCTGCCTTGGCACTTTGCTGTTCACAGCATCCACCCAGGACTCTGCCTCTCAATTACACTCACACACTGGGCTGCCTGCGATTCCATTGTTGGAAAGTATACCAAATTTAAATTTTTTTTTACATTTCATTTTACTAGTCAAGCTTGCTTTACACTTGTCCCAGGAAAGAAATTTTAAAAGCTTTTTTTTAAAGGAATTTTAGACCACTCAACAGAAATAACCACCGCAACAACCCGGGAATAGCCCAAAAGATAACCACAAAGAGAACAACATTCAACAAAACATCAAGGAAACATCAGCAAATATCAAGGAACACCCACCCCAGACACTGCCCCGGCATAACTGGAGACACCTGGTCTGGAAAAGAGAAGGAAATCCAGGAGTGAGAACCTAATTAACATCAGAAGAGGAGAAATCCGGGTCTCCTAAGAAACACAATATTAAGGACTACACAATTTGGAATCAATGAACATTAAACCAATTTATTTCTATAGGTTTAGACTGTAAAAAGCTTAGGAAAAATCTAGCAAACTTCATGTCTCATGGAATGATTTTCTCGGCACACCTGGGCTATGTGTGGATGAAATTATTTCTGCTGCACACCCTGACCACAATCAAGTAATGCCTTGACTTTCTAACACTAAAGGTATTGTTGGAGAGTTTTTGATTTTCCCTGCATTTTCAGTAACAAGATTGCACCATTAGGAAAATTCTGCATAGCAATCCAACTTTTATATTGTCAGTTAGGTTTGGACTAGAGGTGTGACAATCAATTTTTACTCTTAGGAGAAGAAGCAGAAAAATCTTGATTGCATTGGAATATTTTGTACATATCTCTGGGTGGCTCTTAATGATGGCAGAATTTCAGAAAGGGTTTTTCGATGCTCACCTTTAGGTTGCATTTTGAAAAACTAGAAGAATATTAATGGTGAGGCTTTAACGCATAAACAGCGAATACAAAATCTTTGAAAAAAAAAGAGAAAAAAAAAAGCAGATTGTGGGGGTGCACCTGTGCATCACCTAAGGGCTGCTCTGTAACAGAAGCATCGGTTCCAGGCAGAGCCAGGACAGGAGCTTTAGAAATGCAAATTAACACTGCTAGAGCAATGTGTGCAAAATGAACCAGGTTCTTCTTGCCTGGGGAGGAATTTCGCTGATTCCCTCTGCCCCTCACTCCAAGCTCTGCCTGCTTGCACAGATGGAATTTGCACAGATAAAGGCAGAGCCCATAGTGAGGATATCTGACTGCAACAGAAATTGGTTAAGCTGCAAAGGGAAACAGCAAATGGAGAATGTTGGGAAAACTTCATGAAAAAAAAGTGTGGGGGGGAAATCATCCCTCTCCTCACTCCAACATGTGCTGCCACTGTCTAGGTTATATAGGGTAGATCAGAACAGTGTTTGCTTGCCCAGAGAAATCAGTTTGGAATCCAAGTATTTGATGATTTAATTAGAAAAAAGTGGTCAATTGAGTCTTCCCCGGCTGGAAGGAGCACCCAAAAATAGGAAAAAGATGAAGAGACAACAGAAAAAATCCTACAACACCATGGAGTAGCCCTTGCAAACCCTAACGAATTCATATCACGATATAGAGAATCCATCCATAATTTCAGTGGCATAATTAGGTTAAAACCTGTCCTTGAAATAATAACCAACCAGACAACTCCAGCTTCTGACGTTCCTGCCGACCAATCCACTGACATTAGGAACAAGACATTTCACCATGGGATGGGATCAGATTATCTATTAAGAGAAGGAGGCGGAGTTTGTGGAAAATTAATTACTCAAATTGCTGTTAGCGACTAGATGATAACCGAAAAGTGGTGAAACAGATAACAAAGGAAATAAGAAAATAGCTCGTATTCCGGAGAAAGGATAGGAATGGGACACGTTTTCGTGGTTCCCTGGAATACCATTGCTTAAATGAATGCCGCTCCTCCTCCGACGTGCTGCAGCAACTCTCAGCTTTTTACTATGCAAGACACCTTGCGCCAAAGAGGATGCAGGAAAAGAGATTGAGTCAATGGAAATTAAAAGTTTGTAAGCGCTATTCTTGAGAAAATGAGAGAAGGAGGGATTGAAAGCAGTAAGATTAATATCGTAGTAGGAGTGCATATTAAGAGGGACATGCAGTAGGTGGAAGTCTGAACCTTCCAAAAACGTCAGCGAGAGGGGAATGGGAGAGGGAGATGCAATCGGGAAAATGAGGATAAAAAGGAGGCGGCGCTTTAGCGACCGCATGGCAAATGCCGCATGGCCTCTCTCTTTGTTCATCAATAAAGTCACTTTTACAGGACTGCTCTGTCTCCTCTGGGCACACAAACCTCTGGCCACGGGAATTTTCCCGCACAGCCCCGGGCACAGGGCAGACACCTCTGTCCCACCCACAGCAACCGGGACGAGCCAGCGCTGCTCCGGCACCGGCTCCTGCCGAGGCCCCAGCGGGAAGGAGACCGCGGGCAGCCGCTCCCGCAGCGCCCTCAGCCCAGCGCCAACACGGGCCGGCACCGGCACAACCAACCCGCCAGAGCCCCCTGCCGCCCCCTCGGCCCGCAGCGAGCCCCGAGCCCCCGCAGAACCGAGCGCGGCTCCCACCTGTGCTGGGGCCGCCTCCGAGCTCCGCCGCTGCCTCCCCGGGCTCCGGCCGCTGCCGCCGCTGCCGGGCCCGCACAGACGCTGCCACAATGGCGCCTTTGCTGCTCTGCCCAATCAGCGCGCGACAACCAGGAGTGACATTGGCACAATCAGCCAATGGCAGCGAGGGGCGGGCTCTGCACACGGCCCAGCCTCGGCCCGCGCTCTCAGGGCCCCCCGGGCTGTGGGAGGGCAAAGGCGGAGATGAGGAACAGCCCTGGAACGGCCCGAGCCGCCATTGGCCTGGAAACACAAAGTTCTCCGCAGCTCCCGGCACGCCTTTCCCAGGCCTGCGTGTTCGCTGGCTCCGGCTCAGAGGGAACCCCTGGAGCCTCACTTCTGCTACCCCTAATTCGGAGCGTCTGTGCTTGGCTTTAATTTCCCCCAAACAGGGAAAACTGCTCCACATCCCCTGTGGATGAGTGGAAGAGGGGAGAGATTTCTGGCAGAAAACTCCAAAAACTCAGAGCAGGATAATGAGAAGTAAATGAAGACCCTTCAAACCAGCTTTCCACACGCCTCCCTCCTTCCAGCTGCACCTCCTACCCCGGCAGCGCAGGGTTGGAGAAATGACGCTCACTTTGTAAAATTTTAAAGGTTTATTAAATCTTAGCAAAAAAAATACACCAAAAGACTGAATAAAGAGAAAAATCAGCGCTGGGAGCACAGGACTAAAGCAGCAGACCCGGGTGAGATTTGGGGGCCCAGGGGCTCCGCGGGCCGCCCCCCCCCCCCCCGATCTCGGCCAACGGGTGGGAGCGGCGCGGCCCCGCTGCTGAGCACTGACCCCGCCCCGGGGGCCGCCGGGACCTCTCCGAAAAAAAAACCCCGCACCTGCACCCCCCCTTCAGTCCCTATGACCTTCCAAGTCCTGGGGGAAAAGGGGGAAAGGGGAGGACCTGGGGCGGGATCACCCGGAGACCCCCGGGGTGAGGAGCAAGGGGTGGGGTTGGGCTCGCGCTGAGGGGGGCGGTTCCCGCGCGAGGATTTCGGGGGGGTTCGCTCAAGGAATTTTGGGGTTCTCGTGCGACGGATCCTCGTGCAAAGGGCTCCTCTCCTGCCACCGTCTCCTCGTGTCACCCAGACCAGTTTGGGGAGCTCTTTATGTCACCCAGAGGAATTTGGGGGATCCTCGTGTTATGAATGATGTTCTATTTTTCTCAATTTATCAAGCAACAAGATTAAATTTAATAGTAAGTTTTTAATAGTAACAAAATGAATACAATCAAAGTATTGGAGATGACAATTAAAGTATTGGAGATGAAACAATCAAAGTGCATATATTTAAGAATACACAAAATTTGGCAGTAAGTCATTTAGTATAATTGAGGTTCGTATAAAGCATAAGCAAAACCGACCGGGGAGGGGCCCCCCTCCGACCGGGGATACGGGGAGTGGCTCCCATTCCTCACGTACCAAAGCATCCAGGCTAACAATCCCACTTATATACTGTAGGCTACAGAAGTTTCTAGAAAGCTCCTCCTAGTTTCTATTCCTAAGATCTACGTAACTATACTGCACGGCGCATGCTCTACTAATGGGTTAGGGGGTCTCTTATCCTTTTAAGGGTCTTATTTCCGGTGAAGGCTCATCATCATCATCAGTGACCGAGGTGTGACCTGCAGGTAGCGCAGGCGCCCTGTGTGACTGAGCAGATGTTTTCCATAACATGACTTTAATTAAGTCCCATGCTTGTGATCATTCCATTTTTGACAGCTTCAAGGTTGAAGCTGTATTTCTAGATGCCGCTTATCAGACCTTTGTCCTTCGACTATTCTTATCTGACTTTCTTCCAACCTCCTTCTTCGACTCCCAACATCTGGGAGATGTCTTTTATCCTGTCTCACCCATCTCCCCCTTCTCACTCTGTAACAATTGTCTTCTATTAATCTAAATACAATTTTGTTAATATAGTTACAACTTAATTAGCACGAATCACATTTATCACAGTACTATTGTAAATAAGAAAAATATAATTATATTTTTATATTTAAGAACATTTTTAATTTCAAGAGAAATTTAATTTTTTTTTCTATTTTGGGTTGTCAGTCAAAGATTGCTGATATCATGACACGGTTATGACGGGGGTGAGGAGCAGGTTGTCCAAACAGGGCCAGCCAGCAAGGGGCTCATTCTTCTCTGTGCCCAGAGCTCCTAAGGAGACATTCAGCATCAAGATCACTCTGGAAATGCTTCTCTCTGTCATGAATGTCGTTCTATTTATACAATTTATCAGACAACAAGTTTAAATTTTGCGGCAATTTTTTTAATAGCAACAATTGTATATAAATGCATACAATCAAAATATATTGGACACGTATATCTGAATATATACAAAATTTGGCAGTGAGTAATTTAGTATAATTGAGGTTCCTATAAAGCATAAGCAAAACCAGCCGGGGGTACGGGGAGGGGCTCGCCCTTCCTCACGTACTGAACAATCAAGCCAAAATTCCCACTTATATACTATATGCTAATGCATATTAATACAGAAGTTTCTAAAAAACTCCTCCTAGTTTCTTTTCCTAAAATCAACATCACTATGTGTATGGGACATGCTCTACCAATGGGTTAGGGGGTCTCTCATCCTTTTGAGGGTCTTATTTCTGATGAAGGCTCATCGTCTTCCTCAGTGCCCGAGGTGTGACCTGCAGGTAGCACAGGTGCCCTGTGTGACTGAGCAGATGTTTTCCATAACAAGAGTCTGATTAAATGCCATGCCTGAATCATCCCATTTTGGCCCATTCCAAGGTCGAAACTTTCTATTTCTAGATGCTGCTTATCAGACCTACGTCCTTCTCCTACTCCCTTCCAACATCTGGAGGATTCCATCTGCTTTGTCTCACTCATTTCCTTTTTTTTGGCTTAGTAACAATTATTTTCTATTGATATGAGTACAATTTTGCTAATATAGTTACAATTTAGTTAGCACGAATCACATTTATCACATACATACACATCTGTGAGACTTTCCTGTCCAATCATTATCCATCCCAACACCAGCACATCCCAAGTCTGGCAATTTGCATGCACAGAAAGCCAAAACTCGGCAATTCCCCGGTTCCAGCACCAGCACTGCTCAGATCTGGTGATTTGCAGATCCAGCAGATTGTTGACGCTGGCAGTGCCCAGGTCTGGCGTTTGCCAGCATCGGTGCCGCCCAGAGCCGTCAGTTTCCTGCTGCTGGGGCACTCGGGGGTTGTGGCTGAGCAGGAAAGGTGAGCCTGTGCCGGGAGCTTTTCTTGGCTGGAGCAAAGGCTGGGCACGCAGAGACCTTCCTGGCACTGTGCCCCGGGCCAGCAGGGATTGTGCTGCTGGAGCCCACCCTCAATTTCTTCTGTCAGGCAGCTTTAGGACATGGAGGAGCCAGAGCAGACCCTCAGCTTTCTGGATTCATCCAGAAGAATCCTGTGTGTGAAGCAGCCTGGGAACAGGGTTTCCATGCCAGGGTGGGCAATTCAGAGCCCTTTTCTCCCCCATGGGCTGAGGGTGTGGCACTTGCCATTGGCAAGGGCCCTGCAGGTGCCAAAGGGGCCGTTTTCAATCTGCTGAGAACAGTCGGAACTGAGAGCCTGTCCTAAACCTGCTTTTCCTGCAAATGTACTCAAGGAATTCTCTTTTTTTGCAGTCTCAGCCCCTGCGTGTGTGCAGGTGTACTGAGTGAAGGATGGAACGGGGTCTACTGGGGGGAATGTTCTCCTTCTCTAGTGGTTTTTAGTTTTGGGTTTTGTTGTTGTTGTTCTTGTAGGATTTGTTTGTTTTCTTGGATGGGTTTGATTATTGCGGTTTATAATTTTAAATTTTGTTTTATTTTTTTAATCATCTCCTCCTGGCAGCTGTGGGCAGAGCTCTGTAGCTGTGTGTGACACTTGTGTGTGGCACAGTGAAGGTGTCCAGGGGGGCCTTGCCCGAGCTGTGTGCAGAGGAATCCCCATCAGGCCAGGCTGGGGGTGCTCCGTGGCCGGTGCCTTGCGTTGACTGGAAGCTGCCATGGAGCGTCTCCAGGGATGGAAGGTTGGGGCTGCCAGGGCTGTGGTGTCACAGACAGGGGAACGCTGGGGCTGCCACAGCTGCCGTGTCCCAGAGAGGGGAATGTTGGGGTGCCCTGCTCCTGGCCCGGCCCCAACAGCTCTGCCAGCTCCTCTCAAGGACACCAAGGCTGAGCCAAAGGGTGAGAATTGCGGGAGGGGCTGAGCTGGGAGGGACCCGGTGGGATCATGGAGTCCAGGGCCCGGCCCTGCACAGACAGCCCAACAAGGGGAGGCTGTGCATCCCTGGGAGAGGTGTCCAAAGGCTCCTGGAGCTGTGCCAGCCTTGCAGCTGGGAGCATTTTCTGGGGATCCTGGTCAGTGATGGAGGATCATTCGGTAGGGGGAAGGAAGGAAGGGTGGAAGGAAGGGTGGAAGGAAGGGTGGAAGGAAGGAAGGAAGGAAGGAAGGAAGGAAGGAAGGAAGGAAGGAAGGAAGGAAGGAAGGAAGGAAGGAAGGAAGGAAGGAAGGAAGGAAGGAAGGAAGGAAGGAAGGAAGGAAGGAAGGAAGGAAGGAAAGAAGGAAAGAAGGAAAGAAGGAAGGAAGGGTTATGAATGTTGTTCTGTTTATCCAATTTATCAAACAACAAGATTAAATTTAGCTGCAAATTTTTGCTAGTAATGTTTATAAATTTATACAATCAAAGTATTTGAGATGAATACAATCAAAGTGTAGAATACATATATTTCAGGATATGTAAAATTTAAGAGTAAGTAATTTAGTAAAATTGAGGTTTGTATAAAGCATAAGCAAAACTGACCAGGGGTACAGGGAGGGGCTCGCCCTTCCTCTCGTACCAAAGCATCCAGGCTAACAATCCCACTTATATACTGTAGGCTACAGAAGATTCTAGAAAACTCCTCCTAGTTTCTATTCCTAAAAATCTACGTTACTGTGTTGTTTGGTACATGCTCTACTAATGCTTAGGGGTCTTTCTTCCTTTTGAGGGTTTTATTTCTGATGAAGGCTCATCATCTTCATCAGTGTCTGCTGTGTAACCTTGCAGGTAGCACAAGCGCCCTAAGCTTGGGTTATATAACTAAGCATAAATTCCCACAATAAAATTAAGTTCCATGCATGGAATCATCCCAATTTGACCCATTTCAAGGTTGATACCTTTATTTCTAGATGCTGCTTATCAGACCTATGTCCTTCTACTATTCCCTTCCAACATCCTTCTTCGACTCCCAACATCTGAAGATGTCCTTTGCCCTGTCTCACCCATCTCCCCCCTCACTCTGTAACAATTGTCTTCTATTGATCTAAACACAATTTTGATAATATAGTTACAATTTAATTAGCACAAATCACATTTATCACAATTCCCCCATTTCTCTTTCTGATCATATTGATTCATGCTCTAAAACATTATTGCTTGGTATTCTCTAGGTTCCTTCATACTAGCCTCCAATTTTTCTAATATTTCTCATGCTGCATTCAGCTTTTCACACTCCTTCTCAAATTTTATTAACATTTCTCGTGCCAGGGTATTCTCTTTGCATTCAGTCACCATTTTCTCAATCTCTCTCCATCGAGTGTGAGTGGATCATGCTTTTAGTACCATCAAGAAATTCAGTTTCTTTTTTGCTGTTGATTCTGGATCCATGGGCATGACTGTAAGTTGCAATAAATGAATTACTGAGTGGATTACTCTAATTAGACAGGGTATCATGCAAGGCAGAAACAATAGTCCTAAACCAGAACATAATAGCATGAATCCCAATTTTTTCCACCACATATCCCCAGAAAGTTTATCCCACCAATCAGCTTTCAGGATAGAATTCTGGTTTTGAACTGGTACATGTGCCACTCTTTTCATTTCATCAGCAAGTTTTGTGATGGCTTCCCCGTGATCATCTATTTCCACACAGCACTCAGATTCATTAACCCTCCCACAAACTCCTCCTTCTTCTGCCAGCAGATAATCTAGGGCAATTCTCTTTTGATGTATAAATGCTCACATTTGTGAATGCTGCTTGGCCAACAACTTCAAAGCATCTGCCCTATGGTTTGAGATGACTTCCACTACTGCCTGGACCCTTATCAACCAATTTAACAGGTAAATTGGAGTTCTATATCCCCAAGACCCATTCTGAGCCCAAGCAGCAGGTTCATAATGTGCTATAATTCTTTCTGCAGGCCATTCTTCATCTTTCCATTTTTGATTTCCTCCTGCCATTGGAAAGTCGAGGTCTAATTCTCCTTTCTTTCTAAGGTTTCATAAAGTGGTGTTCCTAGTATATTGCCCTTAGACCTTGGTCTGACAAAGAAGGAGGGTCGTAGAACTCCTAAGGTACAAGTTCCTTCTCACTTTCGGGGTAGTTCACTGTATGCTCGTTGTCCACAAATCCAATTTATTCCATCAGGGGCTTTCTGTCCTTTTTCTGTGTTTTCTGGTTGTTCCCAATAAGATTTTAAGTCTTTTATAGATTGGTAGGGATTAGCTCCAGGACTGCTATGCCAGCACAAATCACTTTTGTTATTCCACTCACAATCCATTTCTTTTGCTATTCCCCAATATCCAGTAGGACTCTTGGGTCGCCAGGTCTTTGTGTTATTGTCTGAATTTACTACTAAAGTAGATAGGCAAGGAGTATATCCCACCACTTCAGTGTATTTTCTCCCTTCCCGTGTTATACAAACTGTTCCAATGACTTGATGACTCAGAACCCAACCCTCAGTCTGCTTTAATGTCTTAGAAATTTGAGTATGATTCCATTTTAAAAATTGTTCTGGAGCTAAACCCTCACCTCTCCATGGCCATCTTTCAGCCATTCTAAGTCCTCCATAAACAAAACATTTAGATAATCCCAATTCTGTGGCAATTTCTTGCATCAGATCTACAAACAGATTTTTATTTGAAGTTGGCAAATCCCAGTCGCTATAGTGCTGTTTGAATTTTTTATACAGCTCATCCAGCTCCTCTAACTCTTTCCCTCTGATCTTTTTCTTATCCTTCATTGGTTTTTTTTTTTTTGCTTTCCAATTAATTTTCTCTTTGGCTCTTTTCCTTTTTCATCCTTTTCAAAACAAAAGAAATTTTCACATCTGCGACAAAGTTGATCATAATTAGTATAAGGAGCTCGCCCACTGAATCCCAAATTCCTTCTCACCCAATACAGTTTTGGACTTTTCACACAAATTTCTAAGAAACTGCTACAATCGTAACAGGCAGCACTAACATGTGGCTGTGCCACAAATACTGATTCCATCTTATCCTTGACCCACATGGAATGATTGCACTTGTCACAGGGATCAGGAATGTTTTTTTCTTTACTGCTGGCTCTTGTACTGCTTGTTGTGTTAGAATTTGTTTCTGCATGGCTTATCCTCTTCTGCTCCATGTAGTCTTATGGCTTTGTCCAGTTGCCAGGAGTATTATTGTAAGCACAATGAAAAGAATCCTCAGGAATTTTAACTTTCTACCTGTCTCAAGTGAGGCTTAGTTCTTATATTTAACAGGGCTAAGAGAAGGCATCTAGTCCATGGTAATTTAGTTTCTATCATTAATTTAGTTAGTTGTTGTTTAATAGTTTGGTTCATCCTTTCAACTCATCCCAAGCTTTTGGGATGCCATGGGGTATGATATTCCCAGGTAATTCCTAGTGCTTGGCTTAAATTGTTAATTATTCTCGAGGTAAAATGAGTGCCCAGATCTGAATCAATAACTTGTACTAATCCAAATCTTGGAATAATATGCTCCAATAAAATTTTAGCTACTGTTTGAGCTGTGGCTCAAATGGCAGGAAATGCTTCTACCCACTGAGTCAACTGATCTACTATAACCAGCAGATATTTCCACCTGCCTATTTTAGGTAATTCAGTAAAGTCAACTTGGATCTTTTCGAATGGCTGATAGGCTGTCCGAGGGCCTCCAGAGGGGGGACTCCTCAACACCTTTTTGTTCATCTTCTGACATGTGACACATCCTTGTGTAATTTGTTTCCCAATTTCAAATATTCCTATACACCCATAAAATTTTAAAAAGTAGTCACAAAGTGCCCTTGTGCCCCAGTGAGTTCTTCAATGTAAGTTGTCCAGGATCTGTCAGGCTATAGGTTTTGGGACTACTTTTCTACCATCAGGTAGAATCCATTCTCCTGCATTCAGGGTTGCCCCTAATTTCTTTATAGCTTCTACCTCTGTTAAAGAAAAGTATGGTGTTTCAGTTTGTGTTTCTATGTCTTTAAAAGTCATAATTACACTGTTGTTTTCCCTTAGGGCAGCTCTTTTTGCTTCATCATCAGCCAAATTGTTTCCTCTTGTTTTAATTTCTCTCCCTCTCTGGTGTCCTTTTACGTGTACAACTGCTATCTTTTTTGGATCTTTTAAAGCCTCAAGTATTTCACTGACTAATCTTTGGTGTATTAATCCTTTTCCTTGGGTGTTTATAAACCCCCTTTCTTTCCAGATCTTTCCAAAGGTATGCACAATCCCATAAGCATACTTCGAGTCTGTGAATATAGTTCCCTCTAAATCTTTTAGTAGCAAAAATGTACCGAGTAATGCACAAAGTCCACAGGCTTGTGCTGACCAGGATGAGCTAAGAGGACCAGATTCTTTCACTTCTAATTTTTCTCCACTAATTATGCATACCCAGATTTTCTTTTCCCATTTACCACTCGAGATGATCCATCAATAAATAATTTTTCTCCTGTTCACAGTTCCTCTTCCCTTAAATCTGGACGTATTTTTGTTTGTAATTCTATGACTTCTATTCAATCATGTATTAATTTTTCCCCTGGGTCCCTGTACAGAAACTGGGCTGGGCTTTGTACATTTGTCACTCTTAATTCTAATTCTGGAGAGGTTATGAAGATAGCCTCATACTTTAATATTCAACTATCTGTTAACCATTTCTCAGCCTTTTGAGCAAGAATTCCCCTTATGTTATGGGGAGTTTATACTTCCAGTGGTGCCCCAAAAGTTATTTTTCAGGCCTCTTCTACTAACAATGCTGTTGCTACCAGAGCTTGTAAACATGTTGGCCAGCCCTTGGAACTGGTTCAAGCAATTTGGAATAATATCCCACTGGCTTTCTGTTTCCTGCCCAATCCTGAGTCAATACTCCATAAGCTGTTTGATCAGTTGTATTAACAAATAATTGAAATGGCCTGTCTAAATCAGGAAGGCTTAAAACAGGAGCTTGCAGAAGGGCTTCTTTACCTTGCTCAAAATTTTCTTGATCCTTTTCATTCCATTTCAAGTGATTTGTAGTCAATTTTTCATATAAGAATTTTACTTTCCCACTAAATCCCTCTATCCACTGTCTGCAATAGCCCAAAAGACCCCAAAACTGTCTTATTTCTCTTTTAGTCCTTGGGGGTCCCATATTTAAAATTCCTGAAACTCTTTCAGGGTCTAATTTTTTTCTTCCTCTGCTGATCCAATGACCTAAATAACGTACTTCTGACTCCACAAATTGTAACTTTGACCTGGATATTTTTAACCCATTTTTTCCTAAAAAATTTAAAAGCTGTATAGTCCCTTTCCTAGTGTCTTCTTCAGTTTCTCCAGCTAATAACAGATCATCTACATACTGTGACAACTTAATCCCTCTAGGTAACTCAAAAGACTTCAAGAGCTCTTCTAATGCTCCACAGAAAGGTTTGGTGACTCAGTGAAACTTTGGGGTGTTACCGTCCACCTAAGCTGTTCTCTTCTGCCTGTGTCTGGGTCCTCCCACTCAAAGGCAAAATAGTCCCGGCTACTCTCATCCAGAGGGCAAGTCCAAAAAGCATCTTTTAAATCCACTGCACTATACCAAGTATAATGAGGGGCCAATTGGCTTAGTAAAGTACATGGATTGGCCACCACTGGAAAACGAGTAATGGTGCTTTGATTGACTGCCCTGAGATCCTGAACTGGTCGGTAACTGCCATCAGGCTTCTTTACCGGCACAATGGGGCTGTTATGTGCTGACATGCAAGGAATACAGAGCCCAGCCAGAAATCCCCCCCGAGCCAGCAGCTCTGCAGTGGTGGCCACCAGGCCGGCTTGCCCAGGAGGCTTCTGGCCATGGCCTGCAGGGAGCTGCTGCTGCCAAGGTGCCTTTGGTGCCTCAGGCTCTGCCTGGCACAGGTCCCACCAAGGCTCTCTGCTCTTGTGCCCGAGCCCTTCCCTGTGCTGGGGCTGGCCTGGGGCTTTTCCTGCAGCGGGACCTGGGCTGGCCATGGCACCGGAAAGGCAATTCCTGCTGGAGCAGGAGGCTCTGCCTGGAATGGGCTCAAACAACTCCAGCAAGGCCCTGATTGCAAAGCTCCAGGGGGAAATGCAGAGGGGGACTCACGCTGCTTTTGGGGTGAATAATGCTGAAACCAGCCTGCCTCCTCCATCCCGATGTTCAACATCCTGAGAGGGAGCTGAAGCTGTGGCAGAGCTGGTAAAATCCCCAGAGAAAGGAACAACCAAGTGACACCACTGAGAACTTGTGCAGAGCTGCTGAGCTGGCACAGCCTGGGCACATCTGACTGACAGGGCAGCACTTCAGACTGGAAAAGCCCCATCCCAAATTTTAGTGGCAGCATCTCCTGACATTCCCCTTCTTGGGTGGGTGTAGAGATTCCTCGCTGAAGTGGAGACACCCCTCAGGGTCACTGCTTGAGGCTGAGCTAAAGGACCCTGAGCCCAGGGTCGTTGGTCTGGGGGAGTGACACCCATCTCTACTTAGTTCTGCTTTGATACAATTGCTACAAGTGCTGCAATTTCTAGAGCACTACATTAAAATAGATGTTACAGCTCCTGTACTGTGGATAAATAATTCTGATTAAGATCTTTATGTCTAATCATGATCACAATCAATCATATCTCTATGTATATAAATACTTCTGGTTTTCCATTCTTAATGTTGAGGGACAAAGTTGTACAAAGATTCAATTCCACCTGTATAATCCTTTACACATAAATCCTTGACAAAGTCTGGGGCCGGGATTGGATCCAGGCACTCCCAGGCTCCTCTCACAGAAGGAGTTTAGAAAGCCTGGGGGTCCAGGTTTGGGGGAGCTTGGGGGTGTAATTGGGGTGTTGGGGGTCCTTTCTGCACCCAACAGGAGCTTCTCTAATGAACTTTGTGTGAAGATCCCACTGTGCCCATGACAGGAGCCCCTGTGAGTGTCTGTGACATCCCGGCTCTTTGGCAGCCTGGGCACTCCTGGGGTATCACCCTGGAACCCCTGGGAGTGTCTGTGCCCTCACTGTTCTTTAGGAGCACAGGGATGTCCCCACTGGACTCCTGACACTGCCTGTGACAAATTGGCTCCTTGGCAGGGCAGAGACACCTCTGTTGTCACTGTGGAGCCCTGTGACTGTCACCTCATGACCCTTAGGAAGATTAAGAAGCCCTGGGATGTCCCCATAGAGCCCCTGTGACTGAGAGTGACCAAACAGATCTTCAGGAGCCCAGAGACCCCTCAGATGTCCCCATGGAGCCCCTGTGCCTGCACGTGAGCTCACAGCTCTTGAGCAGCCTGGAAACCCCTGGAATCTGTTCATTCCTGCTCTGCTGAGGATGGATCCTCAGCAACTTGGAGGTTCCCTAATGACATTTAGTTCTCCAGAGACTTATTCAATCTTCAGCTCTTCAGTTCAGGAATTCAGTGACAAAGACCTATTAATATTTCAAAACACCCTAACAAGTCAAGCCTCTGGGAATATTTTCAATTTAATGAATTAAATTCTTCTGTGGTTAACTATACAGATTTCAGAAGTCTATTCAAAGAGAATGTACTTTTGGGTTTTTTTTAATGAAGGGTTTTTTTTTTGTTTTTCTGTTTTTATTTTGTTTTTATTTTTACATTTATAGATTGATATCAGCAATCTCCAGTTGATATTGATCCTGAGCACCTCCTAATGCAGTCTGAATAGATATGAAAATCAAGATCTGTAACAACAGTGGGAGTTTTGCACCACTTAATTTATGGTTTGGCTCAGTCCCTTCTGCCTTCACTTAGAGCCAGGATTAAAAAACACACGAAGGAAACGGATTTTTTCGTGTTTGGGCTTGGTTGTTTATTAAATCTTGTCAAAAAGTACAGTGTTCAGCAACACTTCTGGCCACCTGCTAGAAGCGAGCAAAATGGAGCCAGATCCAGCTGCTACAAGGTCTCTTCAAGCTAAACAGTCCAATGTAGAATTAACATCTATATTATTTATCTTTTTAACCCATTAACTAACTTCCCTTGACTCTCAGTGTGACACCAACTGTCCAACCAGAAACTCCTACCTGAAACCATGAAGAAGAAGGAAGATGAACAGCGAAAGAGACACCATCCAAAATCCTCCATCTTGTCCCATGCCTATTACTGTATTATAAAAACCTCAAATTTAAAACCCATCACTGTGTGAAAGCACACACTTCTGTTTAAATACACACCTGTGATTTTAACTTCATCACTCAAAGTTAGAAGCCTTCTCCAAGGCCTCAGGTCAAAAGCAGTGTTCTCCAGGGGGTCAGTGCCAGAAAGTACAGAAATCTCAAAAACCCAGGTCACTGGGATCCAACAATTTTCCACACACAAACTTTAGAATCTTAGGTTCAAAATCAACTTGGTCAGGATGCCTCGATTTACACTGAGGGCAGAGCCCTTGCCTTCTCTCAGAGGAACAATACCAATGTTTTTCACAGATCCTACACTGTTACAGTAACCACGCAGAGTGCCAACCTCTAGAAACCCCAAAACCTTGTAATACCCACAAAAGCAAGCTATTCCTCTTCTCCTCTTGAATGACCAGACTCTCTTGTGCAGGCTGTTCCCAGTCCAAAGCTACCAATCTCCTTGCTGAAATTCTCTATATTCCTTGCAGATGAACCTGATCTTTTCCTGTTCCTATCCAATAGTTCACTGGATTCACAAATTCCCAAGGATCCAGTCCAAACCATTGAGAGAGGGGGATCCCTTCTATTCTTCTAGCCACGATTTAAAATATCAAACAACTACACTGTAACTCTGACAGTCCACAAATACAACTCCCTTATATCCTAATTTTCAAGGGTCAGGGACACACCACTGCATGAAGGAAGTTTCTTTAATTTGTCTTGACAGACTTACACCGGTCATTCATCCTCTCTCAACTGAGGGTAATTCGCAGTCAAAACCCTAACAAGAACTCGTATGGCTTGAGTATACTCCTCCCAAAAAACCCCTCTCTATTCTACCATCCTCTCGCCTTACAGCAGTCCAGTCCCACTTTGTATTCAAAAACACTCCTGGCTCAAGCTTAAAGCATCTAGAAAGAGCCTGCCTAAACAGCTGGGCTCCTTCAGATTGAGCTTGGGCTCGAGCTTCAACAGCCACTTCCATCAGCAAACTACAACAGAGCAGCCAACAACACAGCCCGAGTGACAACACAGGCAACACAGGGCAGAATTACCAGTTTGTTGCAATTATAACTTTTGTCACAGGATGACAGTCTTAAAATACACAATTTCAAATCTAAAAATACACAATGACAGTGGCGGCAGGGACCGGTTAAACCCGAACACCGAGTGTTAGAGGGAATACTGTCCCCAAAACCAGGAATCCCCACACACAACCCGAATCCCAAAGTCAAAACCACTGTGGGGAAGGGTATCTCTTTCCTAAGGGACAAAGTATTCACCTCTTTTCAACACAGCACACAGCATGCGGCAATTTTAAACAAGCAAAAAAGCAATTTTAATTGGATCTTCTTTAATTGGAGCTTTGCCCTTCTCCAGCAATTTCTGTCACCCAAGAACGAAAATGCAAATCCGGGCTCTGCTCTAGTGATGTACCAAAGGTTCATCTCACCAATCACACACACAGACACTCACACAGTCAGGACACAGTCAAAATAATAACAATTAAAATAGCAACAACAAAAATAGCAGCAATAAACAAGGATTGGTCCAGGTCACCCCAGAACTGCTGGCGATCCCCTGACACAACAAATCCTTTCACTGGCCACTGCCCCCTCCTGATGCTTGCAAGCAAAACTGCACAACTTGAGCTGAGCACAGAACATCTTCTGTGACTTATCAGCTGCCTTTTAGCCATGTGTACGCCTTACAGGCTACCCCACATAATTTTAAACACACTGTTTTGTCTGCAGTCCAGCAACAGGTCTTGTCTGTCCCTGTGATGAGCAGCCGGGGAGCAGAGATCCCTCCAGGAAGGTCCCAGCAGCACCAGAGACATCCACAGCCCGGGCTGTTCTCACAGCCAAAAAGAGGAGTCCTGCCATGGTCAACAAATTAATGCAGAAACAAAAACTCTCTAACCTGCCAGTGAGGTTTGCTGCTGGGTGCCACAGGAAAAAGGAGACCCCTGTGACAATGTGGGGTTCCATGGAACCAAATATCCATTGTGACACCACAGAACCTCACAGAACCAAGGAAACCCCTGTGACACTGTGGGGCCCCATGGAACCAAGAGTTCATTGTGAGACGACTGGGCCACGTGAAGCCAAGGAACCATTGTGACACTGGGGAAACTCATGGAACCGAGTCCATGGAACTCATGGACTGTGACATTGTGGCACCCCATGGAACCTGTGAGCCATTGTGACACTGCCTGGCCTTGTGGAACCAAGGAGACCATGGTGACACTGTGGGGCCCCGTGGAACTAAGAATTCCATTTTGACACTGAAGAACCTCATGGAACCAAGGGTCCATCATGACACTCTGGAAATACAGAGATCATTGCTGAGAGTATGGAACCTCGAGGAGCCAAAAGTCCATTGTGACAGATCAAGGCCCATGGAACCCAAAAGTGCATTGTGACACTGTGGGGTCCCATGGACCCAAATCTCCATTGTGACAGTGCAGAACCTCATGGAGCCAAGAGTGCATGGTGACCCAGCAAGGCCTTGTGGAACCAAGGAGTCCAAAGGTCTCAAACATTCCTTGCAGGCTTCTGACTTGGGGAAGGGGAAGATGCTTGGTTGTACCTTGCACTAGCACACACTAAGAGATAGTGTCTGTTTTCAATGAGGAAATTCAGGAGTTTTCAATTGCTTCAAAATAAAAAAAAAAGGGAAAAAATCTCCTTTTGGCCTGAGTGGAGCCAGCTCTCCAAGCAAAGCAGGTCCCAGGTGAGTGAGGACAGACAGGATGGGGTTGGGGAATGTGGAGCAAAGTTGTCCACACTGGGTCAGATCTCAAGGCACAGCTTCTCTGAGCAGGTCCGACCTCCTGAGGAGAGAACCTGGATCAATATCAATCAGGGAATGCTGCAATCACCTCTGCTCTAAAGAGAGCACTAATAAAAAACACCCTTCAAAATAATAGTAAATATCTCTAAGAAGCCTTTTGAATTATTTCTCCATACGTGTAGTAGGAAAACTTCCTAAAGAATTGCCCCAGACGAGAGGGAAATCAAGGCAGAGCCATGGTTTGTCAGGACTTGCTTGATCCCAATCAGCCTCGTGGTGCATTTGGTGCTGAGCCCTTGAACCTCAGGGCCTGAGAGGAGATTGCACAAACCTTTCCAGGAGTCCAAGTCAGAAACAAAACCCAAAGTGTCTCAAAGCATTAATGGGTCCCACTGATGTCCATCCCCAACACAGGCTCCTCATGGACTCCTTGGAGGAGAGAATGGGAGGCCAGGATTGCCCAAAAACCTGTCAGAGACTCAGAGAGGAAAGAAAACCCCAAAGTACATTTAAAACCTTGAGTATCTCAAAGTATTAATGAGCCCCACTGAGTGTCAATACAAAGCTCTCAAGGGACTAATTAAAGCAGATAATTGGGGCCATGACTGCATAAACTACTAAAAGAGTTGGTGTCAAAAGGGAAACTCAGAGTACCTTAAAAAAACTGAGTACCTTGAAGCATTAATGAGCCCCACTGAGTGTTGTTACTGACAAAGGCTCTCAAGAGATTAATTAAAGCAGATAATTGGAGGCCATGATTGCACAAAGCTCTCAGAGACTCCAAGGCAAAAGCAAAACCCAAAGTCCTCTGAAAAACCTGCGGTCCCTGGGAGCATGAAGGAGCCCCCAGGGCCATTCCTGACCAAGGCTCCCCAGGGACTCGTCCCAGAACATCCCTGAGGCCACTGGGATGTGGGGGGATGCTGAGGGCAGGACAAGGGGTGCCAGTGGCCAGCCTTGCTGGGGCTGTGCCAGGAGGCCCCAGTGGCTCAGGACAAGGTGTCTCCTCCCAGCCCTTGGTGGCACAGACCCTGCTGTGCCCCAGGGCACCAAGACTTGGCTTCTCTTTGTCCCCACCTGTCATCACTGCCTCCAATTTCCTGCTCTAACTGGAACCTGGGGACACTTTCTCAGTTGTGTCCCTCAGAGGGACCCATTAAAACTTTAGGACACTTTGGGGTTCAATTCTGACTGAACTCTTGAGAGGTTTCCTATCAAACCATGGCTCTGCCTTGATTTCCCTCTGCTCTAGATTAGCTCATTAGGAAGGTTTCCTACTCCAGTTACTGAGAAATATTTTAAAGAGATTCTTAGAAATACACATTGCTATTTTAAAGAGCGTATTTTATTACTGTTCTCTTTAGAGCAGAGGTGATTACAGCATTCTGTGGTTGATATTGATCCAGGGTCTCTCCTCAGGAGGTCTGGCCTGCTCACAGAAGCTGTGCCTTGAGGTCTGATCCAGTGTGGACAACCTTGCTGCACATTCCCCAACCCCATCCTGTCTGTCCTCACTCACATGGGGCCTGCTTTGCTTGGAGAACTGCCTGCACTCAGGAAAAGACGAGTTTTGTTTTGGTTTTTTTTCTCAAAACAATCTAAATCTCCTATTTTTCCCCACTGCAGACACACTCCTCAGGTGTGTGCAATGCCCAAGGTGCCACCAAGGTGGTTCAGCTCTCGGGATTGATGGTTTGGCAGCGGTGCCTGCACTCGGCGCCATCTTTCCTTTCTGCCTCTAACTCCCGTCATGCCCCGCGGCCCCATAGAGCCCCATTGGAGCCGGGACTACAAAGCCCATCATGCCCCATGCTCCACAGAACCCTGGTATCCGCTCCCCATCTGCCCCATACGTGCTCAGGGCTCATTCTAGACCCCCCCAAAACGTCCCCAGATCCCCTGAATGCTCCCTTACAGCTATTTCTGGGAATTCATCTCCTGGCATCCCCCGCGAGCTCGCAGCACCTCATAACCCAGTCCCACGCGGAAACTCCTGCCCTGCCCCGCTCCCTAAAGAGCTCAGTTAGAGATCCCCAGGCTCCCCCAACGTTCACCCGACCCGTATATGTTCCCTGCTGAGGACCTGAAGCCGCCACTCAGAAGGAAAACTGTCCCTTAAGTGCCTTCCTAGACTCCCAAACTCGCTGTAAGAACCACTTCCGGGACTACAGCTCCCATCATGCTCCGCTGTTCCGGTAAAACGCCATTCTAACCATGACTTCATCTCCCATAATGCCTTGCACTCCACTGAGAGACACTGAAGCTGCGCCTACAACTCCCGTGATGCTTCACGGCTCCATTAAACCTTATTATACCCGCGCCTACAACTCCCATCACCCCCTGCGCCCTGCAGAGCCCCGTTAGAGCCCCCGAGTGCCCGTCCGGACCCCGAATGGCCCCAGATTCCCCTCCCTGACCGCCAAGGCCTCCCTGAAACAGCCAGGTAACATCCGAAGCCCAGACTTTCCCTCAGCATCTCTAAGTTCTCTGTTAGTGCCCACTCGACGCTCCCAAGTGTCCTCCCGTCCTCAACTTCCTTCTAAATTCGTTCCCCAGACCCAAAATTGCCGCGAATGTGCCCCAGAAATGTCTCCCTGGACCCGAAGTGCCCCCCTGGAACCTGTCAGAGAAAAAGATGTTAATAAAGGTGACCAAATGACTACAAATATTACAAATTATCAAATATTACCAATTATCATGAAGAGGGAGAAATAAATAACCAGGAGAGATTATTTAATTAATGAAGGGAATTGTGTTAATTAGAACCATTGGCCAATAATTATTGGTTGCTAATAATGTATAGAGTTTTATTATAAATATAAAAAATTTGTTATAAAAATATAGAATAGTACTGTTATAAATAAGAAAAATATAATTATATTTTATTATTTAAGAACATTTTAAATTTAAATTTATGAGGTTTTTTTCTATTTTGGGTTGTCAGTCAAAGGTGGGTGATATCATGACACAGTTATGATGGGGGTGAGGAGCAGGTTGTCCAAACAGGCCCAGCCAGCAAGGGGCTCATTCTTCTCTGTGCCCAGAGCTCCTGAGGAGACATTCAGCATCAAGATCACTCTGGAAATGCTTCTCTCTGTCATGAATGTCGTTCTATTTGTACAGTTTATCAGACAACAAGGTTAAATTTTGCTGCATTTTTTTAATAGCAACAGTTGTATATAAATGAATACAATCAAAATATATTGGATACGTATATCTGAATATATACAAAATTTGGCAGTTAGTAATTTAGTATAATTTGGGCTCCTATAAAGCATAAGCAAAACCAACCGGGGCTACAGGGAGGGGCTCGCCCTTCCTCACGTACTGAACAATCAAGCCAAAATTCCCACTTATATACTATATGCTAATGCATATTAATACAGAAGTTACTAGAAAACTCCTCCTAGTTTCTATTCCTAAAATCTACGTCACTATGTTGTATGGCACATGCTCTACTAATGGGTTAGGGGGTCTCTCTTCCTTTTGAGGGTCTTATTTCTGATGAAGGCTCATCATCTTCATCAGTGACCGAGGTGTGACCTGCAGGTAGCACAGGCGCCCTGTGTGACTGAGCAGATGTTTTCCATAATAGGACTCTAATTAAATCCCATGCCTGGAATCATCCCATTTTGGCCCATTCCAAGGTCGAGTCTTTCTATTTCTAGATGCTGCTTATGAGACCTACATCCTTCTACTATTCCTTCCAACATCTGGAGGATTCCATCTGCTTTGTCTCACTCATATCCTTTTTTTTGGCTTTATAGCAATTATTTTCTATTGACATGAGTACAGTTTTGCTAATATAGTTACAATTTAGTTAGCACGAATCACATTTATCACATACACACATATCTGTGAGACTTTCCTGTCCAATCATTATCCATCCCAACCCTGGCACATCCCAAGTCCAACAATTTGCATGCACAGAAAGCCAAAACTCGGCAATTCCCCGTTTCCAGCACCAGCACTGCTCAGATCTGGTGATTTGTGGGTGCCAGCACTGCAGATCCAGCAGATTGTTGACGCTGGCAGTGCCCAGGTCTGGCGTTTGCCAGCATCGGTGCCGCCCAGAGCCGTCAGTTTCCTGCTGCTGGGGCACTCGGGGGTTGTGGCTGAGCAGGAAAGGTGAGCCTGTGCCGGGAGCTTTTCTTGGCTGGAGCAAAGGCTGGGCACGCAGAGACCTTCCTGGCACTGTGCCCCGGGCCAGCAGGGATTGTGCTGCTGGAGCCCACCCTCAATTTCTTCTGTCAGGCAGCTTTAGGACATGGAGGAGCCAGAGCAGACCCTCAGCTTTCTGGATTCATCCAGAAGAATCCTGTGTGTGAAGCAGCCTGGGAACAGGGTTTCCATGCCAGGGTGGGCAATTCAGAGCCCTTTTCTCCCCCATGGGCTGAGGGTGTGGCACTTGCCATTGGCAAGGGCCCTGCAGGTGCCAAAGGGGCCGTTTTCAATCTGCTGAGAACAGTCGGAACTGAGAGCCTGTCCTAAACCTGCTTTTCCTGCAAATGTACTCAAGGAATCTTCTTTTTTTGCAGTCTCAGCCCCCGTGTGCGTGCAGGTGTACCAAGTGAAGGATGGAATGGGTCTGTGGGGTGGGGATGTTTTCCTTCTCTAGTGGTTTTGGGTTTGGTTTTTGTTGTTCTTGTAGGATTTGTTTGGTTTTTTGGATGGGTTTGATTATTGTGGTTTATAATTTTAAATTTTATTTTTTAATCAGCTCCTCGTGGCAGCTGTGGGCAGAGCTCTGTAGCTGTGTGTGACACTTGTGTGTGGCACAGTGAAGGTGTCCAGGGGGGCCTTGCCCGAGCTGTGTGCAGAGGAATCCCCATCAGGCCAGGCTGGGGGTGCTCCGTGGCCGGTGCCTTGCGTTGACTGGAAGCTGCCATGGAGCGTCTCCAGGGATGGAAGGTTGGGGCTGCCAGGGCTGTGGTGTCACAGACAGGGGAACGCTGGGGCTGCCACAGCTGCCGTGTCCCAGAGAGGGGAATGTTGGGGTGCCCTGCTCCTGGCCCGGCCCCAACAGCTCTGCCAGCTCCTCTCAAGGACACAAAGGCTGAGGCAAAGGGTGAGAATTGCGGGAGGGGCGGAGCTGGGAGGGACCCGGTGGGATCATGGAGTCCAGGGCCCGGCCCTGCACAGACAGCCCAACAAGGGGAGGCTGTGCATCCCTGGGAGAGGTGTCCAAAGGCTCCTGGAGCTGTGCCAGCCTTGCAGCTGGGAGCATTTTTTGAGGATAATGGTCAGTGATGGAAGATCATCCGGTAGGGGGAAGGGTGGAAGGGTGGAAGGAAGGGTGGAAGGGTGGAAGGGTGGAAGGGTGGAAGGGTGGAAGGAAGGAAGGAAGGAAGGAAGGAAGGAAGGAAGGAAGGAAGGAAGGAAGGAAGGAAGGAAGGAAGGAAGGAAGGAAGGAAGGAAGGAAGGAAGGAAGGAAGGAAGGAAGGAAGGAAGGAAGGAAGGAAGGGTGGTTTATGGAAGGGATATGAATATTGTTCTATTTATCCAATTTAGCAAACAACAAGATTAAATTTAGCAGCAAATTTTTGACAGTAATTTTTATAAATTTATACAATCAAAGTATTTGAGATGAATACAATCAAAGTGTAGAATACATATATTTCAGGATATGTAAAATTTAAGAGTAAGTAATTTAGTATAATTGAGGTTCATATAACCATAAGCAAAACCGACCAGGGGTACAGGGAGGGGCTCGCCCTTCCTCTCGTACCAAAGCATCCAGGCTAACAATCCCACTTATATACTGCAGGCTACAGAAGTTTCTAGAAAACTCTTCCTAGTTTCTATTCCTAAAAATCTACATCACTGTGTTGTTTGGTGCATGCTCTACTAATGGTTAGGGGGTCTCTCATCCTTTTGAGGGTCTTATTTCTGATGAAGGCTCATCATCTTCATCAGTGTCTGCTGTGTAACCTTGCAGGTAACACAGGCGCCCTAAGCTTGGGTTATATAACTAAACATAAGTTCCCACAGTAAAATCAAGTTCCATGCATGGAATCATCCCAATTTGGCCCATTTCAAGGTTGAAACTTTTATTTCTAGATGCTGCTTATCAGACCTATGTCCTTCTACTATTCCCTTCCAACATCCTTCTTCGACTCCCAGCATCTGGAAGATGTCCTTTGCCCTGTCTCACCCATCTCCCCCCTCACTCTGTAACAATTGTCTTCTATGGATCTAAATACAATTTTGCTATTATAGTTACAATTTAATTAGCACAAATCACATTTATCACAATTCCCCCATTTCTCTTTTTGATCATATTGATTCATGCTCTAAAAAGCTGTTGCTTGGTATTCTCTATGTTCCTTCATACTAGCCTCCAATTTTTCTAACATTTTTCATGCTGCATTCAGCTTTTCACACTCCTTCTCAAATTTGATTAACATTTCTCGTGCCAGGGTATTCTCTTTGCATTAAGTCACCATTTTCTCAATCTCTCTCTCTCTCGTGTGAGAGGATTGTGCTTTTAGTACCTTCAAGAAATTCAGTTTCCTTTTTGCTGTTGATTCTGGATCCATGGGCATGGCTGTAAGTTGCATTCCTGGAATTACTGAGTGGATTAGTCTAATTAGACAGGGTATCATGCAAGGCAGAAACAATAGTCCTAAACCAGAACATAATGGCATGATTTTTTTCCACCACACACCCCCAGAAACTTCATCCCAACAATCAAATTTCAGGATAGAATTCTGTTTTTGGACTGGTACATGTGCCACTCTTTTAATTTCGTCAGCAAGTTTTGTGATGGCTTCCCCGTGATCATCTATTTGCACACAGCATTCAGATTGATTAAACCTCCCACAAACTCCTCCTTCTTCTGCCAGCAGATAATCTAGGGCAATTCTCTTTTGATGTACAAATGCTCTCATTTGTGAATGCTGTTTGGCCAACAACTTCAAAGCGTCTGCCCTATGGTTTGAGATGACTTCCACTACTGCCTGGACCCTTATCAACCAATTTAACAGGTAAATTGGAGTTCTATATCCCCAAGACCCATCCTGAGCCCAAGCAGCAGGTTCATAATGTGCTATAATTCTTTCTGCAGGCCATTCTTCATCTTTACATTTTTGGTTTCCTCCTGCCATTGGAAAGTCAAGGTTTAGTTCTCCTTTCTTTCTAAGGTTTCATAAAGTGTTGTTCCTAGTATATTGCCCTTAGACCTTGGTCTGACAAAGAAGGAGGGTCATAGAACTCCTAAGGTACAAGTTCCTTCCCACCTTCGGGGTAGTTCACTGTATGCTCGTTGCCCACAGATCCAATATATTCCATCAGGGGCTTTCCATCTGTTTTCTGTGTTTTCTGGTTGTTCCCAATAAGATTTCAAGTCTTTTATGGATTGGTCGGGGTTAGCTCCAGGACTGTTATGCCAGCACAAATCAGTTTGGTTATTCCACTCACAATTCATTTCTTTCGTTATTCCCCAATATCCAGTAGGACTCTTGGGTCGCCAGGTCTTTGTGTTATTGTCTGAATTTACTACTAAAGTAGATAGGCAAGGAGTACATCCCACCACTTCAGTGTATTTTCTCCCTTCCCGAGTTATACAAACTGTTCCAATGACTTGATGACTCAGAACCCAAACTTCAGGCTGCTTTAATGTCTTAGAAATTTGAGTATGATTTCATTTTAAAAATTGTTCTGGAGCTAAACCCTCACCTCTCCAAGGCCATCTTTCAACCATTCTAAGTCCTCCACAAACAAAACATTTAGATAATCCCAATTCTGTGGCAATTTCCTGCATCAGATGTACGAATAGATTTTTGTTTGAAGTTGGCAAACCCCAGTTGCTATAGTGCTGTTTTAATTGTTTATACAGCTTATTCAGCTCCTTCAACTCTTTCCCTCTGATCGTTTTCTTATCCTTCATTGTTTCTTTTTGTTTTCCAACTAATTGTTTTTTCTTTGGCTCTTTTATATTCTTATCTTTTTCAAACACAAGAAATTTTCATATCTAGGACAAAGTTGATCATTGTTAGGATAAGGAGCTCACCCACTGAATCCCAAATTTCTTCTTACCCAATGCAATTCTGGACTTTTCACACAAATTTCTAAGAAACTGCTACGATCGTAACAGGCAGCACTAACGTGTGAATGTGCCACAAAAACTGATTCCATCTTATCCTTGACCCACATGGAATGATTGCATTTGTCACAGGGATCAGGAATGGTTTGTTTCTTTACTGCTGGCTCTAGTGCTGCTTGTTGTCTGAGAATTTGTTCCTGCATGGCTTGTTCTCTTCTGCTCCGTTCTGTCTTATGGTTTAAACCAGTTGCCAGGGGTATTGTAAGCAGCATGAAAAGAATCCTCAGGAATTTTAACTTTCTACCTGTCTCAAGGCCCCTTGGGTTGCAGCCAAGGGCCGAGATGTCCATCTTCTCGGTAGCAAAGTTTTTATCCTGGGATTTTTTTCTCTTTGGTACCCTTGGCCTCATAAAATTCGTATGAGCTATTTTAACTTTTTCTCTTCCAAAGATGGCACAAAATATTTGTAGTTCTGCAGCACTGCCTTATCTCTTTTCCTAGATTGATTAGTTATTTTTCCCAATCTACTAAAACTCCGGAGCTATGCCAACCACAACAAAAATTACGCTACTTCAGTTAAATAGTTCCTCTTTCTGGTCTTCTAACCCTTCTTTTCCACCAATAGATATACTCGCGATGCCAATTTGCTGGTGAGACGTATTTACTACGTGGCACATAGACTTCTTGTCCACAGCAACTGTCAGTTATGATACTCTGGTTTATAATATTTTGGATTGCTTGTTCTTTAGCCTGCACAGAAGTTAATATGGGAAGGAGTAGTTGGTCCTGATTCTCTATTAGTTGAATTGTGGCATAAAAGGTCCCGTTTTCATGTCTCAATGGTTTTCCATAGAAGTCACTAAAAAATTTTTCTGTTGTTAGCTGATCATGCATATGCTCTGAACAACTGAAACAAAGCAATTTTCTTTCTTTTTCTTTGGCCCTAGTTACTCTCCACCACGAATTAAAACAGCAAGTGCAAAGAATACTAATCCATGGGTGGCATTCTAAGCCATGAATACAACATTGCCAATATTCTAATTGTTTTTGGGCCTCCTCAATAATAGGTGTTACCAGTCTCTTTCTCTTGAGTTGCAGCTCCTCAAATAAATCAGTTAACTTTGGAGGTCGGAAGGTCTGGAGAAACTTTTCAATTTGTCTGGGATTTTCCCACTGATCAAGGAGGCGTCTGATTCTTTTCCATCGGCGCTGTTCAGCTTCTGAACTTAATGGGGTTGCAGTTGGCAGCCAATCCAGGATGTCTAGACTTTAACAATATACTATCTCAAAACAATTTTAATTGATATTTTAAGCAATAACAACATACAATAATATCTTTCTCTTATATATATATATATCACACCTTTTTGGTCCCCAAATACAATGACTTTATGCCAGTTTCTTATCAATACTGCTTTGTGGTGTCAAGTTTTCCTTTCCGCCTAATCATGAAGTTATTACAATTAATCAGTCTTCAAATTCCCTTTTTAATTTGATTTTTAGGTCTCCTGGTGCTGAAATAATTTTCCATCCTTTGTTTTGTATTGGTCCTTTTACTCTTGAAGCATGAGTCCAGCCTTTTTCTGCTGTTCTGACTGCTGCTTCTGTGGTTAAAAGAACCAGAAATGGTCCCTCCCACCGAGGTTCTAAACTTTCTCCTTTCCAGCATTTTATCAATACATATTGTCCTGGTTTGATGGAATGTATTGGAAAATCGAGAGGAGTGGTTTGTGCTAAAATGCCTTTCTCTCTTAATTCCCTCAAATTGTTTGTGATGGTTATAAGATCCCCCTGAATGGTTTTGTCCCCGACCAGGGAGGGATCCATTGTCATGCCTTGGGGGTAAGGCAATCCATATAACATCTCATATGGTGAGATCCCAGTTTCAGAGTGGGGCTTGGTTCTTATATTTAACAGAGCTAAAGGAAGGCATCTGGTCCATGGTAATTTAGTTTCTATCATTAATTTAGTTAGTTGTTGTTTAATAGTTTGATTCATTCTTTCAACATGTCCAGAACTTTTAGGATGCCATGGGGTATGATATTCCCAGGCAATTCCTAATGCTTGGCTTAAATTGTTAATTATTCTCGAAGTAAAATGAGTGCCCTGATCTGAATCAATAACTTGTACTATTCCAAATCTTGGAATAATATTCTCCATCAGAATTTTGGCTACCATTTGAGCTGTGGCCCGAGCCGCAGGGAATGCTTCTACCCACTGAGTCAATTGATCTACTATAACCAGCAGATATTTCCACCTGCCTACTTTAGGTAATTCAGTGAAATCAACTTGGATCTTTTCGAATGGCTGATAGGCTGTCCGACGACCTCCAGAGGGAGGACTCCTCAACATCTTTTTGTTCATCTTCTGACACGTGACACATCGTTGAGTAATTTGTTTCCCAATTTCAAATATTCCTATACACCCATAAAATTTTAAAAAGTAGTCACAAAGTGCCCTTTTGCCCCAGTGAGTTCTTCAATGTAAGTTGTCCAGGATCTGTCGGGCTATAGGTTTTGGGACTACTTTTCTACCATCGGGTAGAATCCATTCTCCTTCCTTCAGGGTTGGCCCTAGTTTCTTTATAGCTTCTATCTCTGTTAAAGAAAAGTATGGTGTTTCAGTTTGTGCTTCTGTCTTTTTAAAAGTCATAATTACACTGTTGTTTTCCCTTAGGGCAGCCCTTTTTGCTTCATCATCAGCCAAATTGTTTCCTCTTGTTTTAATATCTCTCCCCTCTGGTGCCCTTTTATATGTATGATTGCTATCTTTTTCAGTTCTTTTAAAGCCTCAAGTATTTCACTTACTAATCCTTAGTGTATTAATACTTTTCCTTGGGTGTTTCTTTCCAGATCTTTCCAAAGGTATGCACAATCCCAAAAGCATACTTCGAGTCCGTGTATATGGTTCCCTCTTGTTCCTTTAATAATATGTGTTGGTTTGAAAGTAAAACCAGTGCGAGACTCCAAGTCAGTAATACAATTTAATAGGAGAAAAGAGAAAAAATAAAATACATGCAATAATATAAAAGAAACAACCACCAACACAGTCAGAAATACAGCCTGACACCCTGTCAGTCAGGGTGTTGGTAGCAGTCCGTATAAATGGTGGCTGCATCCTCCTGGATGACAGATGTGGTTCTGTTGAAGCAGTGCTCCTGTAGAAGGTGCAGTTTTCCTCCAAAGATCCAGCGATGATGTGGAAAAGGTCCAACTTTCCTCTGGGATGCAGTGGAAAGGTCTGCCCTCGGGTCCCAAACCCCAGTTTTTTATCTAGGTAGGAAAGGCTTGGCTCCTGCCCCTGGTTGGGGCATCTCCCAATGGGGTGATGTAATCTTATCAGTCACACATAGGACTTAATGGCCCATTAACGGAATATATCTTCTGGAGGAAGGATGGGTTGTGAATAGATAACGATGATCATCCCCCCATCTTATCAGATGGCACATCAGCAGAGGATATCTCCCACAGAGATAAGGATTACCACCCCTCCTACATTTTAACAGATGGTGATAGAATACACATTTTTGCATTGTACCCCAGGACAATATTCCAAGTCCAACATTTCTGATGCCGTTCATGGGTCCCACTGAGGGACACAACTGAGAAAGTGTCCCCAGGTTCCAGTCTGAGCAGGAAATTGGAGGCAGAGATGACAGGTGGTGTGGGAAATGCAGGCATAGAGAGCTCTCAGGGCCTTGTGCAAACAGGCTCAGAGATTGAGATGGATCCAAGGTTTGACCTCAGACCTTGGAGAAATCTTGGACAATCAGAGCATTAAAAGGAAAATTGATATAAAACAAGAATATAAGTTTTTAGTTTTAGAAGAAATCTATTTTAAGCAAACAGAAATATGCATTCTGTAAGCAAAGCAGTATGATAAGTAAGATAGGAAAAGATTGTAAAGCTTAGCAATAGAACCTGTTATAAAGTTAGAAGTTTAAGATATATCAATTTAGGTTGGTGAAGTGTTTTATGATTGGTTGAAAAATGATGCATTGTGGCAAAGCCATGAGAAGGAAAGCAATTAATGATTGGTGTAAAAGGATGCTGGCAAACTTCACAGAAGTATTTGATTGGATAAAAAACGAACATCAAGCATTGTAACTAAGAATGAGGCAGCTTCTGATATTATGGTGTTGGATGTAACACCTTTAATGTCTCACCCTTCTATGAGACTGACACCATGAGGCCATAAACCATCTTTTACAACGTCTCTCAGTTGCCCCATCTCTTGCAATATCAATCTCCCAATACACATTTTTTTGACATCAGATATGACTAATGAAATCAGTAGAGACTTATGGACACCAGGTGTATCCCATTAAAGTCAACAAGGATTTAGGAACACCTGGTTTATCCATTAATGTCAGTGGCGATTTTTCTGAAATTTGATCCTTAAATGGGGAAATTTGGGGAAAATCCTGGGCTGAATTCTGGGAATTTCCACTCAAGGATTGCAGTGCCAATGCTCTGGATGTTCTGGATGATTTACTGGAGGCCAATCCCGAATCCCTGATCCCTCACCTGCGGTCCATGCTAGAGCTGTGCCTCCAGGTAAGCTCAAAAATGTCCATTTTCAGTTGAAATTTGGGAATTTTGAGCCAAAATTTGGTGTTTTTAGCACCAAAAATACTGGGATATCAGCTCTGGCCACTGAAGTCAAAGGGGATTGAAGGACACCAGATCTACCCCAGTGCAGTCAATAGGGATTTAGGGACACCAGGTCTACCCACTGAGAGGGCTTGATTGGGAAGAGTTACTGTTTAAACTGGGAGCACTGGGAAGGGCTAAAGGGGGGACACTGGGCTGACTGGGAGCACTGAAGCAAAAGTGGGACCACTGGGAGGGATTTGTAGAGATAAATGGAGATAAACTGGACTCCAGGTCTAACCCATTGAAATGAATAATAATTTAGGGACAGTGGGTCTAGCCTTTAAAAGCAATAAGGTTTAGGGGCACCAGGTCTACCCTGTCAAAGCAATGAGGATGTTTGGGACACGAGTTTTGAGGGTCCCAGGGGTTTTTGGTGATACAGATGTCCAGGGGGTACCCAGGTGTATCCAGGTGATTTCTGGGGGTACCAAGATGATTTTTGGGGATATCCGGGTGTACCCAGGTGATTGTTGAGGGGAATCCAGGTGATTTTGGGCAGTATCCAGATGTACCCAGATAATTTTTGGAGATATCAGGGCTATTTTTGAGGCACCCAAGTGCCCTGACTCACCCTAACAGGCCGGGAGAAGATGATGGCCAGTGTCCTCCCAGTCCACATGGACACAGATGACCCTTGGCATCTGTGGGGCTGTTGGGGGACACCCCAACATTCAGGGGGTACCCCAAAACTCCAGGTGAGGACATCAGGGGTGGGAGGGAGCCCTGAGTTACCACGGGAGAGGATGCAGTGTAGGTACAGCCAGGTGCTTTGTTGCATGGAGTTGGTGAAGATGGTATTCTGCAGCAGCTCCAGCTCTGTGTGGGCACAGGAGGCACCCCAAAATCTCAGGGGAGCAGTGGGGGAAATCCCAATATCTCGATGGGGGCACCCAGGTATCCAGGAGTTCGGGTCTGCCCATTAAAGTCATTGGGGATTTAGGAACACCAGGTCTACCCATTCAACCCAACAGAACCCACCAGCTCACACTTTAGGTGAGAGAGGGGCTGGAAAATTTTGGGGATCTCGCAAAATTGGGGGAGTTTTTTAGGGAATCCCTCGCCTTCCATCAGCCTTCCAGGGGGCAGTGCCCTTGCCGTAGTTCCTGGTGGGCATCAGCAGCCACGGGCAGTGTTGCCAGGCTGAGAAGTTGGAGAAGCTGTGGCTCAGCAAGGCCCTGGTGAAGGCCAGCTCGGCCTTGAGGTCCTGCCCGACTGCAAGTGCCTACCAGGTTTCCCAGGTGTGGACTGGGAAGGCACCAGTATAAACCAGTAAGCACTTTGAGCCACTCCTGAGCTCCTGAGTCTCATGGCAGCAGCTCCCAGTATAAACTAGTAAGGCCTCATGCACCCAAGCCCATTCCCAGTGTAGTCTAGGGGCTCCTAATGTGGTCCTGGGGCTTCCAGGTTTATACTGGGATGGCACCAGTATAAACCAGTAAGCACTGGGAGCCACCCCTGAGCCCCTGAGCCCATAGCGGCAGCTCCCAGTATGAACCAGTAAGGCCAGCATCCCCAGAAGTTGCTCCCAGTGGAGTGCCAAGCATCCCTAAGCCCCCTCCCAGTATAACCCAGTACACCCCAGTTTAACCCAGTAAAATCCAGAATATCCCCATATAACCCAATATAAACCACTACAATCCAGTGACTTCCAGCTCCCCATCCCAATATAAACCAGTATAACTCACAGTCGGCCACCAGGTCCTCCAAGCCAGCAGGGGGCACTCACACACCCCTGCTCCCTTTCCCAGTAGAACCCAGTACAAATCAGTAACACCCCAGCATCCCATCTGAGTATAACCCAGTATAACCCAGTAACCCCCAGCACCCTATCCCAGTATAACCCATATAAGCCAGTCACTCCCAGTACCACATCCCAGTATAACCCAGTACAGACCAGTAAACCCCCAGCACCCCATCCCAGCACAAACCAGTACAAACCAGTACAAACCAGTGCAAGCCACTCACAGTTGTAGGGGTCGGCCACCAGGAGGTGCTCACACAGTACCTGGCCCTCCGGGCCAGCAGGGGGCGCTGCAGCGTGGCTGAACACCCAGCCCTGGTGGTGCCACACCCGGTAGGATTTGGGGTTCACCCCCAGGCACTGCCCCATGAATGACAGCTTCGACAGCACCCTGAAACCTGTATAAACCAGTCTGGACCAGGCTGGACCAGTATGGACCAGTATAAGTTGTAAAAACCTGTAAAAACTGCAACCAACTGTGTAATGCAAACCAGTAGTAACCTGTACAAACCAGTATGGACCAGAAAACACCAGTATGGATCACTACAAACCAGGAAAATAGGTAAAAACCAGTACAAACCAGTGAAAACCCTTGTCTGTGTCAGGAGCCAAGCTGGCTGGGCCCAGTAACAAACCTGCTGCCCAAAGTCAGTAGAAATGTTACAACCCATTTCAAACACCTTAACACCCATCCCTTCACCCACCAAATGATTTGTAAAGACATGAGCACACATCTTTCCTCTCACATTGATGGTTCCTGTGCTGGTGACAGTCTGTTAAACCCAGCCTTCAGCCTGAGCTCTCTGCTGTTGCAGTTCCATGCACAGAGGTTGTTGTCTCTCAGCCCTTCCATGGGCAGGCCGGTGTTCAGCCATCTCCAGGACAGCAGGGCCCCAGCCCACGTCACTGTGCCCTGGGAAGACAAAAACCATCACTCCAAATGTCCCCTCCTCCTTCTTCCCAGGCATTTGGCGTGGGAGAGGAGTTTGCTGGAAAAAGGAGACTCCTGTGACACTGTGGGGCACATGGAACCAAACATCCATTGTGACACTACAGAATGTCACAGAACCAAGGAAACCCCTGTGACACTGCGGGGCCCCACGGAACCAAGAGTCCATTGTGAGACACCTGGGCCACGTGGAGCCAAGGAACCATTGTGACACTGGGGAAACTCATGGGACCAAGGGGCCACAGTGACATTGTGGGGCCTCATGGAACCTGTGAGCCATTGTGACACTGCACGGCCTTGTGGAACCAAGGAGACCACGGTGACACTGTGGGGCCTCGTGGAATCAAAGATTTCATTTTGAAATTGAGGAACCTCAGGGAACCAAGGGTCTGTTGTGACACTTTGGAACTCCAGAGGCCATTGTTGAGTACAGCACCTCATGGAACCAAATGCCCATCATAACAGATCAAGGCCTCATAGACCCAAAAAGAGCATTGTGACTCCATGGGACCCAATGGACCTCAATCTCCATTGTGACAGTGCAGAACCTGATGGAACCAAGGGGCCTTTGTGACACTGCAAGGCCTCAGGGAACCAAGGAGTCCAAAGGTCTGAAATAATCCTTGTAGGGATCTACCTTGGGGAATGGGAACCTCCTTGGTGGCACTTTGGGCTTGGCACACACCTGAGGAGTGTGTCTTTTTGCAGTGGGGAAACTCAGGATTTTTAGATTGCTTCCAAAAAAAACATGAAAACACCTGTTTGCCAGAGGGCAGCCAGTTCTCCGAGCAAAGCAGGTCCCAGGTGAGTGAGGACAGACAGGATGGGGTTGGAGAATGTGGAGCAAAGTTCTCCACACTGGCTCAGACCTCAAGGCACAGCTTCTGTGAGCAGGCCAGACCTCGTGAGGAGAGACCCTGGATCAATATCAACCATAGAATGCTGCAATCACCTCTGTTCTAAAGAGAACTGTAATAAAATACACTCTTGAAAATAGGAATACATAATTCTTAAAAGCTCTTTGAATAACTTCTCCATAAATAGAGTTGAAAACCTTCCTAATGAGCTGCCCCAGACCAGAGGGAAATCAAGTGAGAGCCATGGTTTGTCAGGACTTGCTTGATCCCAAGCAGCCCTGTGGTGCATTTGGTGCTGAGCCCTTCAACCCCAGGGCCTGAGAGGAGATTGCACAAACTTTTCCAGGAGTCCAAGTCAGAAGAAAAGCCCAAAGTGTCTCAAAGCATTAATGGTTCCCTCTAAAGTCCATCCCCAACACAGGCTCCTCATGGACTCCTTGAAGGAAAGAACTGGAGGCCAGGATTGCCCAAAAACCTCTCAGAGACTCAGAGAGGAAAGGAATAAGAAAAGTGCCTTAAAAAACTGAAGTACCTCGAAGCATTAATGAGCCTTACAGACTGTGGTTACTGACAGAGGCTCTCAAGAGATTAATTAAAGCAGATAATTGGAGGCCATGATTGCACAAAGCTCTCACAGAATCCAAGGCAAAAGCAAAACCCAAAGTCCTCTGACAAACCTGCAGTCCCTGGGAGCATGAAGGAGCCCCCAGGGCCATTCCTGACCAAGGCTCCCCAGGGACTCGTCCCAGCACATCCCTGAGGCCACTGGGATGTGGGGGGATGCTGAGGGCAGGACAAGGGGTGACAGTGGCCAGCCTTGCTGGGGCTGTGCCAGGAGACCCCAGTGGCTCAGGACAAGGTGTCTCCTCCCAGCCCTTGGTGGCACAGAACCTGCTGTGCCCCAGGGCACTGAGACTTGGCTTCTCTTTGTCCCCACCTGTCATCACTGCCTCCAAATTCCTGCTCTGACTGGAACCTGGGGACACTTTCTCAGTTGTGTCCCTCAGAGGGAACCATTAAAACTTTAGGAAACTTTGGAGTTTGATTGTGACTTGGAGTTCTTGAGAGGTTTCTTCAGCTCCCTCTCAGGGACTGATGCTCAGAGACTCAGCCCCAATCCCCAAGTGGGTCATTAAAGTCCTTGTGCTGTGTCTGTGCTGATGAGCCGGGCTGGGCTCTTGGCTCAGAATGTGATCCTGGCAACCAAGAAGAGCTTCAAAAACACATTTCTCTTGATGAGCCGCTCCTGTGCACAGCTCAGCAGGACTGGGGCACTGCCTGCAGCCACCCCGGGCACAGCACAGAGGCACAGAGAGCTTCAATCAGTCCGGGCTGGGAAGATGCTGAGAAGTGACTGGGGCAGAATCACTCCCAGCCCTTGACACAGGAAGCCTCTGGCTGCAGGACAATGCAGCTGCAGCTCCTGCAGTGATCTCCTAAAGCTGGAACATCCCAATGCCTGCAGACTGTGTGAGTACATTCTCTGATGATCTCTTGTGTAGAGCAGCCAGGGGTGCCCAGGGCTGTGGTGCAGAGCAGGGTCCTGCAGCCCAGGGCGCTGTGCTGGGGCAGGGACTCTGCTGCCTGCCAGGGACAGCTCTCAGCCAGCCCTGGGAGCTGCTCCCAGCACTGGGGGACAAGGTCTGGGTGGAAGGAGACAGCTGGTAAGGCTTGGAAGTGTTCTCCTTGTGTGGTGAGGATGCTGCATTGTTCAGGACTGCTGCTCCCAGCATGACATTTAACTCTCGAACATTTCCAAGCAGATTGTACAGGGATCACAGCAACTCAGGGACTACAGAAAAGTGAAAAGTCTGCTTTATTAACGTGCTGCTCCGGGTTGCCTTGATGGGAAATTGCACATAGATATTTATCTCTCTGTTCAAGTAGGGAGAAATATGGAATTTATTTCTCAGACCTTAATAAAGTGGTCAGTGACAGAAATCAGCACAGGGTCCCTCACAGGCAGCATCAGTGTCACTTTTCCAGCCTCCTCAGGGTTACTGTGATGTTGCCATCAGAGCCTGCAGAGGCAGAGCTGGTCCTGGGCAGTGCCCTGTGCTGGGAGGGGTCTGCAGGGCAGAGCTGAGCCCCCAGGGCTGGGCTGGGCTCTGGCAGCACTGGCAGGGCCCAGCCCTGGGCACAGGGAAGCAGCTGCTGGCAGGGACAGCTCCAGGCAGCAGAGCCCTGGGCAGGCAGTGGGGGGAAAGTGACACCAAGCTGGGCTGGGATATTTAAAATCCTCTCCAAACTGAACTATTCCATGATTACTTTTCTTACAGATCCCCACACCAAGACACAGGAAATGTCCAACAGCAGCTCCATCAACCACTTCCTCCTGCTGTCATTGGTAGACACGTGGCAGCTGCAGCTCCTGCACTTCTGCCTCTTCCTGGCCATCTCCCTGGCTGCCCTCCTGGCCAACGGCCTCATCATCAGCGCCGTAGCCTGCGGCCACCACCTGCACACCCCCATGTTCTTCTTCCTGCTCAACCTGGCCCTCAGCGACCTGGGCTGCATCTGCACCACTGTCCCCAAAGCCATGCACAATTCCCTCTGGAACACCAGCAACATCTCCTATGCTGGATGTGCCGCTCAGCTCTTTTTCTTTATGTTCTTCATCTCAGCAGAGTTTTCCCTCCTGACCATCATGTGCTACGACCGCTACGTGTCCATCTGCAAACCCCTGCACTACGGGACCCTCCTGGGCAGCAGAGCTTGTGCCCACATGGCAGCAGCTGCCTGGGCCAATGCCTTTCTCTATTCACTGCTGCACACGGCCAGTACATTTTCCCTGCCCCTGTGCCATGGAAATGCCCTGGGCCAGTTCTTCTGTGAAATCCCACACATCCTCAAACTCTCCTGCTCCAAATCCTATCTCAGGGAAATTGGGATCATTGCTGTTAGTGCTTGTTTAGCTTTTGGTTGTTTTGTGTTCATTGTTTGTTCCTATGTGCAGATCTTCAGGGCTGTGCTGAGGATCCCCTCAGAGAAGGGACGGCACAAAGCCTTTTCCACCTGCCTCCCTCACCTGGCTGTTGTGTCTCTGTTTCTCTGCAGTGCCTCAATTGCCTACCTGAAGCCCCCCTCCATCTCCTCCCCATCCCTGGATCTGGCACTGTCAGTTCTCTACTCGGTGGTGCCTCCAACCCTGAATCCCCTCATCTACAGCCTGAGGAACCAGGAGCTCAAGGCTGCAGTGTGGACATTGATGACTGGAGGATTTAAGAAACTGTAAACTGCTGGTCAAATTCAGCAAATCATTTGTAATAAAAGCCACCCTTGAAAATTCTTGTTGCTTTCATTTTGGAGGTTATTGGTTTATTTTACTTTTTTACATAAAGAAATTTCGTTGTTCATGTAGTTTCTCATTTTCATTCCACCTTCCCTGTGGCCACAGACTGTAAATAAGGTGCTGTGCTCTTGGTGGCTTTAGATGCACTAAAGAATCTCTCCCCAGCAGAGTTTTCTCCAGAGATGTCCCTTTTTTCCCTTCTCTGGAGCTGCAGCAGCAATGTCCTGAGCAGAGCTGGGGGCAGATCAGTGCTGGCACAGCAGCTGTGCCCAGCAGCAGCACTTGGTGTTGCCAGTGCTGCTCCCGTGCCACTGCCCCGCTGCCCTCCTGACCCTCGTGTTGCTGCAGGGCCTGAGTGCTCTTGGGGCCGGGCACAGCCCTGGGGGTGGCAGTGCCGGGGCTGCAGCAGGGACAGGCCATGGGCACTGCTGGGGAAGCACTGACGCCTCAGGCCAGGTCCTGGGGGCTCCAGATTCCTTGACCAGGCTCTCTCCATAACACTTGGCCAGCCCAATGCTGAGCACAGAAAAGCCCCGGGAGCAGCCCCAGGCTGGCCGTGGGCAAGCTGGGGGCAAACAGCATGGCTGCTGCTCTGCAAGCTCCCTGCAAGGGGGACACCCTGGCAAGGAGCAGCAGAGCAGGGGCTGATCCATCCCCACTGCGCTGGACACCCCAGGGCAGCGTCCCAGAGCGTCCTCATGCACCTGCCAACAACATCCCCCCTCTGCAGCCCTGGCCTCTCCCCCAGCTCACACAGGAGCCGCATCCTTGCAGGCACACACACGGCAGCACTGGCTCAGGAGCCCCTGTTTGCATTGCACACAGCAGGCTCAGCACCCCCATGGTGCTGCTGTGGGGACATGGAGCTGAGTGAGCACAAATGCCATCAGCCCCTGGGGCCAGCAACGGCTGGGGGACGGCAGGGAAACCACTCAGCTTTGTTGTGGCCTCTGAAGTCAGCCAGAAAGTTTGTTCCCATGAGCTGTGAGTTTTCTTTCCCACTGCAAATGCTATCGCTCACAGCCAGGGCTGCCTGGCAACCACTCCCAAACTTCCCTGAGCATTCCTTTTGCTTCACATTTGCTTTCCTTACTCTTTCTAGAAATCTTTCTAGATTTCTTCCTCTTACCCACCCTTGTCCCTTCTCCTGCCAACAGCCCATCCCTGTTTGCCCTTTCCTCTCTGGCCACAATCTCCATTTCTGTTCTTGAGCTGGCACCATGGTATCATCCCTTGGGGAGCAGGATCATCCTCCAAGTGCTTCAGGAATTGTCTGCAGGGTCCTGCAGTGCCTCGTGCTGCTCCCTTGCCAGAGGCTCCACAGGC
This sequence comes from Sturnus vulgaris, assembly GCF_052056855.1. Classification (NCBI taxonomy): domain Eukaryota; kingdom Metazoa; phylum Chordata; class Aves; order Passeriformes; family Sturnidae; genus Sturnus; species Sturnus vulgaris. The sequence goes on from NW_028276110.1 coordinate 3,779,078, forward strand.
CAGGGGGGCACATCTGGGCTGCTGTGTCTGGGTGTGGGGCTCCCTGTTGTGGGCAATGAGGAGGGGCTGGAGAGGCTCTGCAGGACTGACAGGATGGGCTTTGGGGCTGTGTGGAGAAGCTGAGGGACCTGGGCTGCTGGACCTTGTGAAGAGGAGGCCCAGGGCTCATCCTGCAACTGCTCCAGGGGTGGTTTCAGAGAATCACAGAATTAGAAAAACTGGAAAAGTCCTTGGAGATCATCATGTCACACCTGTACCCTGACACTACCATGACTCCCTGAGCCTCCTCTACTCCAAGATCAACAACCTCAACTCCCTCAGCCACTCCTCACAGGACTTGTGTTCCAGACCTCTCACCAGCCTTGTTGCCCTTCTCTGGACATGCTCCAGCCCCTCCATGTCCTTCCTAAATTGGGGACCCAGAACTGGACACAGCACTCGAGGTGCTGCCAAACCAGTGCTGAGCACAGGGGAAGAATCACTGCCCTGCTCCTGCTGGCCACACCATTCCTGATCCAGGCCAGGAGCCATTGGCCTTCTTGACCACCTGGGCACACTGTTGGCTCATGTCCAGCCTCCTGTCCATCAGTGTCCCCAGGTCCCTTTCTGCCTAGCCCCAGTCCAACCACTCTGTCCCCAGCCTGTAGCACTGCAGTGGTGGTTGTGGCCAAAGTGCAGGACCCAGCACTTGGTCTTGTTAAACCTCACCTTGTTGGATTTGGGCCCTGGATCCAGCCTGTCCAGGTCCCTCTGCAGAGCCCTCCTACCCTCCAGCACATCCACACTCACACCCAGCTTGGTGCCATCTGCACATTTGCTGATGCTGCACTCAAGGCCCTCATCCAGATCATCAATGCAGATATTGAAATCCACGCTGGCTGGCTCTGATCCCTCAGCCATCCTGTAGGTGCCCTGTGATGGCACTCAAGGTGATCTGTTCCATCACCTCACCAGGCACCCAGGTCAGGCTGACAAGCCTGCACTTCCCCACATCCTCCTTCCAGCCCTTCTTGGCGATGGGCTCACATTGGCACCTCCAGTCCTCTGGCATCTCCCTGCTGAGCCAGCACTGATGAGAAATGATGGAGAGCAGCTTGGGGAGCTCATCCAGCAGCTCCCTCATCCCCCTAGGATGGATCCCATCTGGTCCCAGAGACACCTGTGAGCATCTGAGTGGCTCAGCAGGTCCCCAGCTGCTTCCTCCTGGATTACAGGGGGTCTGTTCTGCTCCCTGTCCCCATCTGCCAGCTCAGGAGAACACTTGTCCTGAGGACATCCTGGCTTATTGTTCGAAACTGAGGTCATGAATGGGTTAAGTAGCTCAGCCTTATTCTCATCTTCAGTTTCTCTATTCCCCACAGCATCCAATAAAGAGCTGAGATTCTCCTTGTCCCATGGTTTGCTAATAACTTATTTATAGAAATATTTTCTATTATTTTTCACAGAAGTGGCCAGGTTATGTCCTAATTGAGTTTTCACTTCTCTCATTTTCTTTCTGCATGACCTAACAACATCCTTAAACACTTCCTGAGTTTCCTGCACCTCTGTCCACAGGTGATGCACCCTCTTTTCTCTCTGAGTGCCTGGAAAAAGCTCCATACCCAGCTAGGAGAGTCATTTTCCTCACTAGCTCACTTCTGGCACACTGGGACGGGCTCCTCCTGCTCATTCATGATTTCTTTCTTGAATTGTCTCCATCCTTCTTGGAATGTTTTGCTTTTAAGGGCTGTTTCCCTTAAAACAGTCAGTTATGTCCAAATCTGTATCCTGAATAGGCTGAATTCTGCTCTCTGTAAGGGCAGTGTAGAAATTTTGTTGATGCCCCTCCTTCTTTCACAGAATATTTAAAAACTCAATAATTTCATGGTCACTGTACCCCAAACAGCCTCTGAGCACCACATCTCCCACCAACCCTTCTCTGTTTATGAACAGCAGGAGACAGAGCTTTCCTGGGCAGTGGGAGTGTTACCAAAAATACAGTTAATAAAAACTCCTTTACACCAACGCAGCATTAAAAAGCAGCATTCTTTTTGTGGCTGGATTCACAGGGGAGAGCTCCTCCCAAAGCAAAGTACAGGAAATTTCTGTTTATATTCTGTACTTTACAAACTTATTCATTGATTGTCCTGGACTAAACACACATATGATAATCATTTCCCCAAAATCATGAACATATTTTCCCTCCCCTTTACCCATGGGTTCTTCTGTCTTGGGGCATCTCTCTGGTGGTCCCTGGTGGTCGTGGACCCCAATATTCCAGTTCAGCCTGGCTGAGCTGGCAGGACACTGAGGCTGGGGAACTTCCAGTTCCCCTTCTCACACAACGGGAATTGTGCAGCTTCCAGAGGCCAGTGGTTTTGGACAAAAAGAATTGTGTTAGCTCAGCTGGGGTAGGCAGTTTATCATCTGGTAACATGAGGTCACAGAGTGGGCTGTGACATCACAGAGTGGGTTATGTGAGGCCATTGAGCATCACAGGCTGTCCCTGTGACATCACAGAGCTGACTGTGACATCACAGGACAGAGGTGTGACATCACAGGGCAGGCTGTGACATCACAGGAGGGGCTGTGTGACATCCCAGCAGGGCTGTGTGAGGTCACTGGGTTGGTCACTCTGCCCCAGCCCCCCTCACAGTTTCCCCAGACAAGTCCAATGCTGTTCATGCCCAGCAGGGTCCCCTGTCCCCCGGGATCCCCCTGCTCCACCTGGAGCCACAGCCTCCCCCAAGGATGTTCCACAAATCAACCCCAGAGCCTGACACGGGGACAAGGGGCCAGGGCTGTGTGACCAGGACATCAAGGACGTGGATTATCCAGGTGACTGGGGCCTGGTTTGGGTTGCCCAGGGCAGGAAAGATGTCTGGCAGCTGGAGCAGGGTGAGGGAAGGGCCTCCAAGGTGGGGCTGGAGCCCTTTGGCTGTGAGGAGAGGCTGAAGGAGCTGGGCTTGTCCAGCCTGGAGCAGGGAAGGCTGAGGGGCTCCTCATGCCAGCCTGGCAGTGCCAGCCAGGAGCTGATGGAGAACACAGAGCCAGGCTCTGCACTGGGGGGGCTGGGGGGGACAAAAGACAATGGGTGGAAGGGGAATGAGGGGAGGTCAGACAGGACATGTGGAAAACCTTTGTTCCCATGGGCTCAGACAGGTTCTGAGATGCTGCCCCATCCCTGGCCTTTGGGATTTTCCAATCCACACCAAATCAAGCCTTGAACCCCTTGGTCTGACCCAGTTTCTGACAGGTTTGGCTGCAGACTTGCTGAGGTCTCTTCCAACCTCAGCTCCCTGATGATCCCAGGACAATGCTGCTCCCGATTTTGGAATGGGCTGGAGCAGATGTTTATGGGACAGGAGCCCTCTGGGGCTGTAGGGGACCTGCAGCTTGCAAGGTGCACGAGCACATCTCATTAGCTGGGGCATTTGAGTACTTTAAGAAATGTAAAATTTTTCCAGCCAGGAGGGAGAAGGAATTTCCTGGAATTGTACAATGGTGGGAGAAGAAATATTGATCTTTCCCTCTATTTGTGTCACCAATATTCTGTCTATTATTTCATGGCCTTCTTCATTCATGAGTTTCCACCTCTCCTGTTTAAATGGCCATGTCTAAGGACATCTCTTAACTAGAGCAGCTGGACCTATGTCCTCCCCATTGCTCCCAGATTTCATCCTCTAGCTGTGCTCTGGGCATTCCAAAGCCTCTCAATTGAGTGTCTTCACACTTTGAGCTTCAGGGAATTGCCCAGTCTTTCATAACTGTAAATAACTCAATAGTCAATATCTTGTGTTTATATCTTCTACAATTACCTTCATCTTTATCCAAAAATATTGATGTATGGATATCCCTTGTGCATTATGGGCATGTCAGATGCTGCTGAGTCATCTCACATTGCTGAGGGAGGACTTGTGATGTTTTTAAAATTTTATGGTGTTTACAATTCTTTATGTTGGCCATGAAGAGAAGCCTTTCTGTGCCTCTGAGTCTCACCAGTTCCTGATCCCCAAAGAACACAAACTGCAGAATTTCTAAAGTCCCTTCCAACCTCAGCTCCTGGATGATCTTGGGACGATGCTGCTCCCCATTTTGGAATGGGCGGGAGCAGATGTTTATGGGACAGGAGCCCTCTGGGGCTGTAGGGGACCTGCAGCTTGTGAGGTGCACAAGCACATCTCATTAGCTGGGGCATTTGAGTACTTGACAAAATGTAAAAAATGTTCCACCAGAAGAGAAGAGAAATTTCCTGGGTGTGTACTGATGGCAGAACAAGAAATACTGATCTTCCCCTGTACCTGTGTTACCACTACACTGTCTATTATTTCATGTCACTCTTCATTTGGGTGTTTCCACCTCTCTTGTTTAAATGGCCATGTCTAAGGACATTTCTTCCCTAGACCAGCTCCTATGGCCTTGCCATTGCTCCCAGATTTCCCCCTCCAGTTATTCTCTGGTCATTCCACATTAGTCAACATCTTAATTGTGTCTACATCTATCACAGACTCACCCTTTCTAATGTCTGTGTCTAAAATTGTTCCTGTATGGAAATACCTTGTTCATGGTGGATACATCAGATACTGCTTTGACATTGTACAGAGCTGAGGAAAGAATTTTGAAGTTTATTGAATTTTATCATGGGTAGTTTTTTTTTATATTGGCCACGAAGTGAAACCTTGTGTGCCTCTGAGTCTCACCAGTTTCTGACCCCCAAAGGACACAAACCTGATGAGTTGTGGTTCCCACTGCAATGGTGGCACTTGCACCTCCCTCCATCCCCACAGCAGAGCTCCCTTGTCCCACAAAGTCCCTGGCAATGCAGGGATGAAGGAAACAGGACAGGCTGTGGGGATCAGGGGCAGGGCACAGGCAGGGATTTGGGGTGGTTGTGAGCCCAGGGCAGGAGCCAGCCCTTGGCCTTGGTGAACCTCATCCAATTGTCCTGGGCCCATGGCTCCAGCCTGTCCAGATCCCTCTGCAGAGCTTCCTGCCCTGCAGCACAGCCACACTCCCACCCAGCTTGGCCTCACCTGGACACTGACTGAGGGTGCCCTCCATGGCCTCGTCCACATCAGCAAGAAAGAGATTTCACTGTCCTGGCCCCAATCCTGAGCCCTGGGGACACCCCTGGATGTGGCTCCATTGCCCAGCACTCCTTGGGCTGGAATTCTGTTTTTTATGGAGCTGTGCCTTCCCTTGGTTTGTTTGCTGACAATAAATGAACATCCCTCTGTGTCTCAGGCAGCTCCTTCTCCAAGGAAAGCAGGTGGGAGTTGGAGCCAAGGAGCTGAAAGCTGCAGGCACAGCCTGGAGGGGAGGAAGCTCAGATTTGCACAGGACTGCTCTGAGTGCCAGGGGTTGGATTGGGGAATTGTTGGGGTGGGGGTAGGGAAAAAGTCTGATTGATTGTCAGCCATAAAGGGTCTTGACTTTCCTATCTATTCATACTGCATTAGGAGGTTCTCAGGATCAATTTCAACTGGAGATTGCTGATATTAATCTATAAAAAGGAAAACAAAACTAAATGGGACACAAAAAGTCTCTGAATCAAAAAAAACATGGTATATTATCTTTGAATACATTTCTGAAATCTGTATTATTAACCACAGAAGAATTAAAGGCTTAAAATGAAATTATTCCCAGGGGCTTGCTTTGTTAGGGTGTTTTGAAATATTAAGGAGCCTTTGTCACTGAATTCCTGAACTGAAGAGCTGAACAAGTCTCTGGAGAACTAAAAGTCATTAGAGAACTTCCAAGTTGCTGAGGATCCATCCTCAGCAGAGCAGGAATGAACAGATTCCAGGAGTTTCCAGGCTGCTCAAGAGCTGTGAGCTCACGTGCAGGCACAGGGGCTCCATGGGGACATCTGAGGGGTCTCTGGGCTCCTGAAGATCTGTTTGGTCACACTCAGTCACAGGGGCTCCATGGGGACATCCCAGGGCTCCTTAATCTTCCTAAGGCTCATGAGGTGACAGTCACAGGGCTCCACAGTGACAACAGAGGTGTCTCTGCCCTGCCAAGGAGCCAATTTGTCACAGGCAGTGGCAGGAGTGCAGTGGGGACATCCCTGTGCTCCTAAAGAACAGTGAGGGCACAGACACTCACAGGGGTTCCAGGGTGACACCCCAGGAGTGCCCAGGCTGCCAAAGAGCCGGGATGTCACAGACACTCACAGGGGCTCCTGTCATGGGTACAGTGGGAGCTTCACACAAAGTTCATTAGAGAAGCTCCTGTTGGGTCACAAGGTGCAGAAAGGACCCCCAACACCCCAATTACACCCCCAAGCTCCCCCAAACCAGGACCCCCAGGCTTTTTAAACTCCTGTGAGAGCAGCCTGGGAGTGCCTGGATCCAATCCCAGCCCAGACTTTGTCAAGGATTTATGTGTAAAGGATTATACAGGTGGAATTGAACCTTTTTTACAACTTTGTCCCTCAACATTAAGGATGGCAAACCAGAAGTATTTATATACATAGAAATATGAGTGATTATCATCATGATTAGACATAAAGGTCTGAATCAGAATTATTTATTACAAAGTACAGGAGCTGTAACATCTATTTTAATCTAGTGCTCTAGGAAGCAATTTTGAAGCAATTGTATCAAAGCAGAACTAAGTAGAGATGGGTGTCACTCCCCCAGACCAACGACCCTGGGCTCAGGGTCCTTTAGCTCAGCCTCAAGCAGTGACCCTGAGGGGTGTCTACACTCCTCTGAAAAGGAAATTGTCAGGAGAGGCTGCCACTAAAATTAGGGACGGGGCTTTTCCAGTCTGAAGTGCTGCCCTGTCAGTCAGATGTGCCCAGGCTGTGCCAGCTCAGCAGCTCTGCACAAGTTCTCAGTGGTGTCACTTGGTTGTTCCTTTCTCTGGGGATTTTACCAGCTCTGCCACAGCTCCAGCTCCCTCTCAGGATGTTGAATTTTGGGATGGAGGAGTCAGGCTGGTTTCAGCATTATTCACCCCAAAAGCAGTGTGAACCCCCCCCATCATTTCCCACTGGAGCTTTGCAAACAGGGCATTGCTGGAGTTGTTTGAGCCCATTCCAGGCAGAGCCTCCTGCTCCAGCAGGAATTGCCTTTCCTGTGCCATGACCAGCCCAGGTCCCGCTGCAGGAAAAGCCCCAGGCCAGCCCCAGCACAGGGAAGGGCTCGGGCACAAGAGCAGAGAGCCGTGGTGGGACCTGTGCCAGGGAGAGCCTGAGGCACCAAAGGCACCTTGGCAGCAGCAGCTCCCTGCAGGCCATGGCCAGAAGCCTCCTGGGCAAGCCAGCCTGGTGGCCACCACTGCAGAGCTGCTGGCTCAGGGGGGATTTCTGGCTGGGCTCTGCCCCAGCCCACAGAGTGTGACCTCAGCCCTGCCTCTGGCACAGCCCTTGTGCCTGGGCCCTGCAAAGCCCAAAGGTCACCTGTGCCACCCTGGTGCCCATTCCTGCCTCTGGCACTGTCAGTTCTGAAATTGCCATCATTGAAAAGAAGGGATCGAGGAACAGTCACCTAAAAAGGACATTGGATGTTGAAGACAGACCACATAAAGATTTTTGATAAGGGGTCCACCTATATCAAATAAAGAAAAGGCAATGGGGATAACTCATTAATAGATGATCGTTGTGTGTGATAGAAACTGTTCATTTGATGCTCAGTGCACTTGAATGCATGAAGGATCCCCTGAGTGACCACCATGCTGTAATTAAGAATACCTGCTTTCAAATACTCAAAATTGTGTTCAAAAGTTTCTATCTTGTGGGTTTCAGTATCAGTGGAGTCCTTGACTCCATAATGCCCCTTGCACAGTTTCACGAGGGCCCCTTGGTTCCATGAGGCCCTGCTGGATAACAATGGACCCTTGGTTCCATTTGGGTCTGTACTGTCAAAATGGCCTCCTTGGTTCTGTGCTGCCACAATGCTCTCCTTGGTTCCACAAGGCCTTGGTGTGTCACAACAGCCCCTTTTCCATGAACTGCCATAGTATCACCACGGTCTCTTGGATCTGCAGTATTACAATGGACAATTGGTTAAAGCAGCCCTGCAGTGTCACAATGAATATTTGGTTCCTTGGGTCCCCACAGTGTCACCATGGCCCCTTGGTTCCACGAGGCCTCGCTGTATAACAATGGCCCCTCAGTTCCATGAGGTTTTGTACTGTCACAATGGCTTCCTTGGTTCCACCATGTGAAAATGGCTGCTTGGTTCCATGAGGTTCCTCAGTGTCACAGTGGCTCCTTGGTTCCATGAGGCTCTGCTGTGTCACAATGTCCCATAGTTTCCATGAGCTTCTGTCCTATCAACCATATCCTTTGTTCCAGTGAGGCCCCACAGTGCCACACTGGTCCCTTGGTTCCATGAGGTTTCTGTGGTATCACCATGGTCTCCCTGGATCTGCAGTATCACTATGGACCATTGGTCCCATGTGGCCCTGCTGTGTCACAGTGGCTCCTTGGTGCCATGAAGTGTCACTGTATAACAATGGAATCTTGGTCCCATGAGGTTCTGTACTGTCACAATGCTCTCTATGATACCACAAGGCCTTGCTGTGTCACACTGGATCCTTGGTTCCGTGAGCTTCCGTGGTGTCACCATGGTCTCCTGGCATCTGCATTGTCACAATGGACAATTGATTCCATGGGACACTGCTGTGTCACAATAAACCCTCAGTGTCATGAGGTTCTGGAGTGTCACAATGGTCTCCCTGCTTCAACGAGGTCCTAGAGTGTCACAATGGCTGCTTGGTTCCATGAGCTTCCATAGTACCAACAATGATCTCCTTGTTTCTGCAGTGTCATAGTGGACCCTTGGTTCCAGAAGGTTCCTAAATGCCACTGGTCTCTCATGCAGGCCAGGGGTTTTACACATAGAACCACAAAAGGGATGGGACTGCTGTGGAATGTGTCTCGAGCTGCTTTACTATTATTTTTTTCCTCCCAAGCATCAGTCTCATTACAAGGTTGGGACAGTGGGAAGATGCCAGCAGCTCACATCCTCAGCAACAGCCAGAGAACCTGATGTTACAACACAGTTTGAAAGGTTTTTGACCAATCACAAAAGCAAAAACATATTGACAATAGTTCTATCTAACCACTATAAGTTCAGACATACCTTTGGTTAAAACAATGTTTGCTTATTTCAAATACAATGCCTACTTGCAAGCTGTAAAATACAATGCACAGGGCTCCAATATTAAACTTAGACCTTCCTAATATCTTGCTAGATATACTTTTCTGCAGCTTAGGGAGTTATTCTCGCCACGTGTGTAAGGGTCGGTCCGAAGTTCCCCTCGACTTTGCCTCCCGACCGTCACAAGGAGACCTCGAGGAGCCCACCCAGGCTGACTCCCAACAATGGTTTCCTGGCTGGGCCAAGGTGGATGCTCGTGACTGTGTGCTGGTGTATTGTGTTCACTGGACTGTGCTGTCATGGCACCAACCAGAGGTTGTGTTGTACCAACTGAGGACTGCTTGACTGTACCTGTCTCCTGCAGCACCACACAATGGTCCATAAATCTTCCCACCTTTTGGCCAGAGGCCACTCGCTTTGGAGAAGGACTATAAAAGAGAGACCCTCTGGAAAGAACCCTTTGAGATCTCTCCACTGATGAAGACCCCTGAGATCTCCCCACGGACGAGGACTCGTCTATCGGATGACCCGCGAGGACGCCCGTCTCGTCTGCTGGTAGCTATTTTCCCATCCCTTCCTTTCCTTCACCTTTCCCTATCCTATACCTCTCCCCTTTACTGTAACTGAATTGTTGGCATTTGATGAAATGCATTGCTGTTGTTGATTAAACTGATTTTCTGCTGTTGAATAAACTGATTTTGTCCCCTGCATTTTGCCTGTTTACACCTTTGAGATCAAAAGAACCATCACGACCCCCGCTCTGCATTAATAGCGGATCGTGACACAGGCTCACCTTACCTTGGGCCTCCCCCAAAACATTTTGGTCAAACGTTCCTCTAGGCCATATAGGAGGTTGGATGCTCGTCCCCGCAGAGAGTGACCGCGGAGCAGAGGTCAGCTCCAGAAAAAGTCCGGGGTGCACTGGGATGTCGATGTCCCCTGAGCTCCAGCAGACAGACGAAGACCTTCTGGCTGGCTCAACAACTGATTTCGAGAATCAGCACTTGAGACTGAAATTGTAGAGAGTGTTTCATTGGCAGCACATGTGGGACACATGGGGGGATATTTTTTCCAAACCAAGTGTACCTGGTCAAGACAGGTTCCAGGTATAAATACACATTGATCCACAAGCCCACACCTCCCTGCCCACCCATCTCTGCCTTCTCCTGCTTTGTATTAAAATTTGCTGCCACCCCTCCTGGAGGTTGTGTTTGGTGGTCTTTGGGATGAAGGCCATATGTCTTCCTCATTAATTGCTGTTTGAGCTCTGCTTTTGGGCAGGTGCAGTGGAGGTTTGGCTCTCTCTCAGTTCAGCTTGTCCCACTCAAAACCACCCGTCTGGTCCTGGCTGGTTTCTGGAGTCACAGGTTTCTGTTTTGTTGGGTTTGTACAATAGCCAGGTCTTGCTTTGCTGAGTTTTTGCAATATATGTTACCTTAAAGTTTTTTCCTAGCAAATAATTTTCTATATGGTTTGTTACATACTGTTTCTGTTATGTGATCTATTTCCCTTCTACCTGCTTAAGCATATCATAGACTTCTAAAAGTCTGAATTTTCAAAACCATTTATGTTCCCCATCTCACTAGATCACATTGGGAGCCTCTAGACCACACTGGGAGCAGGTTTGGGTGCATCAACCCTTACTGGTTTGTAGCCATGGAATGGGGTTTTAACCCTTTAAATGCAGCGGAAATAAGATACACAGCTACGTGGTCATCTTTCATGACAGGATGAAAGAGACAAGTTTATTCAGAAATACACTTGGTTTTATAGCATAACTCGCAACTCCAAGAGTAGAGAAAAGGTGATTGGTTCAGAGAGAAGACACCCCATTCCCAGGGCCTAGTCACACACCACAACAGGTGTTCTATCTTTGTTATTAATTTCCTTTTATTTTGACCAAATTATCACCCTGGGAGAAATTCTCCCTAGCCTTGAGCTGGACCAGCTTATTGCCTGGGAACAGAGCTGAAAAGCTGCAGCCTGGAATATTTTTCAGGCTGTAATTTTCTTACTTTCTCAATATATGTCCCACACTGGTTTATAGTGGGAGCTGCTGCCACAGGCCTCAGGGGCTAAGGGGTGGCTCCCAGTGCTTACTGGTTTATACTGGTGCCCTCTCAGTCTATGCCTAGGAACACCAGTGGGTGCTGGTGGGCAGGCAGGATCTTGAGGCCAAGCTATCCTTTGCTGGGGCACTGCTGAGCTGCGACTTCTCCAACTTCTCGGCCTGGCACCACTGCCTGCAGCTGCCAGGGACTCCAGAAAGGGCGAGGCTGGGGCACTGCCCCACGAAAGGCTGAAGAAATGTGAGCAATTCCCCAGTAAAATTCCCACAATTTCACAGGATCCCCAAAATTTTCCAGCCCCTCCCTCACCTAAAGTGGGAGGTGATGCGTCCTGTTGGGTTGAATGAGTAGAACTGGTGTCTCTAAATCCCCTTTGACTTTAATGGGTACACCTGAACTCTGGTACACTTGAGTATTCAGATATTGGGGTGTCCCCCACTGCCCCCTAGAGATTTTGGGGTGCCCCCTTTGCCCCCTCCCAGAGCTAGAGCTGGTGCAGAACAGTGTCTTCAGCAACCCCACGGATCAAAGCACCTGGCTGTACCTGCACTGCATCCTCTCCTGAGGTAACTCAGGGCTCCCTCCCACCCTTGAGGCCCTCACCTGGAGTTTTGGGGTACCTCCTGAATGTTGAGGTGCCCCCCAACAGCCCCTCGGCTGCCAAGGGTCATCTGTGTCCACGTCGACTGGGAAGACAGTGGCCATCATCTTCTCCTGGCTTGTTAGGGTGAGTCAGGGTACTTGGGTGCCCCAAAAATAACCTCGAGAGCCCCCAGAGTTATCTGGGTACACCTGTGTACTCCCCCAAATCACCTAGGTACACCTGGGTATCCCCAAAAATCACCTCAGTGCAATGGGCTACCCCAAAAAGTCACTTGGGTATACCTGGGTATCCCAAAAAATCACCTTAGTGCAGTTCAGTACCCCTGAAAATCACCTGGACTACCCCAAAAATCACCTGGATACACCTGGGTACCCCTTGAACACCTAAATCACGCAGATCCCCTGAAGGCCCCCAAAACTGGTGTCCCAAACATCTTCATTGCTTTGACTGGGTGGACCTGGTGTCCCTGAATCCCCATTGACTTTAAAGGGTACATGTTGAGTCCTGTTTATACCCATGTATCTCTATAAATCTCTCCCAGTGGTCCCACTTATGCCCCAGTGCTCCCAGTAACCCCAGAGTCCCACCTTAGCCCTTCCCAGTGCTCCCAGTTGATCCACTAACCCGTCCCAATCAAGCCCTATTAATGGGTAGTCCTGGTATCCCTCAATCCCCTTTGACTTCAATTGGTAGACTCAATGTCTGAACATTTTTGGTGCCCAAAATCCCAACTTTGGGCTCGGAATTCCCAGATTTGGGACTGAAAACAAAGATTTGGTGCTTAAGTGGAGACACAGCTACAGGACAGGCTGAAGGTGTGGGATCAAGAATTTCTGATTAGCTCCCAGGAATTATGCCAGGATTTCCAGAGTGTCAGCACCATGATCCTGAAATGGAAATTCCCAGAATTCAGCCCAGTATTTCCCCCAAATTTCCCCAAATGTCCCCATTTCAACACCAAATTTCTGCAAAATCCCCATTCACTAATGGGTAAACCTGGTTTCCCTAAATCCCTATTGATTTCAAAAGGTAGACCTGATGTTCCTAAATCCCCTTTGATTTTTTAAAATAGGTCGACTTGCTATTCCTACATTGCCATTGATTTCAAAGGGTAGACCTGATGTCCATAAGATCTCTATTGGGAGATGAATATTTCAAGAGATGGAACAACTGAGAGACATTGTCAAAGATGGTTTATGGCTTTATTTCATCAGTCTCATAGAAGTGTGAGACATTAAAGGTGTTACATCCAGTGTCATAATATCAGAAGCTTCCTCATTCTTAGTTACAAATGCCTTATGTTAGTTTTTTAGCCAATCAAAAACTTCTATGAACTTTGCTAGTGTCTTTTTAATTAATTAATTGAATAAATTAATTGCTTTGCTTCCCATGGCTTCAGTGCAATGCATCATATTTCAGTATATCATATAACACTGCACAAACCTACATTGATATATCTTAAACATCGAATAAACTTTATAACAAGTTATTTTTGCTAAACTTTAAAATCTTCTACTTATTTAACATACTGCTTTGCTTACATAATACAAATTTCTGTTTGCTTAAAGCATATTTTTACTTAAACTACAAACTTATATCCTTGTTTTATGTCTGTTTCACTTTCATGCTCTAATTCTCTAAGCCTTCTCCAAGGTCTCAGGTCAAACCTTGGATCCATCTCTATCTCTGAGCCTGTATGCCCAAGGCCCTGAGAGCTCTCCGTGCCTGCATTTCCCACACTGCAGTATCCCAATGGACCCTTGGTTCCATGGGGACTCACAATGGCAGAAGGGTCTCCTTGGTTCCACAAGGTCCTGCAGAGCCCCTTGATTCAACGAGGCCTCAAAGTGTCATCATGGCCTCCAGGATTCCATGAGGCCCCACAGTGTCACAATGGACCTTTGGTTCCATGGGGTCCAGCACTGTTCCATGAATCCTCAGTTCCATGGGGCCCTGTACTGTCACAATGGACTCCTTGGTTCAATGGTGCCACACATTGTGACAATTGTCCTTTGGCCTGCCAGGACTCCATAGTGTCACAACGATTCCTTGCTTCAGTGAGGTCTTGTAGTGTCACAATGGACTCCATGATTCCATGAGGCCCTGCAGTGTCACAATGGCCCTTTGATTTCATAAGGTCCTGAAATGCCACAATGGCCCTTTTGTTTCACAAAACCTCAAATTCTAAAAATTACCTCCATGGTTTCATGAGGCCCTGCTGTGTCACAAAGGACTCTCGGCTCCATGATGCCCCATAGTGTCACAATGGTCTCCTTGGTTCTGCAGTGTCAGAATGCCCCCTCGGTCCCTTGGAGCTCACAGTGTCACTCTTGTGCCCTTGTTTCCATGAGGCCCTGCAGTGCCACAATGGTCCTTTGGTTCCACGTGACCTCAAAGTGTCCCCATGGCCTCCTTGGTTCCATGACGCCCTGTAGTGTAACAATGATCTCCTTGGTTCCACAGTGTCAGAATGGCTCCTTCATCCCATGGAGCCCCACACTGTCACTGTGGTCCCCTTGATTCCATGAGGCCCTGCCGTGCTGCAATGGCCCCAATGGCTACAATGGTCTCCAGTGAGACTCTCTACAACCACCTGAACAGAGGCTGTAGTCAGGTGGGGGTTGGTCTCTTCTCCCAGGCAGCACCTGACAGAATGAGAGGACAAAGTCTGCAAATAAGCCAGGGGTAGGATATGTTTGACATCAGGAAAAAAGTCTTCACTGAAAGCATGGGACAAGTGAGCCTTGCTGTGCTGGGGCCTCATTGCCTCCTTGTCCCTGCTCAGCAGCCTGGCAGGGGCCGCCCCATGGTGCTGCCCTTGGCATTGCACATGGCCAGAGCCCAGTGGCCCGGGAAGAGCCCTGAGCAATGAGGGAGGGACAGGATCTGCCTTGCCAGGGACTGGGGCTCAGCCCTTGGCCCTTTGCATTCCTGAAACACATCCAGGTGTGCTCAGCATCAGAGACACCTTTCCCTTCTTTGTCCCCACCTGTCATCAGTGCCTCCAGTGTTCTGTTCTAACTGGAACCTGTGGACACTTTCTCAGTTTCTCAGTGAGACCCATTAAAACTTCAAGAAACTTTGGAGTTTGAATCTGACTCTGAGTTCTTGAGAACTTTTCTTTCAGCTCCCTCTTAGGGACTGATGTCCAAGGACTCAGCACGGTTGAAAAATCCCAGCTCTACACAGACGGGGCAACTGAGAGGCATATTTTAAAAAATATTTTATTCCATTATTAGACTCCTTGAATGGTGAAACATAAGACATGTAAAACTCCATGCCATTCTATCCAAAGCCGAGTTATTTCGTGTTTACTACACCTTATTAATGTTTTTCAGTCTATCAGCTTTTGCTACACAATGGTGCTAATACTTCTAACACCAACCACTCATTATTGTACCCCACGTGTTTTTGCACCAATGCATCTTTCACAGTTCTAATTCTCCAAAACATCTGGGGTTTTTTGCAAGGCCATGGTGTGAAACTTGTTTCTAGTTCAATCTCTCTCTCAGCAATGTCTTCTCTATTCCAGGGCCATTCTGAGTCAGCACACCTTATCTCAGAGTTTGCATCCAGATGTACAAGACTGTGTGAGCTTTCAGTCAGGCTTTGAGAATCCTTTACAAATCCATTTCTCACAAATATCAATCACAGAATGCTGCAATCACCTCTACTCTAAAGAGAATAACAATGAAATACAGTCTTCAAAATAGGAATATGTATTTCATAGAATCTATTGGAAATATTTCTCCATAACTGGATTTGAAAATATTCCTAATGAATGAACTTCACCAGAGGGAAATCAAGGCAGAGCCATGGTTTGTCAGGACTTGCTTGATCCCAATCAGCCCCATGGTGCATTTGGTGCTGAGCCCTTGAACCTCAGGGCCTGAGAGGAGATTGCACAAACCTTTCCAGGAGTCCAAGTCAGAAAAAAAACCCAAAGTGTCTCAAAGCATTAATGGGTCTCACTGAAGTCCATCCCCAACACAGGCTCCTCATGGACTCCTTGGAGGAAAGAACTGGATACCAGGATTGCCCAAAAACCTCTCAGAGAGTCAGAGAGGAAAGGAAAATCCAAACTACCTTTAAAACCTTGAGTATCTCAATGTATTAATGAGACCCACTGAGTGTCAATATAAAGCTCTCAAGGGACTAATTAGAGTAGATAATTGGGGCCATGACTGCATAAACTACTAGAAGAGTTGGTGTCAAAAGGGAACCTCCAAGTACCTTAAAAAAACTGAAGTATCTTGAAGCATTAATCAGCCCCGTGAGTGTTGTTACTGACAAAGGCTCTCAAGAGATTAATTAAAGGAGATAATTGGAGGCCATGGTTGCACAAAGCTCTCAGAGACTCCAAGGAAAAAGCAAAACCCAAAGTCCTCTGAAAAACCTGCAGTCCCTGGGAGCATGAAGGAGCCCCCAGGGCCATTCCTGACCAAGGCTCCCCAGGGACTTGTCCCAGCAGATCCCTGAGGCCACTGGGATGTGGGGGGATGCTGAGGGCAGGACAAGGGGTGACAGTGGCCAGCCTTGCTGGGGCTGTGCCAGGAGACCCCAGTGGCTCAGGACAAGGTGTCTCCTCCCAGCCCTTGGTGGCACAGACCCAGCTGTGCTCCAGGGCACTGAGATTTGGCTTCACTTTGTCTTCACTTGTCATCACTGACTCCAATTTCCTGCTCTAACTGGAACCTGGGGACATTTTCTCAGTTGTGTCCCTCAGTGGGACCCATTAAAACTTCAGGAAACTTTGGAGCTTGACTGTGACTTGGAGTTCTTGAGAGGTTTCTTCAGCTCCCACTCAGGGACTGATGTTCAGAGACTCAGCCCCAATCCCCAAGAGGGTCATTAAAGTCCTTGTGCTGTGTCTGTGCTGATGAGCTGGGCCAGGCTCCTAGATCAGAAGGCAATCCTGGCAACCAAGAAGAGCTTCAAAAACACTTTCTCTTGATGAGCTGCTCTTCTCCCAGCCCAGCAGGGCTGGGGCACTGCCTGCAGCCACCCCAGGCACAGCACAGAGGCACAGAGAGCTTCAATCAGTCAGGTCTGGGAAGATGCTCAGAAGTGCCTGGGGCAGAATCACTCCCAGCCCTTGACACAGGAAGCCTCTGGCTGCAGGACAATGCAGCTGCAGCTCCTGCAGTGATCTCCTAAAGCTGCAACATCCCAATGCCTGCAGACTGTGTGAGTACATTCTCTGATGATCTCTTGTGTAGAGCAGCCAGGGGTGCCCAGGGCTGTGGTGCAGAGCAGGGTCCTGCAGCCCAGGGTGCTGTGCTGGGGCAGGGACTCTGCTGCCTGCCAGGGACAGCTCTCAGCCAGCCCTGGGAGCTGCTCCCAGCACTGGGGGACAAGGTCTGGGTGGAAGGAGATAGCTGGTGAGGCTTGTAAATGTTCTCCTTGTGTGGTGAGGATGCTGCATTGTTCAGGACTGGATCCTAGCGTAACATATATCTGCTGAACATTTCCAAGGAGATTATACAGGGAGCACAGTGAGGCAGGGGCTGCATAAAAGTGAACGTCCTGCTTTTTTAATCTGCTGTACTGGGTTGCATTGCTGGGAGATTGCACATTGATATTCATCTCTCAGTTTAGGTTGAGAAAAATTTTTAAAAATTCTCTTAGATCTCAGTAAACCAGGCAAAGAAATAAATCAACACAGGTTCCCATACAGGAAGCATCAGTGTCGCTTTTCTAGCCTCCTCAGGGTTGCTGTGATGTTGCCATCAGAGCCTGCAGTGGCAGAGCTGACCCTGGGCAGTGCCCTGTGCTGGGAGGGGTGTGCAGGGCAGAGCTGAGCCCCCAGGGCTGGGCTGGGCTCTGGCAGCACTGGCAGGGCCCAGCCCTGGGCACAGGGAAGCAGCTGCTGGCAGGGACAGCTCCAGGCAGCAGAGCCCTGGGCACGCAGTGGGGGGAAAGTGCCACCAAGCTGAGCTGGGATATCTAAAATCCTCTCCAAACTGAACTATTCCATCATTACTTTTCTTACAGATCCCCATGCCAAGACACTGCAAATGTCCAACAGCAGCTCCATCAGCCACTTCCTCCTGCTGCCATTGGCAGACACGCGGCAGCTGCAGCTCCTGCACTTCTGCCTCTTCCTGGCCATCTCCCTGGCTGCCCTCCTGGCCAACGGCCTCATCATCAGCGCCGTAGCCTGCGGCCACCACCTGCACACCCCCATGTTCTTCTTCCTGCTCAACCTGGCCCTCAGCGACCTGGGCTGCATCTGCACCACTGTCCCCAAAGCCATGCACAATTCCCTCTGGGACACCAGCAACATCTCCTATGCAGGATGTGCTGCTCAGCTCTTTATGCTTGTGTTCTTCCTTGGATCAGAGGTTTCCCTCCTGACCATCATGTGCTACGACCGCTACGTGTCCATCTGCAAACCCCTGCACTACGGGACCCTCCTGGGCAGCAGAGCTTGTGCCCACATGGCAGCAGCTGCCTGGGCCAGTGCCTTTCTCAATGCTCTCATGCACACGGCCAATACATTTTCCCTGCCCCTGTGCTATGGCAATGCCCTGGGCCAGTTCTTCTGTGAAATCCCACACATCCTCAAGCTCTCCTGCTCCAAATCCTATCTCAGGGAAATTGGGATCATTGCTGTTAGTGTCTGTTTGGTATTTGGCTGTTTTGTGTTCATTGTTTTCTCCTATGTGCAGATCTTCAGGGCTGTGCTGAGGATCCCCTCTGAGCAGGGACGGCACAAAGCCTTTTCCACCTGCCTCCCTCACCTGGCTGTGGTCTCCCTGTTCCTAAGCACTGCAGTGTTTGCCTACCTGAAGCCCCCCTCCATCTCATCCCCATCTCTCGATCTGGCCCTGTCTGTTCTGTACTCAGTAGTGCCTCCAGCCCTGAACCCTCTCATTTACAGCCTGAGGAATCAGGAGCTCAAGGCTGCAGTGTGGAGACTGAACACTAGATGGTTTCAGAAACAGTAAACTGCTGGCCAATTTCTGAAAATCACTTGTAATAAAAGTCTCCTTTGATTCGTCTTGTTGGTTTGCTTGTTGGTTTGTTCTTTACTTTCCTTTGTTTTAGCTTTTCAATATTGTCCACAAAGAAATGTCATTATTTGTGCTGTATTTCCTTTTGATTTTCTTCATCTTTTTTGTGGCCCAGAGACTGTGTCAATGAGGGGCTGCGCTCTTCGTAACTTTAAATAAAATAAAATAAAGATTGTCCCAGCAAAGATTTCTCCAGAGATGCCCCTTTTCTTCCCTTCTCTGGAGCTGCAGCAGCAATGTCTGTGTGCAGAGCTGGGGGCAGATCAGTGCTGGCACAGCAGCTGTGCCCAGCAGCAGCAGCAGCACTTGGTGTTGCCAGTGCTGCTCCCGTGCCACTGCCCCGCTGCCCTCCTGACCCTCGTGTTGCTGCAGGGCCCTCATGCTCTCGGGGCCGGGCACAGCCCTGGGGGTGGCAGTGCCGGGGCTGCAGCAGGGACAGGCCATGGGCACTGCTGGGGCAGCGCTGATGCCTCAGGGCACGGCCTGGGGGCTCCAGGCTCCTTGGCCAGGCTCTCTCCACAACACTTGGCCAGCCCAGTGCTGAGCACAGAAAAGCTCCGGGAGCAGCCCCAGGCTGGCTGTGGGCAGGATGGGGTCAAACAGCATGGCTGATGCTCTGCAAGGTCCCTGCAAGGGGGACACCCTGGCAAGGAGCAGCAGAGCAGGGGCTGATCCATCCCCGCTGCACTGGACACCCCAGGGCAGCGTCCCAGAGCGTCCTCATGCACCTGCCAACAACATCCCCCCTCTGCAGCCCTGGCCTCTCCCCCAGCTCACACAGGAGCCGCATCCTTGCAGGCACACACACGGCAGCACTGGCTCAGGAGCCCCTGTTTGCATTGCACACAGCAGGCTCAGCACCCCCATGGTGCTGCTGTGGGGACATGGAGCTGAGTGAGCACAAATGCCATCAGCCCCTGGGGCCAGCAAGGGCTGGGGGACGGCAGGGAAACCACTCAGCTTTGTCGTGGCCTCTGAAGTCAGCCAGAAAGTTTGTTCCCATCAGCTCTGAGTTTCCTGTCCCACTGCAGACTATGCTGGCCAGAGCCAGGGCTGAATGGCAGCCACCCCCAAACTGCCCTGAGCATTTCCTTGGTTTCTCCTTTCTTTACTCTTTCCTGATCCAGATTTCTTCCTCTTGCCCAGTTTTCTCCCCTCTCCTGCAAACAGCCCATCCCTGTTTGCCACTTCCTCTCTGGCCCCACTCCCCATTTCTGTTCCCAAATTGCAACCATGGGAACATCCCTTGGGGAGCAGGATCATCCTCCAAGTGCTTCACGAATTGTCTGCAAGGTCCTGCAGTGCCTCGTGCTGCTCCCTTGCCAGAGGCACCACAGGCCAGGGGGGCACATCTGGGCTGCTGTGTCTGGGTGTGGGGCTCCCTGTTGTGGGCAATGAGGAGGGGCTGGAGAGGCTCTGCAGGACTGACAGGATGGGCTTTGGGGCTGTGTGGAGAAGCTGAGGGACCTGGGCTGCTGGACCTTGTGAAGAGGAGGCCCAGGGCTCATCCTGCAATTGCTCCAAGGGTGGTTTCAGAGAATCACAGAATCAGCAAAGCTGGAAAAGACCCTGGAGATCATCAAGTCCAATCTGTGCCCTGACATCACCTTGTCTTCCTTGAGCCTCTTCTTCTCCAGGATCAACGACCCCAGCTCCCTAAACCACTCCTCACAGCACTTCTATTCTAGACCCCTCACCAGGATTTTTGCCCTTCTCTGGACACACTCCACCCCCTCCATGTCCTTCCTAAACTAGGGAGGCCAGGAACTGGACACAGGACTCAAGGTCCAGCATCAGCAGTGCTGAGTACAGGGGAACAATCACTGCCCTGCTCCTGCTGGCCACACCATTCCTGATCCAGGCCAGGTGTCATTGGCCTTCTTGGCCACCTGGGCACACTGATGGCTCATGTCCAGCCTGCTGTCCATCAGTGTCCCCAGGTCCCTTTCTGCCTGGCTGCTGTCCACCCATTCTGTTCCCAGCCTGTAGCACTGCAGGGGTTGTTGTGCAGGACCTGGCACTTGGTCTTGTTAAACCTCACCTTGTTGGATTTGGGCCCTGGATCCAGCCTGTCCAGGTCCCTGTGCAGAGCCCTTCTACTCTCCAGCAGATCAACACTCCCAGCCTACTTGGTGTCACCACCGTTCCATGAGGCCCTAGAGTGTCACAATGGTCTCCATGATTCCATGAGGCCTCCCAGTGTCACAGTGTCCTTCTGGTTCCATGGGAGCCCTTGGTGTCACAAAGTCCCTTGGATCCTTGGGCCTCAGAGTTTCACAATGGCACCTTGATCCCCCAGGCCCCTGCAGTGTCACAGTGGATCCTTGGTTCCATGAGGTCTCTCAATGCAGCAATGCTCTCCTTCTTCCACAGTGTCACAATGGTCTCTTGGTCCCAAGGGGCACCACAGTGCCAAATATGTTTCCTTCATTCCAGGAGTCCCTGAGGAGCAGCACTGGCCCCTTGGTTCCATGGGCCCTGCAGTGTCACAATGGCCCCATCATTGCACAAGGTCCTGCTCTGTCACAATGCTCTGCATGGTTCCACAAGGCCCTGCAGTGTCACAGTGGCTTCTTGGTTCCATGAGGGCTCCGAGTGCCACCATGAAATCCTTGGTGCTGCAGGGTCACAATGGAGCCCTGGTTACACAAGATCCTGCAGTGTCAAGAAGGACCCTTGGTTCCATGGGGCACAACAGTGTCACAATTGTTCATTTAGTTCCCAGAGTCCTTGCAATGGAACAATGGCCCCTTGATTCCATTGGGCCCCAGGCTCTCACAAGGCTCTCCTTGGTTCTGCAGTGGCACAATGGCCCCTTGGTTCCACAAGGCCCTGCAGTGTCACAGTGGCCTCTGTGGTTCCACCAGGACCCAGACTGTCACAATGGACTCCTTGTTTCCATGTAGCCCCACAGTGTCACAGTGGCCCCTTGGCTCTGTGGTGCCATGTCATACACAGTGTCACTATGGTCCTCTCAGTCCCACGAGGCCCCGCAGTGTCACACTGGCCCCTTTCTGCCCAGGGCCCTGCAGTGTCACAATCACCACAGAATCACCTAGGCTGGAAAAGAGCTTTGAGAGCATCAAGTCTAACCTGTGACCCAACACCACCTTTTCACTCAGACCATGGCACTCAGTGCCATCTGCATTCTTTCCTTAAACACTTCCAGGGACAATGACACACTCACGTCCCTTGGCAGCTCATTCTAATACCCAATCACCCTTTTTGTGAAGCATATTTCCTAATGTCCAGCCTAAACATCCCTTGGTGCAGCTTTAAGGCTGTGTCCTCTTGTCCTGTTGCTGTTCCCTGAGAGAAGAGCCCCATCCCAGCATGGGTGCCCCCTCCCGTCAGGGAGCTGTAGAGAGTGATGAGGTCTCCCCTGAGCACCCTCCAGGATAAACATCCTCAGCTCCCTCAGCCACTCCTCACAGGACTTGTGTTCCACACCCCTCACCAGCCTTGTTGCCCTGCTCTGGACACGCTCCAGCCCCTCCATGTCCATCTTAAATTGGGGGCCCAGAACTGGACACAGCACTCGAGGTGCTGCCCAACCAGTGCTGAGCAGGGGGGAAGAATCACTGCCCTGCTCCTGCTGGCCACACCATTCCTGACCCAGGCCAGGTGTCATTGGCCTTCTTGGCCACCTGGGCACACTGCTGGCTCATGTCCAGCCTGCTGTCCATCAGTGTCCCCAGGTCCCTTTCTGCCTGGCTGCTGTCCAGCCACTCTGTCCCCAGCCTGTAGCACTGCAGGGGTTGTTGTGGCCAAAATGCAGGATCCAGCATTTAGTTTATTAAACCTCACCTTGTTGGATTCGGGCCCTGGATCCAGCCTGTCCAGGTCCCTCTGCAGAGCCCTCCTGCCCTCCAGCACATCCACACTCACACCCAGCTTGGTGCCATCTGCACATTTGCTGATGCTGCACTCAATGCCCTCATCCAGATCATCAGTGCAGATATTGAAATCCACGCTGGCTGGCTCTGATCCCTCAGCCATCCTGTAGGTGCCCTGTGATGGCACTCAAGGTGATCTGTTCCATCACCTCACCAGGCACCCAGGTCAGGCTGACAGGCCTGCAGTTCCCCACATCCTCCTTCCAGCCCTTCTTGGGCATGGGCTCACATTGGCACCTCCAGTCCTCTGGCACCTCCCTGCTGAGCCAGCACTGATGAGAAATGATGGAGAGCAGCTTGGGGAGCTCATCCAGCAGCTCCTTCATCCCCCTAGGATGGATCCCATCTGGTGCCAGAGACACCAGTGAGCATCTGAGTGGCTCAGCAGGTCCCCAGCTGCTTCCTCCTGGATTACAGGGGTCTGTTCTGCTCCCTGTCCCCATCTCCCAGCTCAGGAGAACACTTGTCCTGAGGACATCCTGGCTTATTGTTTGAAACTGAGGCAAAAATGGGTTAAGTATCTCAGCCTTTTCCTCATCTTTAGTTATTATATTCCCCACAGCATCCAAGAAAAAGCTGAGGTTCTCCTTGTCCTATGGTTCGCTAACAATTTTTAGAAATATTTTCTATTATTTTTCACAAAAGTGGCCAGGTTAAGTCCTAATTGAGCTTTCACTTCTCTCATTTCCTTTCTGCATGACCTAATAACATCCTTAAACATTTCCTGAGTTTCCTGCCCCTCTGTTCAAATGTGATGCACCCTCTTTTTCCCTGAACTACTGGCAAATCATCCATGCCCAACCAGGCCAGTCTTTTTCCTCACTACGTCAATTTTGGCACACAGAGACAGGCTGTTCCTGCTCATTCAAGATTTCTTTCTTTAAGTTTCCCCATCCTTCCTGGAATGTTTTGTTTTTAAAGACTGTTTCCCTTTGAAAAAATCAGTACCCAATTCAGTTATCCCCAAATCTGCATCCTCCATAGTCTCAATTCTGCTCTCTGTAAGGCCAGTGTAGAAGTTTTGTTGCCCCACCTTCTTTCACAGAAGATTTTAAAACTCAATAATTTCATCATCACTCTGTGATAAATGTGTTTCATGCTAATTAAATTGTAATTATATTAGCAAAATTGTATTTAGATCAATAGAAGACAATTGTTAACAGAGTGAGGTGGGAGATGGGTGAGACAGGGCAAAGGACATCTTCCAGATGTTGGGAGTCGAAGTAGGAGGTTGGAAGAAAGTCAAACAAGAATAGTAGAAGGACGTAGGTCTGGCAAGCATCATCTAGAAACAGAAAGTTTTGACCTTGAAATAGGCCAAAATGGGATGACTCCAAGCATGGGATTTAGAGTCTTGTTATGGAAAACATCTGCTCAGTCACACAGGGCGTCTGCGCTACCTGCAGGTCACACCTCGGTCACTGATGAAGATGATGAGCCTTCATCGGAAATAAGACCCTCAAAAGGATGAGAGAACCTCTAACCCATTAGTAGAGCATGCACCATACACACAGTGATGTAGATTTTAGGAATAGAAACTAGGAGGAGTTTTCTAGAAACTTCTGTAGCCTACAGTATATAAGTGGGATTGTTAGCCTGGATGCTTTGGTACGTGAGGAATGGCGAGCCCTCCCCAGTCAGTTTTGTTTATGCTTTATATGAACCTCAATTATACTAAATTACTTACTGCCAAATTTTACCTATCCCAAATGATTCAATTTTAATACTTTACTTATCTTTATTACTTTGATTGTATTCAGTTTCAATAATTTTTGTAATCATCTTTAATACTTTTGGGTGTATTCATTTATAATTGTTACTTTTAAAAATTTGTTGTTACATTTAATCTTGTTGCTTGATAAATTGGAAAAATAGAACATCATTCATAACAATTTGGTGCTGAAACCCGGGAACTCCAGTCCAAGTGAAGAGTGGCTGGTTTTGGGAAGGAGCTCCCCACCAGTTGTTAAGGTGGTCCCAAGGCTAGACCAGGCTCTCTTGGAAAAGGAGTTCCAAATTAAAATAAAGCATAAGCAAAAGAAGCTCGCTACAAGGAGCTGTGCCAGAAGAAGGCTCCCGTGAGAACGCCGGCAGAAAGGGAAAGGTGCCCGTAAAACGTCTTGTGCACAAGAGCCCTGTGTGAAAACGGGGCTGTGTGAGTACCACGGGGTTGGGTAAAGGGGGCGGCTGTGTGCTTGTGTGTGAGTGAGGAATGTCTGAAAGGGGAGAGCGAGTGAATACCCCGGGAGGGATCGGGAGGGAAAGTCCCAGCCAGAGAACTCATGGGAAAAGTCTTTGAGAAGGGATCTGATGCTCGGAGAAGTGATTTAAGAAGGGAGTGAATGAGTCAGGTTCAACTATCTGTTGGGAGGATAATAGATGGAAGTTTTGGTACGTGATTAAGAAGGATTGTGGAGAGTGGCCAGAAAGAGAAGTTGGGGAGAGAATAAAAGGAAAAGAAGGAATTAGGTGGGAAACAAGTGGTTGGCAAAAGAAGTGAGATTGGTATATTAAGCGAAGGAGTTGAACCGCAGAACGAGTGAGAGAGAGCAAAGGAAATGTTGCCGCCAGAGATGGGTCAGAGGAAAAGTAAAATCTCCGACCCAGGGATTGTGTAGTGTGAGAAAAATTCACAAGAACCCAGTGTGCCTGGGAACCGAGAGGAGGTTTCCAAGAAAGGGGAGCGAGATTCCTCAGGACAGCCCCCTGGGGATAGTGTTACAATACTAAAGTACAAGGGAATCCCAAAGAAAAAAAAAAAGTAAGCAGAAAATTATACAGTACTGTATGTTTGAGTGGACAAAAGAAAAGATTTGTGCAAATAATTTGTACTGGCCAGAGTTTGGATCATTTGAGGATTGGATTTGTCAGGTTTTAAATCTATATGTGAATTCAAAAGAATCTTTTAACCAGGAGGAAAGTGAATAAGCTGCTTTGTGGCTTCCAAAAGTGTGTGTGGGGGGAAGAATTTATAGTTCAAAGGCAGGAAAAGAAGGTTATTCGTTATACCCTTTGCAAACTAAAGGACAGGCAGCAAGAAGGGACCAGATAAAGCCATGGGACCCGTTAGATCACCTCCCACCCCCATACAGACAGCCTGGCCAGCCTGGCCAGCCCCTGGTCCCCGATGCACCCCCTATTCAGGACGAGCCAGTAGCACACAGAACTAGAGGCAGGAGGGAACAGGAGGAAGAAAGTAACAAAGAGGGCGAGGAAGCAGGAAGGGAGGATAGATTATACCCTCTTAGAGAGGTTCCAATGGCAAATCTGGCCCCAGGACAGGGACCTATTGGTTACGTGAGTGTTCCCCTGAACACTGGGGATGTTAGGGAATTTAAGAAAGAGATGGGCAGGATGCCAGAAGATCCTATTGGAGTAGCAGAGAGACGAGATCAGTTATTGGGAGCGAATATTTACACCTGAGTGGAATTGCAGTCTATTTTAGGAATCTTGTTTACAGTGGAAGAGAGAAATGATTAGACAGTCAGGAAAACGGGATTGGAATAGAGATCATCAGGGCCCAGACCAGGGAGATCAGAAATGGCCTATGGCAGATCCAAATTGTAATAATCAGGAGGTAGAACATAGGCAAAATATGAAAGATTTCAGGTAGATGATTATCCAAGGTATTCAGGGAGCAGTGCCCCGGGGACAAAATATAGGGAAATCTCTGAGTGAGCACCAAGGGAAAGATGAGTCCCCAGCAGAATGGTTAGAGAGACTAAGAAAGGATTTGCAATTGTACTCAAGCATGGATCCCAATACGCCAGCAGGGCAGGCCCTTTTGAAAACACAACTTGTAGCTAAGTCTTAAGGGGGGACATCAGGAAGAGGTTAGAAAAATTGGAAGATTGGCAGGATAGGAGGCTTCAGGCGTTGTTAAAGGAAGTGCAAGAAGCGTATGTTCGGAGAGATGAGAAAAAAAATAAAAGCCAGGATTCTAATGGCAGCAGTCCAAGAAATACAAGCAACCACAAACACAAAGAATTTATCAGGAAAAAAATAAAAAGAAAAAAAAAATCAGGTCATACTTCTGCGGACACGAGACCTATGAGCTTTTCTTGTCACAAAAAAGGACATTTACAAAATTCTTATCCGGTCTCTAGGGGTACAGGACCCATTTGTTTCTATTGCCATAGAAAAAGGACATATACCAAAAAAAATCTACAAAAAAAGGCAGCAAAATAAAAAAAATGCTTCAAGAAGACTAGAAGTGTCAGGGGCTCATTTATTTAATGAGGACCAAAACACAAGAAGAGCCCTTGATAAAGCTGAAAGTAGATTCTCAAAATGAAGAAATCATGTTTTTAGTAAACACAGGGACTTTGTTTTAGTTTAGGGAAATTTGGGAGGAAACTTTTAAATAAGGTTTTTCTAGTAAACAAATTTAAGCAGTCTTTTTTTTCTAGTTGGTTAGGGGAAAAATATTTCCTCGGAGAGAAGTGGGGAAAAGAAAAAGAAAAGAAAACTGTTTATTTAACAGGCAAAACACTTTTCAGTATAAAAATTAACAATATTGAACAGCAAAACTTCTTGTTTTGAAGAGATGACAGATTCAAAAGAGTTTTTTATGAGTTGCAGCTTAACTTACTTAGTCGGGTATCAGTTCCTTTGGTGCTGGGAAATGCCTTGGCCCAGGCCAGGCTTGGTGGGCTACAGTGTGAGCTTCCAGTGCTTTCTTGGGATTTTAGTCCAAAGCAGGATTAAATAATTCAAGGGAAAAAAAAACAAAAAAAAAAAGAGGAAAAAGACACTACAGGGAACTTTTTTGATTTAATTGGTTCGGGAAAAAAAAATTAACCAAAAACAAAAGAAAGTTCTCTCCTGCTGTCCACTGCAGACAACTAAGTCTGTGAGCAGGAATGCGGGGGAGTCAGTGTAGTTTCTGATAACTAATTCTGCACTTTTTCTCTCCTCTTTCACTCCTGGAATCAGTCTTAAAGCTGCAGAATTCAATATTCAACACCAACAGAACAGACTATTTGGGGATACAAGCATCATAAAATAAGAGGAAACGATTTGGCTGATGATGAAGCAGGAGGGGAGCCCAGGGAGAAAGCAGCAGTGTGAGTGTGGCTTTTGGGGAAGCAGAAGCACAGGGTGGGGCACCATGCTTTTCCTTGGCAGAAGTGGAGGCTGTGAAGAAGCTGGGGGTAACCCTGGAAGAAGGATGGATTCTTCTGCCCACGGTAGAAGAGCGGGGCCGGGACCTTTGGCCCGACAGATCCCAGGCAGCTCACATGGGGGGATTCACTGGGGCACGAGAGCACTTTGTGACCATTTTTTAAAAAATTTTATGGGTGTATAAGAGTATTTCAAATTAGGAAACAAATTACTCAAGAAAATTGTAAGAAATCCATGGTGAAGCTAAGGAGGGTGCTGGGTGCCAAAAGGCTACAGTCTATATAAAGTTAGCATAGAACCTCTGTACTTTGGGACCAAGGGGGGATGTGGTTTTTGTATATGCAGTGAAAAATATTATTATATAGCATTGCTGTTTGAAATACCAGTTTGAAGTTGTTTTGAGAGGTGCATTATCAAAGTCTGGACATCCTGAATTGGCTGCCAACTGCAACCTCATTGAACCTGAAGGCAGAACAGCTCTGATGGGAAAGAATCAGACACCTCGTTGATCAATGGAAACAGCTCAGGAGGATTGAAAAATTTCTCCAAGAGCCTCCAATAGTCAACATTAACTGATTTATTTGAAGAACTACAACTCCAGAAAAAGAGACTGGTAACACCTGTTATTAAGAGGGCCCAAAAACAATTAACACACTGGGAAATTACTAACCATGGCTTAAAGTGTTATCCATAAATTTGTGTTATTTGTACCTATTGTTTTAATTCGTAGTGAAGAGTAACTAGAGTGAAAAAAAAAAAAAAGACAATTGGTTTGTTTAAGTTGTGTATGTAAACAGCTAACTTAAAAAAAAAAAAAATTAGTGATTTTTTGGAATGCCATTGGGACAAGTCATGTGAAAACAAATCTTGTTGTGGTTGGCATATCTCTGGAGCTTTAATGAATTAGGAAAAATAGCTGATCAATCTAGGGAGAGAGACAAGGCAGTGCTGCAGAACTACAAATACTTTGTGCCATCTTTGGAACAGAAAAAGTTAAAATGGCTTATACGAATTTTATGAGGCCAAGAATGCCAAAAAGAGACAAATCCCAGGATGAAAGCTTTGCTACCGAGAAGATTGACATCTCGGCCCTTGGTTGCAATCCAAGGGGCCTTGAGACAGGTAGAAAGTTAAAATTCCTGAGGATTCTTTTCACTGTGCTTACAATAATACCCCTGGCAACTGGCCAAAGCCATAGGGCAGCATGGAGCAGAAAAGAACAAGCCATGCAGGAACAAATTACAAGAAGACAAGCAACGCAAGAACCAGCAGTAAAGAAACAAACTATTCCTGATCCCTGTGACAAATGCAATCATTCCATGTGGGTCAAGGATAAGATGGAATCAGTTTTTGTGGCACATTCACACATTAGTGCTGCCTGTTACGATTGTAGCAGGTTCTTAGAAATTTGTGTGAAAAGTACAAAATTGGGTAAGAAACAATTTGGGATTCAGTGGATGAGCTCCTTATCCTAACAATGATCAACTTTGTTCTAGATATGAAAATTTCTTGTGTTTTGAAAAGGATGAAAAAGGAAAAGGGCCAAAGAGAAAATTAATTGGAAAACAGAAAGAAACAATGACGGATAAGAAAAAGATCAGAGGGAAAGAGTTAGAGGAACTGGATGAGCTGTATAAAAAATTAAAACAGCACTATAGTGACTGGGATTTGCCAACTTCAAATAAAAATCTGTTTGTAGATCTGATGCAAGAAAATGCCACAGAATTGGGATTATCTAAATATTTTGTTTGTGGAGGACTTAGAATGGTTGAAAGATGGCCATGGAGAGGTGAGGGTTTGGCTCCAGAACAATTTTTAAAATGGAATCATACTCAAATTTCTAAGACATTAAAGCAGCCTGAGGGTTGGGTCCTGAGTCATCAAGTCATTGGGACAGTTTGTATAACTCGGGAAGGGAGAAAATACACTGAAGTGGTGGGATGTACTCCTTGCCTATCTACTTTAGTAGTAAATTCAGACAATAACACAAAGACCTGGCAACCCAAGAGTCCTACTGGATATTGGGGAATAACGAAAGAAATGGATTGTTAGTGGAATAACCAAACTGATTTGTGCTGGCATAACAGTCCTGGATCTAATCCCTCCCAATCCATAAAAGACTTAAAATCTTATTGGGAACAACCAGAAAACACAGAAAACAGATGGAAAGCCCCTGATGGAAGATATTGGATTTGAGGGCAATGAGCATACAGTGAACTACCCTGAAAGTGGGAAGGAACTTGTACCTTAGGAGTTCTACGACCCTCCTTCTTTGTCAGACCAAGGTCTAAGGGCAATATACTAGGCACACCACTTTATGAAACCTTAGAAAGAAAGAAAAGAGAACTAAATTTCGACTTTCCAATGGCAGGAGGAAACCAAAAATGGAAAGATGACGAATGGCCTGCAGAAAGTATTATAGCACATTATGAACCTGCTACTTGGGCTCAGAACGGGTCTTGGGGATACAGAACTCCAATTTACCTATTAAATTGGTTGATAAGGCTCCAGGCAGTAGTGGAAGTCATCTCAAACCATAGGGCAGATGATTTAAAGTTGTTGGCCAAACAGCATTCACAGATGAGAGCATTTGTACATCAAAAGAGAATTGCCCTGGATTATCTGCTGGCAGAAGAAGGAGGAGTTTGTGGGAGGTTTAATCAATCTGAATGCTGTGTGGAAATAGATGATCACAGGGAAGCCATCACAAAACTTGCTGATGAAATGAAAAGAGTGGCACATGTACCAGTTCAAAACCAGAATTCTATCCTGAAAGTTGATTGGTGGGATAAACTCTTTGGGGGTGTGTGGTGGAAAAAATTGGGATCCATGCTATTATGTTCTGGTTTAGGACTATTGTTTCTGCCTTGCATGATACCCTGTCTAATTAGACTAATCCACTCAGTAATTCAAGGAATGCAACTTACAGCCATGCCCATGGATCCAGAATCAACAGCAAGAAGAAAACTGAATTTTTTGATGGTACTGAAAGCACAATCCACTTGCACTCGAGGGAGAGAGATCGAGAAAATGGTGACTTAATGAAAAGACAATACACTGGTACGAGAAATGTTAATAAAATTTGAGAAGGAGTGTGAAGAGCTGAATGCAGCATGAGAAATATGAGAAAAATTGGAGGCTAGTATGAAGGAACATAGAGAATACCAAGCA
The DNA here is from genome assembly GCF_052056855.1 of Sturnus vulgaris. NCBI lineage: Eukaryota > Metazoa > Chordata > Aves > Passeriformes > Sturnidae > Sturnus > Sturnus vulgaris. The sequence goes on from NW_028276110.1 coordinate 3,810,050, forward strand.
ACAACTTTTTAGAGCACGAATCAATATGATCAAAAAGAGAAATGGGGGAATTGTGATAAATGTGATTTGTGCTAATTAAATTCTAAGTATAATATCAAAATTGTATTTAGATCAATAGAAGACCATTGTTACAGAGTGAGGGGGGAGATGGGTGAGACAGGGCCAAGGACATCTTCCAGATGTTGGGAGTTGAAGAAGGAGGTTGGAAGGGAATAGTAGAAGGACGTAGGTCTGACAAGCAGCATCGAGAAATAAAAGTTTCGACCTTGAAATGGGCAAAATTGAGATGATTCCAGGCATGGAACTTAATTTTACTGTGGGAACTTATGCTTAGTTATATAACCCAAGCTTAGAGTGCCTGTGCTACCTGCAAGGTTACACAGCAGACACTGATGAAGATGATGAGACTTCATCAGAAACAAGACCCTCAAAAGGATGAGAGACCCCCTAACCATTAGTAAAGCATGCATCAAACAACAGTGACGTACATTTTTAGGAACAGAAACTAGGAGGAGTTTTCTATAAACTTCTGTAGCCTGCAGTATATAAGTGGGATTGTTAGCCTTGATGCTTTGGTATGAGAGGAAGGGCGAGTCCCTCCCTGTACCCCTGGTCGGTTTTGCTTATGCTTTATACGAACCTCAATTATACTAAATTACTTACTCTTTAATTTTACATATCCTGAAATATATGTATTCTATACTTTGATTGTATTAATCTCAAATACTTTGATTGTATAAATTTATAAAAATTACTATGAAAAATCTGCTGCTAAATTTAATCTTGTTGTTTGATAAATTGGATAAATAGAACAACATTCATAACCCACCCTTCCTTCCTTCCTTCCTTCCTTCCTTCCTTCCTTCCTTCCTTCCTTCCTTCCTTCCTTCCTTCCTTCCTTCCTTCCTTCCTTCCTTCCTTCCTTCCTTCCTTCTTTGATCCTCCATCACTGACCAGGATCCCCAAAATATGCTCCCAGCTGCAAGGCTGGCACAGCTCCAGGAGCCTTTGGACACCTCTCCCAGGGATGCACAGCCTCCCCTTGTTGGGCTGTCTGTGCAGGGCCGGGCCCTGGACTCCATGATCCCACCGGGTCCCTCCCAGCTCAGCCCCTCCCGCAATTCTCACCCTTTGGCTCAGCCTTGGTGTCCTTGAGAGGAGCTGGCAGAGCTGTTGGGGCCGGGCCAGGAGCAGGGCACCCCAACATTCCCCTCTCTGGGACACGGCAGCTGTGGCAGCCCCAGCGTTCCCCTGTCTGTGACACCACAGCCCTGGCAGCCCCAACCTTCCATCCCTGGAGACGCTCCATGGCAGCTTCCAGTCAACGCAAGGCACCGGCCACGGAGCACCCCCAGCCTGGCCTGATGGGGATTCCTCTGCACACAGCTCGGGCAAGGCCCCCCTGGACACCTTCACTGTGCCACACACAAGTGTCACACACAGCTACAGAGCTCTGCCCACAGCTGCCAGGAGGAGCTGATAAAAAAATAAAATTTAAAATTATAAACCACAATAATCAAACCCATCCAAAAAACCAAACAAATCCAACAAGAACAACAAAACCCAAAACCACTAGAGAAGGAGAACATCCCCCCCCCCCAATAGACCCGTTCCATCCTTCACTCAGTACACCTGCACACACACAGGGGCTGAGACTGCAAAAAAAAAGAATTCCTTGAGTACATTTGCAGGAAAAGCAGGTTTAGGACAGGCTCTCAGTTCCGACTGTTCTCAGCAGATTGAAAACGGCCCCTTTGGCACCTGCAGGGCCCTTGCCAATGGCAAGTGCCACACCCTCAGCCCATGGGGGAGAAAAGGGCTCTGAATTGCCCACCCTGGCATGGAAACCCTGTTCCCAGGCTGCTTCACACACAGGATTCTTCTGGATGAATCCAGAAAGCCGAGGGTCTGCTCTGGCTCCTCCATGTCCTAAAGCTGCCTGACAGAAGAAATGGAGGGTGGGCTCCAGCAGCACAATCCCTGCTGGCCCAGGGCACAGTGCCAGGAAGGTCTCTGCGTGCCCAGCCTTTGCTCCAGCCAAGAAAAGCTCCCGGCACAGGCTCACCTTTCCTGCTCAGCCACAACCCCCGAGTGCCCCAGCAGCAGGAAACTGACGGCTCTGGGCGGCACCGATGCTGGCAAACGCCAGACCTGGGCACTGCCAGCGTCAACAATCTGCTGGATCTGCAGTGCTGGCACCCACAAATCACCAGATCTGAGCAGTGCTGGTGCTGGAACCGGGGAATTGCCGAGTTTTGGCTTTCTGTGCATGCAAATTGCCAGACTTGGGATGTGCCAGGGTTAGGATGGATAACGATTGGACAGGAAAGTCTCACAGATATGTGTGTATGTGATAAATGTGATTCGTGCTAACTAAATTGTAACTATATTAGCAAAATTGTACTCATATCAATAGAAAATAATTGTTATAAAGCCAAAAAAAAAGGAAATGAGTGAGACAAAGCAGATGGAATCCTCCAGATGTTGGAAGGGAATAGTAGAAGGACATAGGTCTGATAAGTAGCATCTAGAAACAGAAAGTTTTGACCTTGGAATGGGCCAAAATGGGATGATTCCAGGCATGGGATTTAATTAGAGTCTTATTATGGAAAACATCTGCTCAGTCACACAGGGCACCTGTGCTACCTGCAGGTCACACCTCGGTCATTGATGACGATGATGAGCCTTCATCAGAAATAAGACCCTCAAAAGGATGAGAGACCCCCTAACCCATTAGTAGAGCATGTCCCATACACATAGTGACGTAGATTTTAGGAACAGAAACTAGGAGGAGTTTTCTAGAAACTTCTGTATGAATATGTATTAGCATATAGTATATAAGTGGGAATTTTGGCTTGATTGTTCAGTACGTGAGGAAGGGCGAGCCCCTCCCCGTAGCCCCGGTTGGTTTTGCTTATGCTTTATAGGAGCCTCAATTACACTAAATTACTAACTGCCAAATTTTGTATATATTCAGATATACGTATCCAATATATTTTGATTGTATTCATTTATATACAACTGTTGCTATTAAAAGAATTGCCTCAAAATTTAACCTTGTTCTCTGATAAATTGTATAAATAGAACGACATTCATGACAGAGAGAAGCATTTCCAGAGTGATCTTGATGCTGAATGTCTCCTTAGGAGCTCTGGGCACAGAGAAGAATGAGCCCCTTGCTGGCTGGCCCTGTCTGGACAACCTGCTCCTCACCCCCATCATAACTGTGTCATGATATCACCCACCTTTGACTGACAACCCAAAATAGAAAATAAAATTAAATTTCTCTTTAAATTAAAAATGTTCTTAAATATTAAAATATAATTATATTTTTCTTATTTATAGTAATACTATTCTATATTTTTATAAACACATTTTTATATTTATAATAAAACTCTGTACATTATTAGTAACCAAAAAAATTACTGGCCAATGGTTCTAAGTAACACAATTCCCTTCATTAATTAAATAAACTCTCCTGGTTATTTATTTCTCCCTCTTTATGATAATTTATAATATTTGATAATTTGTAATATTTGTAGTCATTTGGTCACCTTTATTATCATCTTTTTCTCCGACAGGGTCCGGGGGGCACTTCGCATCCAGGGAGACATTTCTGGGGCACATTCACGGCAATTTTGGGTCTGGGGAAAGAATTTAGAAGGAAGTTGAGGACGGGAGGACACTTGGGAGCGTCGAGTGGGCCCTAACAGAGAACTTAGAGATGCTGAGGGAAAGTCTGGGCTTCGGATGTTACCTGGCTGTTTCAGGGAGGCCCTTGGCGGTCAGGGAGGGGAATCTGGGGCCATTCGGGGTCCGGGCGGGCACTCGGGGGCTCTAACGGGGCTCTGCGGGGCGCGGGGGGTGATGGGAGTTGTAGGCGCGGGTATAATGAGGTTTAATGGAGCCGTGGAGCATCACGGGAGTTGTAAGCGCAGCTGCAGTGTCACTCATTGGGACGCGGGGCATGATGGGAGATGAATTCATGGTTAGAATGGCGTTTTACCGGGACAGCGGAGCATCATGGGAGCTGTAGTCCGGGAAGTGGTTCCTATGGAGAGTTTGGGGGTGTGGGAAGGCACTTGGATAACACGTTTGCCTCTGAGTGGCGGCTTCAGATCCTAAGAGGGAAACATATACGGGAAGGGAGAACTTCGGGGGAGCCTGGGGAGCTCTAACTGGGCTCCTTACGGCGCAGGGCAGGACAGGAGTTTTCACCGGGGGGCTGAGTTATGAGGTGCTGTGAGCTCGTGGGAGATGGCAGGAGATGAATTCCCAGAAATAGCTGTAAAGGGGCATCTATGGGGTTGGGAGCATTCAGGGGATCTGGGGACATTTTTGGGGAGTCTTGAATGGGCCCTGAGAGTGCTGTCAGGAAAATTAATCCACACACACCAGAGGTTTATGTCCAAACAGGAGACAGAGGAGTCCCTTTTGCTTCATTCGAATAAAGGGAGAGGCCATGGGTCATTCCCCTGGGATCTCTCTAATTTTTGGAGGGCACAGCCTCCTTTTTATCCTATTTTCCCGGCCGCATTTCCCTCTCTCTTTCCCCATTGGCTGAGGTACTTGAGAGGCACAGACTTCCCGGAACGCCTGATACCTGAAATTCCCCTCTAATGTATAACCCTCCCTTTTAATTTTTAATTCTTATAGAATTCATAGTTTTTCCCCCGTTCCTTCTTTCATCTTTCGATATCCAGTTTCATTTATCAGCAGCCCTATAGTTTGTTTGTAAAGGCAAATATCTTTTTCCATTAATCAATCATGGAATCCATCCCATTGTTTCTTTTATCTCTCAGTGCTCGCCTTATCTACAAGCAGATCCACAGCTCATTTGTAAAGAGAAATTCAACATTCCTCTCACTCTAATACGAATTAGCTTCGTTTTTTATTTCTTTGTTTGTTTCTTTCGTTCCGCGGGGCGCGCGGCCGCTCCTCCGTTGGGCTCGCGGAGGAAGAACGGCCGCGCGCTCCGGCGGCTCCGCAGCAGCGGCAGCAGCAGCAGCAGCAGCGCTTCTCTCGATCGGTTTTCCGCTCGAATTCCGACTCGCTCTCCGTCCCCTTCTCCCTTTCACACTCCCTCTACTCCCGTTCCATCCCGTCCGCGTTCCACCTCTCCCAGCCCGGCTCATGCCGCGCTGCGCAAGGCGCCCGTGGGCGAGCCGGGCCCCTGCCCGCCTCTGTCCGCACTGGCTGCGGCGCCTTTTGAAGAGCCTCTGCAGGAGCTCCTCACTCTGCTGGTGGTGGTGCTGGAGCATCATCGCCTTTTGGCTCCGCCTGCCGCGGGCCCTGGCCCGGCCCCGGCCCCGAACGAGGCCCCTCCCGCGGTTCCGCCCGGAGCCGCCCCGCAGCCGCCCGGCTCCCGCCCCGTCGCCGGCAGCTTCCCCGGTGCGAGCCCCGCCGCCCGTCAGCTCGGCCGCCGGCCCCGAGCCGCCGGAGCCCGGGGCGGCTGGGCAAGCAGCAGCGCCTGGGGCGAGTGGGTGCCCCGGGCAGAATGCCGAGAGCGCGGTGCCGTCCGCACGGGCGGAGAAGCCTCCCCTGGAGCAGCTCTACCGGGAGGGCCCGCTGCTGGGGAGGGGCGGCTGCGGCAGCGTTTACGCCGGGACCCGGCTCGCCGACGGCGCTCCGGTAAGAGACGGGGCCGGCTCGGAGCGGGGAGGGGGGGATCGGCGGGCGACGAGCTCAGCCCGCCGCTTATCTTGGCTTGCAGGTGGCCATCAAGCGAGTGGGCCGGGATCGCATCTGGGAGTGGGCTGAGCTGGTGAGTGAGCGGGGCCAGCGGGAGCAGCCGGCGGGGCGTGCCGGGCGGGGCTGAGGCCAGGCCCGGCAGGGTGGGAGCCGGGACGCTGCGAGGGGAGCGAGCGTGGAGTGAGCGGGGGCCGCGCAGCGTCCCGGGCCGGGCAATGTGAGCTGCGGTGGCGCCGGGCAGGGGGTGCCGAAGGCGCGGCGCAGCATCGGCCCGGCTGACGGCATCGCGGTCCCTCCGCAGCACGACGGCGCCCTGGTGCCACTGGAGCTGGTGCTGCTGTGGATGGTGTCGTGCCCTGGCTTCTGCGGCGTCGTGCGGCTCCTGGACTGGTTTGAGCTGCCCGACGGCTTCGCGCTGGTCATGGAGCGTCCGGAGCGCTGTCGGGACCTGTGGCACTTGCTGGACGCGGGGGGGTTCCTGCCAGAGCCCGTGGCGCGGGGGCTGTTCCGCCAGGTGCTGCAGGCCGTGCGGCACTGCACCAGCCGCGGCGTCCTGCACCGCGACATCAAGGCCGAGAACATCCTCGTTGACCTGGCCACGGGCGAGGCGAAGCTCATTGACTTTGGCTGCGGAACCTTCCTCCAGGACACGTTCTACACCCACATGGCAGGTGAGCCCAAAGCCAGGGCCCAGCTGGGCAGCGGAGGTTCTCCCCTTTGCTGGCACAGGGGAAGAAGGAGGGAGGGAGGTAGGGGGAATCCTTCTTCAGCCGGCTGCAGCCAAGTTGTTTTTTGGCTGGGGCAGGGTCTGGCTGTGTTTGAGCTGTCTGGGAGTGAGGGAGCAGCATTGGCCTGATGAGCTGTGCCCGTGTCCCATAGGAACGCCGCAGTACAACCCGCCAGAGTGGATCCTCTTCGGCTGCTACCATGGCCAGCCAGCCACCATCTGGTCCCTGGGCATCCTGCTCTATGACCTGGTCTGCGGGCACCTTCCTTTCAAAACCCCTGAGGACATCGTCCGGGGCCAGTACTTCTTGCCACCCCGGGTGTCTCAAGGTGGGGATATGTTTTCAAGGCACGGGAGCAAGAAGGGGCTTGGGAGATGGCAGCTGGCACATAAGCGTCCTGCTCCTGCAGCTAGGGAGGAGGTTGATCTCCTGGGCTTAGCTGGAGGAGATGGCATGTGTGCTGCTCTGCTCCAAAAGGGAGGATGGATGGGAAACTTTGGGTGCAGCTCCGAGCACTCCTAGTGTGGGGTGGGCACTGTGGAATCTGGGAGAGCCTGGACAGGAGCTGACCAGGGGTTTTTGGTTTCTCTCTGCAGAGTGCCAGCACCTGATCAGGTGGTGTTTATCCATGGACCCTGCAGACAGGCCATGCCTAGAAGACCTTTTTGAGCATTCCTGGCTGCAGAACCCCCAGCTGGCCCAGGAGACAGCAGAGATCCATCCCTCTGCACAGTAGGATCCAGGAGCCCAGCAAGTTCCAGCTGCTCGTGTCTCATGGCGCTCAAAGCAAACCCCAGAGCGTTTCCCTGTGGCCGTGGCACGGAGCAGAGAGCGCGGCCGAGGAGACGCTTCCGTGGGTCCCCGGCGAGTTGTGGAGGGAGCGGCTCAGGGCTCCTCGTCCTATTGGAGAAGTGGTGGCACAGTGCAGTGAAGTTGCCACAGACTGGACAAGGGGAAACATCCCCCTGCAGCTCAATGGCATCGTGATGTCCCCACAAGCCGAGGCACAGCTGGCGTGTTCTTCTGGAGCACGACGCGGAGCCGGAGAACACCATCCTCGAGCTGGCCGCTGGTGGGGCAAAGCCCACGGGCTTTGGTTGTGGCCCCTTCCTGGAGGAGAGGACAGGCTCTGTGCCCCGACGAAATCAAGATGAGTCCCCAGCTGGTGCAGGGGCGGGGGGATGCTCGTGCTCCCAGGCATGCCAGGGCTCGGCCTGGCCACACGCCGGAGGTTCCCCGCTCGGCGGCAATGGGGAATATTCATCTTTGCGCCGCCCGCCCAGCTGCTTTTTGGCGGGACAGGGGACGGATGTTGTGGAAGGGGAGCCGGCTCCTGGCCTCGCCTACAGCTCTGCCAGCCAGCCTGGTGCGGGCTGGGGTGGGGGCAGCCTGCCTGACAAAAGCATCCATCCATGAGGATGGGGGACAGCAGAGGGGAGTGAGTTCCAAAGCCATGCCCCAGCTGGTCTGCTTTTCAGGCCCTTGAGGAAGGGGTGGACTTAGAGGCAGGAAAGGTGGGGTTTTTCCCCACCTGGGGAGAGGTTTAATTCTTGCATGGAGTGGTCAGACCCTCCCCAGTCCCATGAAACATTGATAACCTTTGGTGGTTTTTCTTCTTTCTAGGTCTCATTGTGAATTGACTTTCATGCAATTGTTCTTTGTTTTTTCCAGGAAGATTGCACCTTGTGCCCAGACCGGGTGGGGAAGCGCCGGCACTGGACGCACTCCACGGAGGTGCCAGCGCTACCCGGGGCAGCCACGGTGTGCAGGGACATCCCCTTCAAGAAGGACGAGGACCTTGTGTGGGATCAGCTCCTCTCCTGGCAGCAGCTCTGCAGAGGTGGGTACCCAGCTCCACAGCACAGGTGGCACAGGGGCAGATGGGAGTGGGCACACGAGAATCTCGCTCTTGCAGCTGCTGAGGAGGTTGCTGTGCCGTGCTTAAGCAGAAGAGGTGGAGCGTGGCCTGCCCTGCTGCTCTCCTCTAAAAATGAGAGAATGGGTTGGGAGGTTTGGGCTCTGGGCACAGCCAGCAGCCTGGCCCACGCACAGGCCCTGGTGGGACAGGGGGGACAGGAGCCTTCTGTGAGTGACCGTGGCTTTCTGGCTTCTCTCCCCAGGCTCCCAGCACCTCATGCCATGGAAACGGCACCACTGGGCCTGCCCATCTGGGAGGGCTGGAGGGCAGCAGGTGTTCATTTGCTGCCAAAAATAAATCTTTTTCTTGTTATCATCATCGGTGTGTTTCTTTCAACCTTTTCGAAGCTTTTGGCCTCCCTTCTTCCACGGAAATCTTTTTCAGTCCTTCCTCTTGGTGGGATTTGGGATGGGGGGTTAAGCAACGTGAAAAATTCAACAGCAGCTCCTGTTGCCAACTGCAGCAGCCCCTTCAAGAACCCTGAGCTTCCAGCAAGGTCTGAGTGTGCCTTGCAAAAGGGAGTGGTTTGCAGGGCTGGAGCTGTCACCCCTCTGCAAAAGCTGGGAGGAAAGCAGAAGTGGCAAAATGCCATTTTGGCTCCAACACTGCCCAAATTCTTCATCCTTCCCCCTTCCATGCAATTGATCAAAGTACCCAGGGAAAACAGCTCAATGTCCTCCAAGAGCCCATTTTGACATGGAAGTTGACGAGTTCAATGTTGGTCATATGCCTTTTTCTGGGCACCAGATGTTACCCCTCCATCACCATGCAGGCATCCTGCCTTGCTCCTGCTCCCAGAAACAGCAGCCCTACCCCTCCCTATGGCCTGGTGCCCTGCCCTCTTTGCCAGCCCTCCCCACACCCTTTCACTGTTCCCTGAACTGCCCAGGAAGGAAAAGCCACTTGGCATGGCAGACTGTGTGGCCTGCCTGAGGATCCCAAAGCCACACGAATTTCACAAATAAGTCCTGGGATTAGCACATCCAGGTCACATCCTCACTTGAGGATATCCTGCTCTCCCTTCACTCCCCTGTTCCCCACAAACAAGAAGAAGGCTTGTGCTGGAAGAAAACTGTTTATTTTTTTAAATAGAACTTGTTTTTCAAACCCCTGGGTTTTCATTCTTTTTTGGCAAAGATAGAGTATTATCTGAACAATCTCTGCGTATATATAAAATATCTGTGTGTGCATATATTTATAAACTTGACCAATTCTGCAACCTTGTGTCATTTACAGCAGCCCTTCCTGCTTCCTAACAGAGGAGAAAACTTTAACAAAGGGTAAAAATGCAGCCCCTCTCAACCAGAGGAACTGAACCACATCCATCTGTGGCTGGAGAGCATCCCACCAGCTCCAGCTGGGAGGCTTGAACTTGAGGGTAAATGCATCTTCTTAGAGCATTTCTAGACACTGGCCATTGCTAGACAGGGCTGTGCTGGGACACATGCCACCCTCCCCTGTGCCCATCCCTTGGGGAGGGCACACCAAGCAGAAGGAGCAGCCCTTGAGCAGGTGGCAAGTGGTCCTCACTGTGCAGGTGGGCTGTGACTTTCTAACTCAAATACCTACAGGCAGAACTGGAGAACAAGAGAAAAAGGCAAGGAGATGCCTTTCTGAGAGAGGTGGCCACAGTAACACAGACCAGCTGCCCAGAGCATGTTCTGCATATTCAGGAGTCACTGAGCAAGAAAACTCTCAGAGGAAATGTTTTCTTCCATCTGAGAGCTCCTCCCTGCCTTCGAGGTAAAACATGAACACAAACTGGTTGAGACAAAGTAGAGGCAGAGGTCCAAGCTGGCAGGCTGGGTGACACAACACGTCCAGTGTTAGCTACAGTAGCTGTCATTATCATTAAAGTAAGAATCACAATCTGAATCATTATCAATCATAAAGTTGTCTTCATCAAGGTCATCATCGTAGTCTTCCTGCCACTGTGGATCACACTCCTCATCTTCAGCCTCCTTGCCACCTTCATCTGTGTTGGGGCAGTCACACAGGATGTTAAGGTTTTGCCTGTTGAGAAGGAGAGCACAAGAGCAGAGCCTCTGCTGTGAGCACCAGCCACCACCCAGCCCCACAACACCCCACTGTCATGGTCTCAGCATCTCCATCCAAAGAAACTCAAGAGAGTCCAGGGAGAGCAACTTCCATAACTGAGTCTGCCAGTGTTGGAGCTTTCTGGATCAGAGCTGCATACAAGCAGAGGTTTTGCTGCTTTCCCTACACCACTATGTCACTTCAATTGCCACCTCAAGCCACAAAACAGGATGCAAATAATCAGTGTCTGTCATTCAGTCTTTTGTGTGTCAGTGAGCACAGGAGAAAACTCTGCTCACCTGCTTTTTGTCTGCACTCACTCACCTTGCCCTGTTACCTCACTAAGAAAACTCACCCTGTACATGCAAGGGCTGAAGCAGGCACATTTGGGATTTTCAGCTTTCTCTGAACAGCATCTCCTCAAGTCTGGAGCCCAACATGGAAATCCTGTTAGCAGGAAAGAAGAGCCAAAAGAGACAGAGAAACAAGATGTAATTTGGGGTGCAAACCCCTCCCCTGCACACACACTATCCTGACTCTATCCCCCCAGCTGATCAAGTCCTTTAGTTTGCCCACAATCAAATGAGACCAGAGCAAGACAAGCCACGAGCAGCCACGTGGCCTTCACCTGTGTGGAGTGCCAGAGAATTGCCAAGAGAGGCTCCTTGATCTGCTGCCCCAACTCCAAACCCACGTGGAAGTGCTCTGCTTTCAGGAGCTGAAGAGAGGTGCCTGAGTCCTGGTACTGCAGCAGGCTTTCCTCTGCAATTCAAGGCCAACAAAGTCCTGCTGCATCTACACTCTTGAGCAGACACCAAGTCCTTCTTGGCCCTGATTGTGAAGCCAGCCATAGCTGCTTAGATCTCCTGTGCACATGCATCCCTCTTTCAGAACACAACGTGTTGCTCTTGTACTGCATCAATCTCCACTGGCAGCCAAACTGCTCCAATGGACTTCCTCAGAAACGACATCAAGAAGGCAAAAATGGACTGGCAGAAGTGAGGCCAGCTGGCTGTTGGTATATATGCTATTGCCCCACGACAGAGCTGCTGCTCTTTGACTACAGCTGGAAATGCTAGTCATGACTTCAAAGAGGCTGCAGGACTTAGCCAGAAGGATGTGCAGAGCATTAGTGAGCAGCTCCAGGCTCTCAGTCTGCTGTTCCACAATATCTATTTTAAGCAGTTAAATGGTTATATGTGAAACCAGAAGGTACTAAATTCACCCAACCGCTCCTGAACATGAGCACTGCAGCTTTTGGTACGTGGAACTCATCACAACCTAAGAAAGCCAAATTCATTAAGCTAAGTAAAAACCCCATCCAAATTAAATTTCTGCTGTCAATGTCATCTTGCATGCCAAAGGGCCCTTGCAGGTAAGATAACAGAGAACAAGCTGCATGTTTGTGGCCTCAAATTTTTCTTCAAATTAATAAAAAAGAAACGGGGAATTGTCACAGTGCAAGCTGTCTTGTACAGGGCAGTTAATTTGGCCACATATGGGAGAAACAGCCTGACCTGATAGACAGGCCTCCAAGGAACAGAGATAAGACAGAACTGGAGATAGACAAGGATTTGATCCAATGAGTCCCAGCTGTGATAGATGTGATTCGTGCTAATTAGATTGTAAGTATATTAACAAAATTGTATTTAGATCAATAGAAGACAATTGTCACAGAGTGAGCGGGGAGATGGGTGAGAGAGGGCAAAGGACATCTTCCAGATGTTGGGAATTGAAGAAGGAGGTTGGAAGAAAGTCAAACAAGAATAGTAGAAGAACGTAGGTCTGACAAGCAGCATCTAGAAATAGAAAGTTTTGACCTTGAAATGGGCCAAAATGGGATGATTCCAAGCATGGGACTCAATTCAAGTCTTGTTATGGAAAACATCTGCTCAGTCACACAGTGCACCTGCACTACCTGCAGGTCACACCTCGGTCACTGAGGAAGCTGATGAGCCTTCATCAGAAATAAGACCCTCAAAAGGATGAGACCCCCTAACCCATTAGTAGAGCATGCGTCGTACACATAGTGACGTAGATTTTAGGAATAGAAACTAGGAGGAGTTTTCTAGAAACTTCTGTAGCCTACAGTATATAAGTGGGATTGTTAGCCTGGATGCTTTGGTACGTGAGGAATGGCGAGCCCTCCCCAGTCAGTTTTGTATATGTTTTATACCAACCTCAATTATACTAAATTACTTACTGCCAAATTTTGTATATTCTTAAATATATGCACTTTGATTGTTTCATCTCCAAAGCTTTAATTGTCATCTCCAATACTTTGTATTCATTTTGTTACTATTAAAAATTTACTATTAAATTTAATCTTGTTGCTTGATAAATTGGAAAAAATAGAACATCATTCATAACACCAGGAAAAAAACATTAAGATATATTGCAAAAATTCAGCAAAGCAAGACCTGGCTATTGTACAAACCCAACAAAGCAGAAACCTCTGGCTCCAGAAACCAGCCAGGACCAGACGGGTGGTTTTGAGTGGGACAAGCTGACCTGAGGGAGAGCCAAATCTCCACTGCACCTGCCCAGAAGCAGAGCTCAAACAGCGATTACTGAGGAAGACATACAGCCTTCATCCCAAAAACCACCAAACAGAACCACCAGGAGGGGTGGCAGCTGATTATAATACAAAGGGAGAGAAGGTGGAGATGGGCAGGCAGGGAGGTGTGGGCTTGTGGGATCAATGTGTATTTATACCTGAAACCTGTCTTGACCAGGTACACGTGGTTTGGAGGAAATATCCCCCCAGGTGTCCCAGCTGCCAATGAAACACTCTCTACAATTTCAGTGTCAAGTGCTGATTCTCGAAATCAGTTGTTGAGCCAGCCAGAAGGTCTTCGTCTGTCTGCTGGAGCACAGGGGACGTTGACATCCCAGTGCACCCCGGACTTTTTCTGGAGCTGACCTCTGCTCCCCGGTCACTCCCTGCGGGGACGAGCAACCAACCTCCTATATGGCCTAGAGGAACGTTTGACCAAAATGTTTTGGGGGAGGCCCAAGGTAAGGTGAGCCTGTAAGACACTAGGGATGCCTGCACATGGCTAACAGTGTGTCAGAGACATCCGACACACAGAGCTGACAGGTTTGGGGAAGGTATTTGGAAGCTGGCAAAGGGGTTTCTGTTGACCACTTAGGGTGGCCACTAGCAAGTTTGGGGGTAACTTGAACAGGACCTACAGCGTTATCAATATTACTAAAAGCATAACTCACTGCTATAACCCTAACTGCCATAAATTGTGCTTGTTGTTTGTTGTAGGGTGGTGGAAGGAAGTATTTTATATGGTGGTTGGTGTTTCGTGTTTGCATCACTCTCATTTTGGAGGTGGAGATTTTGGATTTTGGGGAATGTGTTCTCTGTTTTCTGTAGTGGACCTGTGCGCTATCTGGTGTAACACTGCCCTCTTGTGTTATTAACTGTCATTGCAACAAGTTAAGATTTCTGTTCTTTTCTGAGGCGTGAGATTCTATTGTTTCTGATGTAATGCGGCCCTCTTGTGTCTGCAACTGTCAATGACAGGTCAGTGATTTTTTTTTTGAAACTGTCAAGAGTTAAAAAGGTGGTGGAAGCTGGGAGTGAGTGCGGAGGGTTCGACCAAGCAAGGAGGAAGCCCTTTCTAGGTGGCTCCAGATTGAGCCCCCGGATTTCTTGAGGGATCAAGGGAAACTTGTACGGTTGGTACGGGAGGACGGGGCAGTAGAGCAGGTACACTTGGGAGGAATATTCTCAGATTCCATAGATAGTTATCTGAGTTTTGATTGGGAGCAAAATCTAATGGAAAGGGAACCTAGAAGGGTTAGACCAATTCCTTGCTTTGCGTGTGGACCAGCAATTTGGACACCAAGGTGGCATCCAGCCTCGGACCTCCTACAGTGTCATTGGTGCAAAAGGAAGTGGCACTGCAGATCTAGGAGGTGGACGCCTACATGCCCCAGGTGTACCCCGGACCCATGGCATCATATTCAGGAATTAATACAGGTTGAGTGTGAGATTGTGAATTTGATCTGTGCAAAGAGTCTTTCAGTTCCCAAGGATTGGCACGTTTTCCATGACCACTGGGAGGAAGTGAAAGAATATTGCCAGAAGAGATTTCGGAGAGGAGATAAGAGAAATAAGGAGATAAATCATGGGGACCCAGCAAAATAAAGAGGTGCCCAGGAGGAGCCCTTTAGGATGTATACTAACCCACTGGAAGGAAGTTGTGGGGACAGGAGAAACGGAGAGCAAAAGGGTTTTCATCAAATACTCTAATCAATGGTGGCCTCTCTAGAAATCAGAAGATGGGGCAAAGTGGCCATTAAATGGAACATGGGACTGTAACACCATGTTGAAGTTAATGTTGTTTTTAAGGTGGGAAGGAAAATGGGATGAGGCACCATATGCAGATGTTTTTCACCTCACAGAACCACCCAGAATGGCAAAGGGATTGTGATATTAACCCTCCACAAGACCCACTGATCCTTGCAATGGAAAAAGAAAACACAAGGGTCTCACATATATTAAAATGATGCTGCTCAGCCTGTAGTCTTGGTCAGAAGTGCACTAAAAATGACAAGGTATATAAGGAAGAAGACTCTGATCTGGATGATCTCCCCTCCTCCATCACTAGAGTTGGGTGGGAGCCCAGGAAGGGCACCAGATCAAACTCCAACACCCCTGGGAAGTCCAGCATCCTCCCATACAAGGGCAAAGCTAGGGAACAACCAGCACCTTTGCAGGCACCTCTTAGAGAAGAAGTGGGACCAGATGGAACAATGATGCTACTAAAGGTTCCCTTCATTACCAATGATTTGGAAATATGGAAAAGGAATGTAAAGGATTACAGAAAGGACCCTCTAAGTATAGCTGAACACTTTTGGTTAATAGTGAAATCACATAACCCGGATTGGAATGCTATACAGTTACTGTTCCATGCAATGACAGAACCAGAGAAACAGCTGATCCCAAAGGTACCCTGGGATTTGGCCCAGGAGCACTGTAAGACATGGGAGAGGATGTAAAGGAATTCTTTCCCCCCCAGGATTCAAAGTGGGATGTGAATAGAATGGCAGGAAGACAGAAGGTACAAGAATATCAGGAGTGGATTGCAAAGGGAATAGAGAAAGCCATCCCCAAATCTATGAACTGCTCAGCTTTATATGCTATTAAACAAGGTCCCTTTGAGTCACCACCTGAGTTCTTAGACAGGCTGAGACACAATGCGTCGTAGCACACCTTTGGACCCAGATCAGATATCGGGATACAGCAGTTAGTGTCATTATTTTTAGGTCAATCCACCGGTGATAGAAGATGTAAACTTCAGAAATTCAGACCCACTGAAGGAAGAAACTTAGAAATATTATTGGATGAAGCCTGGAGGGTGTTTAGCAACTGAGAAGAAGGGAATAAGGGGAAAAAAGGAAGGGTGATGGCAGTAGTTAAAAAGGAAGATGAATATTTTAAAAAGGGGCTTTCCCCTCTGCGCCTAGGAAGAAAAGAATGTGCTCTATGTGAGCAATTAGGCCACTGAAAAAATGAATGCCCAGAACGCTGAGGAAAGGGAAACAAAGGGGCACGGGTAGTGGCAAATGTAAATGAAGACTGACAGAACCAAGGAGATCTTCTCTACTTAATCCTTTGGTTATAATCAAACCAAGGGAAGGAAAAGATCAAAAGCAAATAAAATTTTTAATTGATACAGGGGCAATGTGTTCGATTTTAAACACAGCTTTAACTCAGGTGGGAGAAGATTATATTATGGTTAAGGGAGCCACTGGCCAAGCTGAAAAGGCTTATTTTTGTGGACCAATAAATATAAATTGGGAAAATTAGTAGGCTTGCATAAATTCTTACACATGCCTAATTCACCACATGCACTCCTTGGAAGAGATTTGCTTGAACAATTGAATGCAACAATCAGATTTGAAAAAGGGGAGATTAATCTGGATGTGGATACTCAAGAATATATTCAAATAATGAGGTTCCCATAGAAGGAAAAATCGGTGAAGATATCATCAGCCAGGTGTACCCTGGTGTGTGGGCCACTGAGAAGCCAGGAAGAGCTAAGAATGCATCACCAGTAGAGGTAAAGCTTAAAGAGGGACAATGACCAGTAAGGATGAAAAAATATCCCTTAAAAAGAAAGGGTAGGGAAGGAATCCAGCTGGTAATAGAAAAATTCATGCAATGGGGTCTGTTAAAGGAATGTGAATCTGATTTTGACACTCCCATATTACCAGTTCACAAACCTGATGGAACGTACAGAGTAGTCCAGGATTTAAGAGCAGTCAATAGAATAGCAGAGGATTTATGTCCTGTAGTAGCAAACCCATACACTGTGTTAACAGTATTGACACCTTAACTAACCTGGTTTACTGGTTTAGATTTGAAAGATGCTTTCTTTTGCCTCCCTCTCTATGAAGCCAGCCAAAAGATATTTGCCTTGGAATGGGAAAGTGGACACAGGACCCAGCTCACTTGGACTGTACTGCCTCAAGGATTCAAGAATTTCCCCACCATATTTGGCAACCAACTCGCCAAGGATCTCGAGTCTTGGGAAACCCCACCCGGGAAGGGGAGACTGCTACAATACAGAGATGACATCCTGATCACCACTGAGACAGAAGACACTTGCATGCCTTGGACGGTGAGTCTCTAAAACTCTTTGGGGCTCCAAGGTCACCGAGTGTCTAAGAAGGAAGCCCAGGTAATGCAGCAGGAAGTCACTTACTTGGGGCATGAAATTAATGTGGGGCAAAGAATTGTGGGGCAAGCCTGAAAAGAGGCTCTATGCCAAATACCAAAACCACAGACTGTGAAAGAATTGAGAACTTTCCTCAGAATGACTGAGCGGTGTCGCCTTTGGATCTATAATTACGAGTTGCTTGTTCAACCCCTGTATGCACTGATCAACTCTGAACAGAAGCATCTGCAATGGGACAAACAGGCCACACGAGCCTTGGAACAATTGAAAAAGGCCCTGATGTCAGCTCCAGCTCTGGGACTCCCTGAACTGGGTAAGCCTTTCTTTTTGTTTTCTCATGAGAAACAGGGAATCGCCCTGGGAGTATTGGCACAAGATTTCGATTTAGATATCACAGAGCAGTCACCTACATCTCCAAGCAATTGGATGTGACACAAAAGGATAGCCAGGATGCCTGAATGTGGTAGCAGCAGTAGTGATAAATATCCAGGAAGCCTGAAAATTCACTTTGGGACAAAAAAAAGACTGTGTTGGTGTCCCATACAGGGTCTGCAGTATTAGAAATGAAGGGCAGGTAGTGGCTTTCTCCACAGAGGTTCCTGAAATACCAATCCATACTGGTAGAACAGGATGCTGTGGAGATTGTAATCACTAACATTGTCAATCCAGCTTCTTTCCTCAGTGCAAACACAGGAGAACCAGTACACCATGACTGCTTGGAAACCATTGAAGCAACATCCTCAAGCTGCCTGGATTTGAAGGATGTTCCTGTGGAAGATGCAGAGGACTGGTTCATGGACAGAAGCAGCAATGTCCTGAATGGCAAAAGGCATGCAGGATATGGCATCTCCATCAGCCATGAGGTAACAGAGTCAGAACCATTGCCTGTCAATACCTCTGCACAAAATGTGAAAATCACCTTGACCCGAGCCTTGGAATTGACCCAATGTGAGAATGTGAACATAGACATGGATCCAAAGAACACTTTTGGGGCTGTGCATGCTTATGGAGCAATCTGAAAGGAAAGGGGGCTATTGAACTCTCAAAACAAAAACACTGAACATGCAGAAGAAATTCTGAAATTGCTGGAGGCAGTACAGCTCCCAAAGAAAACAGCAATTATGCACATCAGAGCACTTCAAAAGACATACATGGAATCAGGAAAAGGAAATGAGCTGGCAGACAAGGAGGCAAAAGAAGCAGCAAAAAGAGAGATACAATTGGAAGGAGCTCTAATCCCAGACAGGAAAATCTCCCTTGAGGGTAAACCAAATTATGCCAAAGAGGATCTGAAGCTAATTACAAATTTGGATGAGACATACAGTAAAGAGGGGTGGGCCCCTACCCCAGAAGGAAGGGTAATCATACCTGGCCATCTAATATGGTTTGTAATAAGGGAGGAGCATAGGAAAAGACACTGGGGACCAGAGACTGTGTATGAACACTTAAATCACAACATCATGAATAGAAATTGATACACTACAGTGAAGCAGGTAACTCAACAATGTGATCTCTGCCTCCAGACTAATCCTAAAAACAAAGCCAGAAATGGGCAAAATTGAGAAGGGAAATGTACCTCACCAATGATGGCAAAGAGACTTCACAGAACTCCCAAGAAAAGGGGGGTTTTGTTATTTACTGATATTAACTGATACCTTTTCAGGATGGCCTAAGGCTTTCCCTGCTACAACTGCTAAGGCCGGAAAAGTGGTCAAGGAATTAGTAAAAGAGATAGAATCACGATTTGGGGGTCCAGCTGCCATTTCTTCAGATAGAGGGCTCCATTTTATTGCAAATGTGGTACATGAGGTGAGTAATACTTTAGGTATAGATTGGCAATTACATACCCCATATCATCCCCAGTCAAGTGGACAAGTGCAGAGGATGAATCATTTAATCCATCAGCAAATTGTTAAATTAGGACAGGAGGTCAATCTACCTTGGCCTCAATCCCTTCCTTTAGCCCTTTTACACATCCCAACTAAACCAAGGGCAAAGGAAAGGCTGAGTCCTTTTGAGATCCTGTATGGGCGACCTTATGCAATACAGAAGGGAACATCAGCACAAATAGGGGAAGAAACTATCACAGAATACATGGTTGCCCTAGGGGAACAACTCAGCAATATCAGGAAACATGTAGAAAGATGCTGGTGTAGGGGATTGGATGGACCAGTACATAATGTACAACCTGGAGATTGTGTGTATGTGAAGTCTCTCACAGAAAAGACTTTGGAACCACAGTAGGAAGGACCATACCAGGTGCTCCTCACCTCCTTCACTGCCATCAAGATCAGAGAACAAGCAGCATAGAGACATCAAACTGGAATTAAAAAGGCTTCACAGTCACCATGGAGAATCAGGCAGGTGCAGCCTGGAAAGCTGTGGCTCTGATGATCACAGCCATGGCTATGGCAGACATGTGTGCAAGACCTCCTATATACAATGGGACTGGCATTTCTATGTGTCAGGGGAAAGCTTCTGACTTTGACTCTCCTAAGTCTCTGTGGCAGGTGTTACAAATATCAAACACAACTGTCTGGCCAGGGAAAGATGTCTGGGGATGCAAATTTGCATTTGTTCAGGAAGGATTCCATCAGGGACTTCCAAAACCCATTCAAATTGGTACTGAATGTTGTGATACATGCTTTACTAACTTCTGAATTCAGGCATAAAACAGAGGAATGTGAAACCAAGGCTTTTAGAATTAAACCATGAGGGAACTGTGCTACATCTATCTGAACAGAGAACGTGGGCACAAGAGGTTAAAGGGAAGTGGCAGATGATTAACATAGAGCTATGTGCCACAAGAAAACAACTGAGGTTTGTATGTGAAGGAAATGTCAACAATGACCGAGATTCTGCCTGGATACACAACAAAGCATCTGTCTCTTCAGAATCCATTCAGTCAACCAGACAACCATGCTGGTATATATAGATCAGGGTTGTGTATGCCTCAGAACAGCATGCCCCACCATAAGAGTGGACGAGCTCATTATAAAGGAAACACAATCTGATTTGTGCATTTGTAACTTGGTCAAAATTGAGGGGTGCAATTTCTCCTATTGGGCACCTGTTGTATCACATCAGTATAGAAAGACAAACATGACAACTGTGCAGGATGTATTGTCTGTGCCCAGAAGAATGAATCTCACTCCAGTTATAGAGCTACTAAAACACAGAGACCTTCAGGAAATTCTGAAAGAAATGAGAAGTATGGGAAAGAAGATCTTGATCACAATACACGATGAGACACACTATAAGGAGACCATAGAAGGTTGGAGGGAGACACATCTCACCACACGTGGGATGTATTTTTTGGGTGGTCTCCTACTGCAGCAGGGTTTCTACACTGATTGTGTCATCTGATAGTAGTTTTGTTAGTTCTGATCAGTTTAAGTTTTGTTCTTGGTTATGATTTTCTGGAATTTGAAACAGTCACAAAGAATGGCTACAATGCCTATCCTGTTATCGAATCAACGAGGTAAAGACAGTCATAGAGAGTATGATAGATATCTTAGAAAGCAAAAGAATTTGCATCATTTAGAAGAAAAGGGGGGAAATGAAATGGCTAACATCTATGGTTTTGAAAATTCAGAATTTTAAAAGCATATAATTTGCTTAAGCAAGTGGAGGGGAAATAGAGCACATAGCTAACTGTATGTAACAAACCACAGAGGAACTTAGTTACCAGGAAAAAAACATTAAGATATATTGCAAACACTCAGCAAAGCAAGACCTGGCTATTGTACAAACCCAACAAAACAGAAACCTGTGGCTCCAGAAACCAGCCAGGACCAGCCAGGTGGTTTTGAGTGGGACAAGCTGACCTGAGGGAGAGCCAAACCTCCACTGCACCTGCCCAAAAGAAGAGCTCAAACAGCGATTACTGAGGAAGACACACAGCCTTCATCCCAAAAACCACCAAACACAACCTCCAGGACAGGTGGCAGCTAATTATAATAAAAAGGGAGAGAAGGTGGAGATGGGTGGGCAGGGAGGTGTGGGCTTGTGGGACCAATGTGTATTTATACCTGGAACCTGTCTTGACCAGGTACACGTGGTTTGGAGGAAATATCCCCCCAGGTGTCCCAGCTGCCAATGAAACACTCTCTACAATTTCAGTATCAAGTCCTGATTCCTGAAATCAGGAAAGGTCCAGCAGCTGTGTTGGTTCTGCAGAGCATAAATGGCCCCTGGTTCCATGGGACCCCAGTGTCACAACTGACTCCTTGCTTCCATGTCACCCCCTCAGTGTCAAAATGGCTCCTTCACTCCAACTGAACACAAAGGTTTTGCATAAATATTGAGCAAATCCTGCTTAACACACCTGGGAACATCTGTCTGAATTCAAAAGTGAGATTAAAGGTGAGGGTGGCACCAGCAGCTTCCATCTACAACAAAGACCCAGGGAAAGGATAGGGTCAGAGAATTCAGCTGAAAGACTCAGAATTCTGCTTACAGAGATCATTGCTGGTCACACTGTCCCTCGTAGGAAGGTGACATCATTCCAGGCAGCCTGGACTGAGCATGTGGTTCCTCAGTGGGGTTTGTTGTTCAGGAAACCTGCTCAGGCTTTTCCATTTTTCCTCACAAACAGGAAAATTTCTCCTGGGCCTGGTGCAGGCAGAGCCCTGAGGAGAGCAGGTGGGACATGGTGCAATGGGCTGGGACACCCAGCTGCAGAGATCAGGGGACAAGGTTCTGCTGCAGGGCACAGGGATGTCAGTCCCAGGTGGTCGATGTCAGACATGGTGAGGCTGGGGGTGAGGAGCAGGTTGTCCAAACAGGGTCAGCCTGCAAGGGGCTCATTCTTCTGCATGCCCAGACCTCCTAAGGAGACATTCAGCATCAAGATCACTTGGGAAATTCTTCTATCAGCTCTTCTCTGAACTGTAATTTAAAAGAAAATACTCACTTGATTAAAGAAAAAAACTGATGAGGCTCATTTTGAAATCTTCCTCCTTAACAGAATTCCAAACTGACTCCAAGCAGCTGCACAAGCCCTGAAGTAAGACAAAGAGCTCCTGAAGGCTTTCTGTATTTTAATCAGCCCCACAGTGGATTTGGGGCTGAGTCCAGGACCCTCAGGCACTGAGAGAAGGTTGAAGAAGCTGCTCAAGGAGTCTGAAGCAAAACTCCAAGTCCCTTGGAGCATCAGTGGCCCCACTGAGGGCAGGGAGTGCCAAAGGCTCCCCAGGGACTGGTGAGAGCAGATCCTTGAGGGCAGGATTGCAGGAGCCCGAGGCTGTGAGCAGGGAACTGCAATGCTGAGCAAGGCCTGGGCTGGCTGGAGGAAGCAGAAAGGCCAAGGCCTGAGCCCAGGCCTGGCCCAGCAGGGCCTGTCCCTCACGGGTGGCTCGGGGCTGTTGCTGGGGCAGTGGGATGGCAGGGGCAGCAAGGACAAATGTCATCAAGCTGTGTGACACTCCAGATGCTCATGGAACCAAGGGCCAGTGTGACACAGCAGGGCCTGATGGAAACAAGAGGCCATGGTGAGCCTGCAGGGCTGGAACACCCCAGAACACTGAAATGCTGAGGGTGACCAAAGGTTTCTTTAGTCAAGTTTGGTGCACAGGAGAAACCTCAGCCGGGTATTCTCAACATGGTCAGATGCAAAGAAGATTCTTGGTAGGAAGGGACCCCCAAGGATCATTAAGTCCAGCTCTTGAGTGAATGGCCCACACAGGGATTGAACCTACAACCTCAGTGATACCAGCACCATGCTCTAACCAATTGAGTTAAGAGGTCCAAATGACACAAAATTTTACTGGCAAAATATAGACAATCAAGGAAAATTGGCAAAGGGTTTAATAAAAGATCCAATTCGAAATAAGTTTCTCATCATATCATGAACTTCATTCATGTCATTTAACCTAGAAACCTTTAACCATTAAGATGCTAAGGTATCCAAAAATCTTCCAGGTAAGCAGGATTAGAAGGAGAAGAAAGAGAGAAGAACAGCAGGAGAGAAGGTCGATAGAAAGAGAATCTGAGCTCGGATAAGATCGCCCCTATTGTGTGATTGACAGCTCAGCCAATCAGAGCTGGGTTAGCATTGCAACTGCTGTGTGATTGATTGACAGCTCAGCCAATCAGAGCTGGGTTAGCATTGCCCCTCCTGTGTGATTGGCAGCTGTGCCAGGCCATGGCTGGGGGCGGGGCTCTGTCCCACCACAAACCAAGGCCTGACCCGGCCCTGGCCCCACACGGGCATTCCGAGCATCCCAAGGTGCCTGGGACATCGATCTCATCCAGCCTCTGACAGTGACCGTGGTGACACCATGGAACCTCCTGGAACCAAGGGCCAGTTGTGACACTGTGGGGACTCATGGAACTGAGGAGTCCATTGTGACTGACGAGTAAGTTGTCTTTAAAGATAATTCAATGAACTGAAAGTATGGGTGTTAATATCTTTGAAATGGGTCTTAATTTCTCTACTAAATACAAGCAACAGGTTTATTACAGAGCCCAGTCAGCTTGGCTCCTGAAACAGACAAGGGTCTGCATGACTTTGAGTTTATGAACTTTGGGGTAAAATGACAGGTTCAAGGGGGGATATGGGGTAGGCAATTTGGGAATGCTGTACCTTCCTAGTACCTCAGCCAATGGGGAAAGGAAGAGGGCAATGTGCACCTGGGAGTTTAGGATAAAGGAGGCTGCTGCGTCCAGAACCTCAAGAGTGAAAACTGCATGAGCGTGTGCTCTTGTGGACTCTTTCCCTTTACTGAAATAAAGTTGCAGACTCCCCTGTCTCCTTAATGGACACTGGCTTTTCATAGAATGATTTTCTGTGTGTGACACTATGGAATGTGACAGAACCAAGGAGCCATTGTGACACATCAAGGCCTCAGTGGAACAAAGAAACCATTGCTGACAGTACAGAACCAAGGGGCTGTTGTGACAATACAGGTCCAAGGACACCATGGTGACACCATGGAACCTCATGGAACCAAAGAGACCATTGTGACACTCTGGTGCCTCATGGAATCAGGGGGTGAAATCCCTTGTGAAACTCAGCACCCCAATGGAACCAAGGGTCAGTGATGAAGCTGTGGGGCCCAGAGAACCAAGGAGCCATTGTGACACAGCGGGGCTGCATGGAGCCCAGGGGCCATGGTGACACTGCAAGAACTTATGGAAGCAAGGGGCCATTGTGACACTACAGAAGCAAGGAGAATATTGTGACAAGGAGAATATTGTGACAATACAGGGACTCATGGAATCAGGGAGAATGTTGTGACACTGTGAGGCCCCATGGAACCAAGGGAGCATGGAACAGGTCTGGCTGGCTGGGCCTCTCGGGGGCCACCTGACAGGTCTGGCTGACCTTGACATGTCGAGGACCACTGCTCATCTGCCCCTGAAACACTGGGGCTCTGTGCTTTCCTTCCTGTGGAAAAGAACTGTCCTTCTCCAGGTACCCGTGGCCAAAATTGGGAATCTGCCTCCAGAATTCCCTATATCCAAGGAGAGCTCCCAGACAAAAGCTGCCATGACTGACAAGTCAGGCTGGCCTTGGTTTCCTGAGGGCTGGCTCTCATCTGCCTTTGAAACACTGGGGCTCTGTGCTTTCCTTCCTAGGGAAAAAAATGTCCCTTTTATTAGTGCAGATACAGCTGAAATTTGGATTCCATCTCCAAAATTCCCTATATCGAAGTATTGCTTTCAGACAAAAGCTGAAAACAGAACAGACAGGTCTGCCTGGCCTTGGCCTCTGATGGTCATCTTTCATCTGCCCCTGAAACACTGGTATTCCGTGCTTCCCTGGAAAAGAACTGTCCTTTTCCTCCAGATGTCTGTTTCTGAAATTGGTATTCCACCTCTAAAATTCCGTATATCTGGGGATTACTCCCACAAAAAATCTGCAAACACCATCAAGTCTGTCTGTCCTTGGCCTCTGGTGACTGCCCCCCATCTGCCCCTGCAGCACTGGGGCTTGGTTGTTTTCTTCCTATGGAGACCATTGTGACACTGTGGGGCCCCTCAGAACCAAAGGGCCATTGTGACCCTGCAGGGCCTCATTGTGACACTGCAGAAGCAAGGAGAACATTGTGAGACTACAAGGTCCCATGGAACCAAGGGGACATGGAACAGATCTGGCTGGCTTGGCCTCCTGGGGGCCACATCTCAGGTCTGGCTGTTCCTGGCATGTTGAGGGCTGCTGCTCATCAGCCCCTGGAGAACTGGGGCTCTGTGCTTTCCTTCCCATGGAAAAGATCCATCCCTCTTTCCAGGTGCCCAAGGCTGAAATTGGTACTCCCCCTAAAGAGTTCCCTATATACAAGAGTCCTCCCAGACAAAAACTGCCAGGACAGACAGCTCTGCCTGGCCTTGGCCTCCTGAGGGCTGTCTCTCATCTACCACCAAACACTGGGGCTCTGTACTTGCATTACAGTGGAAAAGAATTGTCCTTCTCACCTAAATGTCAATGGCCAAAACTGGGGTTCTACATCTAAAATTCCATCCATCCAAGGATTGCGCCCAGACAAAAGTATGCAGGACAGAAAAGTCTGGCTGCCTTGTCCTCTGATGATTTTCTTAGATTATGAGAAGAATCTTTTAATTTTCCCACACCTGGGAGAGTGTCCAGATGTCTCCCAAGGTGGGGTTTGGAGGCTGCAAGAACATGACCACTACATGAAGGAGCTCTGTGCTGAGTGGGGTGGAGACTGAGGACAGCAGAGGAGAGACCAGATTGGACACAGGGAGAAAGGAATTTCTCTCCCAGGGCAGGGCTGTGGTGCAACACATCCCCCAGGAGGAGTCTGGAGCAGCCCAAGGCTCTGTGTGTCCAGGCAGAGGCAGGCAGGAGGCAGAGCTGTCAGCAAAGGAAGGGGCCAGCGAGGTGGGGCAGCCGGGGGATGACGACAGCCTGCAGGGACAGAGGCGCAGGGCATGGACACCGTAGGACAGCCTGGGCTGCAGAGGCCACAGGGATGGGCAGCAGCTGAAAGGCCCTGACAGAGCCAACTCCTGCAGCACTTGGGCCATGCAGGCTGGCCCTGGGCCTGAGGCCAGCAGGGGACAAGTGAGCCTTGCTGTGCTGGGGCCTCATTGCCTCCTTGTCCCTGCTCAGCAGCCTGGCAGGGGCCGCCCCATGGTGCTGCCCTTGGCATTGCACATGGCCAGAGCCCAGTGGCCCGGGAAGAGCCCTGAGCAATGAGGGAGGGACAGGATCTGCCTTGCCAGGGGCTGGGGCTCAGCCCTTGGCCCTTTGCATTCCTGAAACACATCCAGGTGTGCTCAGCATCAGAGACACCTTTCCCTTGCTTGTCCCTCCCTGTCATCAGTGCCACCAGTGTTCTGCTCTCACTGGAACCTGGGGACACTTTCTGAGTCCTATCCCTCAGTGGGACCCATTACAACTTCTATAAACTTTGTAGTTTCAATTTAATTTTGAGTTCTTGAGAAGTTTTCCTTCAGCTCCTTCTCAGGGACTGATGTCCAGGGACTCAGCACTGTTGGAAAATCCCAGCTCTACAGAAATGGGGCAACAGAGAGGCGCATTTTTTTTAAGGAGTTAGTCCATTATCAGATTCCTTGAAAGGTGAAACATAAGAGATGTAAAATTCCATTACATTCTATCCAAAGCCAAGTTATTTCCTGCTTACAGTATTTTATAAATGGTTTTCAGCCTATTAGCTTTTGCCACACAATGGTGCTAATAATTTTAACACCAATCACCTAGTATTTTACACCACGTAGTTCTTGCCACAATTAATCTTTCACAGTTCTAATTCTCAAAAATATCTGATCATTTGCAAGGCCGTCATGTGAAACTTGGTTCTAGTTCAATCACTCTCTCAGCAATGTCTTCTCTTTTCCAGGGCCATTCTAAGTCAGCACACCTTATCTCAGAGTTTGCATCCAGATGTACAAGACTGTGTGAGCTTTCAGTCAGGCTTTGAGAATCCTTTACAAATCCATTTTTCACAAATATCAGTCACAAAATGCTGCAATCACCTCTGCTCTAAAGACAACTGTAAAAAATACACCCTTGCAAATTGGAATGGATATTTCTAAGAAGCTCTTTGTCATATTTCTCCATAACTGGAGTTGAAAAACTTCCATATGAATGGCACCAAACCAGAGGGAAATCAAGGCAGAACTGTTGTTTTCTAGGAAACCTCTGAAGAATTTGGACAGAATCAAACTCCAAAGTGTCTGATATTGCTCATGGGTCTCACTGAGGGACACGACTGAGAAAGTGTCCCCAGGTTCCAGTGTGAGCAGGAAATTGGAGGCAGAGATGACAGGTGGTGTGGGAAATGCAGGCACAGAGAGCTCTCAGGGCCTTGTGCAAACAGGCTCAGAGATTGAGATGGATACAGGGTTTGACCTAAGACCTTGGAGAAGGCTTGGAGAATCCAAGCATTAAAGGTAAAATAGATATAAAACAAGAATGTAAGTTTGTACTTGAAGTAGAAATATGTTTTAAGCAAACAGAAATATGCATTATGTAAGCAAAGCAGTACGTTAAGTAAGATAGTAAAAGATTGTTAAGCTAAGCAATAAAACCTGTTATAAAGTTGATTAGAAGTTTAAGGTTTATCAGTGTAGGTTTGTGAAGTGTTCTAGGATTGGTTTAAAAATGAGGCATTGTGGCAAAGCCATGAGAAGGAAAGCAATTAATGATTGGTGTAAAAGGATGCTGGCAAACTTCACAGAAGTATTTGATTGGATAAAAAACGAACTTAAGACATTGTAACTAAGAATGAGGCAGCTTCTGATATTATGGTGTTGGATGTAACACCTTTAATGTCTCACCCTTCTATGAGACTGACACCATGAGGCCATAAACCATCTTTTACAACATCTCTCAGTTGCCTCATCTCTTGTAATATCAATCTCCCAAACCACATTTTTTTGACATCTGACATGATTAATGAAATCAATAGGGACTTATGGATACCAGGTCTATCCCATTAAAATCAATATGGATTTCGGGACACCTGGTCTATCCATTAAAATCAATGGGAATTTGAGGAAATTTGGCTCTTAAATAGGGAAATGTGAGGAAATTTGGAGGAAATCTTGGGCTGAATTCTGGGAATTTCCACTCCAGGATTGCAGTGCTGATGCTCTGGATGTTCTGGATGAATTTCTGGAGGCCAGTCCCAAATCCCTGATGCTTCACCTGCTGTCTCTGCTGGAGCTGTGCCTCCAGGTAAGCCCAAAAATGTCCATTTTCAGCCCAAAAGCTGGGAATTTCAAGCCCAAAATTGGGATTTTTAGCCCCAAAAGTTTTGGGACATCAGTTCTGCCCACTGAAGTCAAAGGGGATTGAAGGAAACCAGGTCTACCCCAGTGCAGTCAATAGGGATTTAGGGACACCAGGTCTACCCATTGATAGGGCTTGATTGGGAAGAGTTACTGTTTAAACTGGGAGCACTGGGAAGGGCTGAGGGGGGACACTGGGGTTACTAAGAGCACTGAAAAAAGTGGGGCAACTGGGAGGAATTTATAGAGATAAATGGAGATAAACAGGACCCCAGAGCTAACTCATTGAAATCAGTAAGCATTTAGGGACAGCGGGTCTAGCCTTTAAAAGTAATAAGGTTTAGAGGCACCAGGTCTACCGAATCAAAGCAATGAGGATGTTTGAGACACTAGTTTTTGGGGGGCCCAGGGGTTTTTGGTGATCCAGGTGTGCAAGGTCTACCCAGGTGTATCCAGGTGATTTCTGGGGGTACCCAGGTGATTGTTGGGCATGCCCAGGTGTATTCAGGTGATTTCTGGGGGGTATCCAGGT
This sequence comes from Sturnus vulgaris, assembly GCF_052056855.1. NCBI lineage: Eukaryota > Metazoa > Chordata > Aves > Passeriformes > Sturnidae > Sturnus > Sturnus vulgaris. The sequence continues at coordinate 3,838,874 of NW_028276110.1, forward strand.
GATTTTGGGCAGTATCCAGGTCTACCCAGATAATTTTCAGGGATATCCAGGTGATTTTTGGGGCACCCAAGTGCCCTGACTCAGCCTGACAGGCCAGGAGAAGATGATGGCCAGTGTCCTTTCAGTCGATGTGGACACAGGTGACCCTTGGCAGCTGCAGGGCTCTCACAGGGCACTCCAACATTCAGGGGGTACCCCAAAATTCCAGGTGAGGACATCAGGGGTGGGAGGGAGCCCTGAGTTACCTTGGGAGAGGATGCAGCACAGGTACAGCCAGGTGCTTTGGTGCATGGGGTTGGTGAAGATGGTATTCTGCAGCAGCTCCAGCTCTGGGAGGGGGCACAGGAGGCACCCCAAAATCTCAGGGGGGCAGTGTGGAAATCCCAATATCTCGGTGGGGACACCCAAGTATACAGGAGTTCAGGTGCACCCATTAAAGTCAAAGGGGATTTAGAGAAACCAGGTCTGCCCATTCAACCCAACAGAATCCAGCAGCTCCCACTTTAGGTGAGGGAGGGGCTGGAAAAATTTGAGGATCCCGCAAAATTGGGGGGAGATTTTTTGGGGAATCCCTCACCTTCCTTCAGCCTTCCAGGGGGCAGTGCCCTTGCCGTAGTTCCTGGTGGGCATCAGCAGCCACAGGCAGTGTTGCCAGGCTGAGAAGTCAGTGAAGCTGCAGCTCAGCAAGGCCCTGGTGAAGGCCAACTCGGCCTTGAGGTCCTGCCCGGCCACAAGGGCCTACCAGTGTTCCCAGGTGTGGACTAGGAAGGCACCAGTATAAACCAGTAAGGACTTTGAGCTACTCCTGAGCTCCTGAGGCTCATGGCAGCAGTTCCCAGTATAAGCTAGTATGGCCTCATGCACCCAAGCCCATTCCCAGTGTAGTCTAGGGGCTCCTAGTGTGGTCCTGGGGCTTCTAGTGTGGTCCTGGGGCTCCCAGGTTTATACTGGGAGGGCACCAGTATAAACCAGTAAGCACTGGGAGTCACCCCTAGCCCCTGAGCCCATGGCGGCAGCTCCCAGTATGAACCAGTAAGGCCAGCATCCCCAGAAGTTTCTCCCAGTGGAGTGCCAAGCATCCCCAAGACCCCTCCCAGTATAACCCAGTACACCCCAGTTTAACCCAGTAAAATCCAGAATATCCCCATATAACCAAATATAAACCACTACAATCCAGTGACTTCCAGCACCCTATCCCAATATAAACCAGTATAACTCACAGTCAGCCACTAGGTCCTCCAAGCCAGCAGGGGGCACTCGCACACCCCTGCTCCCTTTCCCAGTAGAACCCAGTACAAATCAGTAAAAACCAGCACCCCATCTGAGTATAACCCAGTATAACACAGTAACCCCCAGCACCCCATCCCAGTACAAACCAGTATAACCCAGTAATCCCAGCCCCATCCCATCAACCCCTTGACCCCATCCCAGCACAAACCAGTACAAACCAATACAAACCCGTACAACTCACTCACAGTTGCAGGGGTCGGCCACCAGGAGGTGGCACAGTGCTTGGTCCTCCCAGCCTGCAGGGGGCGCTGCAGAGCGGCCCAGCACCCAGCCCTGGTGGTGCCACACCCCGTAGGAGTTGGGGTTCAGCCCCAGGATCTGCCCCACAAACGACAGCTCTGATGGCACCCTGAACCTGTATAAACCAGTATGGACCAGTATGGACCAGTATAAGTGGTAAAAACCAGTAAAAAACAGTAACCAGCTGTGCAATACAAAGCAGTAGTAACCAGTACAAACCAATATAGACAAGAAACAACCAGTATGCACCTCTACAAACAAGGAAAATAGGTAAAAACCAGTACAAACCAGTGAAAACCCTTGTCTGTGTCAGGAGCCAAGCTGGCTGGGCCCGGTAACAAACCTGCTGCCCAAAGTCAGTAGAAATGTTATGACCCATTTCAAACACCTTAACACCCATCCCTTCACCCACCAAATGAATTGTAAAGACATGAGCACACACCTTTCCTCTCACATTGATGGTTCCTGTGCTGGTGACAGTCTGTTAAACCCAGCCTTCAGCCTGAGCTCTCTGCTGTTGTAGTTCCATGCACAGAGGTTGTTGTCTCTCAGCCCTTCCATGGGCAGGCCGGTGTTCAGCCATCTCCAGGACAGCAGGGCCCCAGCCCACGTCACTGTGCCCTGGGAAGACAAAAACCATCACTCCAAATGTCCCCTTCTCCTTCTTCCCAGGCATTTGGCCCTGCCAGTGGGGTTTGCTGCTGGGTGCCACAGGAAAAAGGAGACCCCTGTGACACTGTGGGGCACATGGAACCAAACATCCATTGTGACACCACAGAACCTCACAGAACCAAGGAAACCCCTGTGACACTGCGGGGCCCCATGGAACCAAGAGTCCATTGTGACACACGGGGCCAGGTGAAGCCAAGGAACCATTGGGACACTGGGGAAACTCATGGAACCAAGTCCATGGAACTCATGGACTGTGACATTGTGGCACCCCATGGAACCTGTGAGCCATTGTGACACTGCCTGGCCTTGTGGAACCAAGGAGACCATGGTGACACTGTGGGGCCCCGTGGAACCAAGAATTCCATTTTGACACTGAAGAACCTCATGGAACCAAGGGTCCATCATGACACTCTGGAACTACAGAGCCCATTGTTAAGAATATGGAAACCCAAGGAACCAAAAGTCCATGTGACAGAGCAAGACCTCATGGAACCCAAAAGAGCATTATGACACTGTGGGGTCCCATGGACCCAAATCTCCACTGCCACAGCACAGAACCTCATGGAACCAAGAGTGCATGGTGACCCAGCAAGCCCTTGTAGAACCAAGGAGTCCACAAGTGTTTACACAAAATAAAGAACTCTGTATTGCTGTGTCCCCCTGACATTTTTCCTTACATAGCTCTGCCTTGGGGAAGGAAAACCTCCGTGGTGGGACCTTGGGCTAGCACACACTAATGGAAGGTGTCTGTTTGCAATGAGGAAATCTGGGAGTTTTAGATTGTTCAAAAAAAAAAAAAAAAAAAGCCTAGAAAAACAAAAAAGGGGAAAGCCTCATTTCTGCTTGAGTGCAGCCAGTTCTCCAAACTGGGACAAAGCAGGTCCCAGGTGAGTGAGGACAGACAGGATGGGGTTGGGGAATGTGGAGCAAGGTTGTCCATGCTGGGTCAGACCTCAAGGCACAGCTTCTCTGAGCAGGCCAGACCTCCTGAGGAGAGACCTTGGATCAATATCAACCACAGAATGCTGTAATCACCTCTGCTCTAAAGAGAACTGAAATAAAATGCATCCATTGAAATAGGAACAGATATTTCTAAGATGCTCTTTGACATAATTCTCCAGGATTGGAGTTGAAAATCTTCTCCTGAGCTGCACCAGATCAGAAGGAAATCAAGGCAGAGCCATGGTTTGTCAGGACTTGCTTGATCCCACTGAGCCCTGTGGTGCATTTGAGGCTGAGCCTTCGAACCTCAGGGCCTGAGAGGAGATTGCACAAACCCTTCCAAGAATCAAAGTCAAAAGAGAAGCCCAAAGTGTCTTGAGGTATTAATGGGTCCATCCCCAACACAGGCTCCTCATGGACTCCTTGGAGGAGAGAACGGGAGGCCATGATTGCCCAAAAACCACTCAGAGAGTCAGAGAAGAAAGGAAAAAGGAAAGTACCTTGAAAAATCTCAAGTACCTTGAAGCATTAATGAGCCCCACTGAGTGTTGTTACTGACAAAGGTTCTCAAGGGACTAATTAAAGCAGATAATTGGAGGCCATGATTGCAGAAAGCTCTCAGAGACTCCAAGGAAAAAGCAAAATCCAAAGTCCTCTGAAAAACCTGCAGTCCCTGGGAGCATGAAGGAGCCTCCAGGGCCATTCCTGACCAAGGCTCCCCAGGGACTGGTCCCAGCAGATCCCTGAGGCCACTGGGATGTGGGGGGATGCTGAGGGCAGGACAAGGGGTGACAGTGGCCAGACTTGCTGGGGCTGTGCCAGGAGGCCCCAGTGGCTCAGGACAAGGTGTCTCCTCACAACCCTTGGTGGCATAGACCCTGCTGTGCCCCAGGGCACCAAGACTTGGCTTCTCTTTGTCCCCACTTGTCATCTCTGCCTCCAATTTCCTGCTTTAATTGGAACCTGGGGACACTTTCTCAGTTGTGTCCCTCAGAGGGACCCATTAAAACTTCAGGAAACTTTGGAGTTTGATTTTGACTTGGAGTTCTTGAGAGGTTTCTTCATCTCCCTCTCAGGGACTGATGTTCAGGGCCCCAGCACAAACCCCAAGAGGGTCATTAAAGTCCTTGTGCTGTGTCTGTGCTGATGAGCTGGGCTGGGCTCCTGGAACAGAAGGCGATCCTGGTAACCAAGAAGAGCTTCAAAAACACATTTCTCTTCATGAGCAGCTCCTCTCCCAGCCCAGTAGGGCTGGGGCACTGCCTGCATCCACCCCGGGCACAGCACAGAGGCACAGAGAGCTTCAATCAGTCAGGGCTGGGAAGATGCTCAGAAGTGCCTGGGGCAGAATCACTCCCAGCCCTTGACACAGGAAGCCTCTGGCTGCAGAACAATGCAGCTGCAGCTCCTGCAGTGATCTCCTAAAGCTGGAACATCCCAATGCCTGCAGACTGTGTGAGTACATTCTCTGATGATCTCTTGTGTAGAGCAGCCAGGGGTGCCCAGGGCTGTGGTGCAGAGCAGGTTCCTGCAGCCCAGGGCGCTGTGCTGGGGCAGGGACTCTGCTGCCTGCCAGGGACAGCTCTCAGCCAGCCCTGGGAGCTGCTCCCAGCACTGGGGGACAAGTTCTGGGTGGAAGGAGACAGCTGGTGAGGCTTGGAAGGGTTGTCCTTGTGTGGTGAGGATGCTGCATTGTTCAGGACTGGATCCTAGCGTAACATATATCTGCTGAACATTTCCAAGGAGATTAAACAGGGAGCACAGTGAGGCAGGGGCTGCATAAAAGTGAACGTCCTGCTTTTTTAATCTGCTGTACTGGGTTGCATTGCTGGGAGATTGCCCATTGATATTCATCTCTCAGTTTAGGTTGAGAAAAATTTTTTAAAATTCTCTTAGATCTCAGTAAACCAGGCAAAGAAATAAAACAGCACAGGGCCCCATACAGGAAGCATCTGAGCTGATCCACCAGGGCTGGGCTGGGCTCTGGCAGCACTGGCAGCAGCCCTGGGCACAGGGAAGCAGCTGCTGGCAGGGACAGCTCCAGGCAGCAGAGCCCTGGGCAGGCAGTGGGGGGAAAGTGACACCAAGCTGGGCTGGGAGATTTTAAATCCTCTCCAAATTGAACTATTCCATGATTACTTTTCTTACAGATCCCCATGCCAAGACACAGCAAATGTCCAACAGCAGCTCCATCAGCCACTTCCTCCTGCTGCCATTGGCAGACACGCGGCAGCTGCAGCTCCTGCACTTCTGCCTCTTCCTGGCCATCTCCCTGGCTGCCCTCCTGGCCAACGGCCTCATCATCAGCGCCGTAGCCTGCGGCCACCACCTGCACACCCCCATGTTCTTCTTCCTGCTCAACCTGGCCCTCACTGACCTGGGCTCCATCTGCACCACTGTCCCCAAAGCCATGCACAATTCCCTCTGGGACACCAGCAACATCTCCTACTCAGGATGTGCTGCTCAGCTCTTTTTCTTTCTGTTCTTCATGTCAGCAGAGTATTTCCTCCTGACCATCATGTGCTACGACCGCTACGTGTCCATCTGCAAACCCCTGCACTACGGGACCCTCCTGGGCAGCAGAGCTTGTGCCCACATGGCAGCAGCTGCCTGGGCCAGTGCCTTTCTTAATGCTCTGCTGCACACAGCCAATACATTTTCCCTGCCCCTGTGCCATGGCAATGCCCTGGGCCAGTTCTTCTGTGAAATCCCACAGATCCTCAAGCTCTCCTGTTCATACTCAAACCTTAGGGAACTTGGGCTTCTTGCTCTTAGTGCCTGTTTAGGACTTGGCTGTTTTGTGTTCATGGTTTTCTCCTATGTGCAGATCTTCAGGGCTGTGCTGAGGATCCCCTCTGAGCAGGGACGGCACAAAGCCTTTTCCACCTGCCTCCCTCACCTGGCTGTGGTCTCCCTGCTTATCAGCACGGGAACATTTGCTCACATGAAGCCCCCCTCCATCTCCTCCCCATCCCTGGATCTGGCGGTGTCAGTTCTGTACTCAGTGGTGCCTCCAGCCCTGAATCCCCTCATCTACAGCCTGAGGAACCAGGAGCTCAAGGATGGCCTGAGGAAAATAATCATGAATGCTTTTCAGAATCAATAAATTCATTCTCCTGTATAGCTCTTAAGATGTTACTCATTAATGCCCACACTGTGTCTTGTGTTTTTTGTGCTGGCACAGGTATTCTATTTTTGAGAATTTGTTCACAGGAAAAACTTTGTGCCATTTTTAATTTGGTATTTGCATTTCTAGTGTGAGCCATAGACTGTATAACCCAGGAGTTGTACTACATATGTTTTTACACAAAATAAAGAACTCTGTATTGCTGTGCTCTCCTGACATTTTTCCTCCTGACTTCTCTGGAGCTGCAGGGTCGGTGCCTCTGGGCAGAGCTGGAGAGAAAAGTAAACCCCAGTGCTCCTCACTGCCAGGCAGCCCCAGGGCTTCTGCTCCATAACCTCCCCTTCCTTCACTTCCACACTCCCCTTCAGAGCCCCTGGGCTGGTTTAAGGCCTCAGGGCTCTCTCAGCTCAGTCCCTGTCCTGTTGTATGACTGTCCAGGGACTGCAGGCAGGGACAGGCCATGGGCACTGCTGGGACAGAGCTGAGCTCTCCAACAGCATTTCCATCATTGTCCTGGTTTAGGGCAAGTTTGGGGTAAAACCTCCAGAAGGAGCCCCCAGACAGCAAACCCCACGACTCCTCCCCCCCACCACTGGGTTCAGGAAGAATTTCCTCAGAGAAGAGTGGGAAAAAAACCTGTTTATTTAACAAGCAAAACACTCCCCAGCACAGGAAAAAACCAACACCAGCTGACAAAATAACTCATTGACCATTCTGAAGGGATGACAAACTCAGAGAGTCTCTTCGGCGAGTGGTCGCCCACTTATCAGTCTCTGGCGCTGGGGAATGACTACTGCAGGTGACAGAATGTAGAGTCCCGGAGTTTCTTGGTGTTTCCCAGGTCCCCGTCCAGAACAGGTTCAGATGGTATCCAGGAGAGGGAGGGGACGGGGTGGAAAAAAAACAGTCCAGGGAAAAAGTTGGACTGCCTAGCTGAACTAACTAATAAGCAAAAGCCAGGGCAAAGCGAAGGAAAGAAAAAGAGGCAGAAGTGAGCAAGCAGGCAAGCAAGCAGGCAAGCAAGCAGGCAAGCAAGCAAGCCGAGCTAAAACCTCTCCTAAACATAGACCATGGGGGAGGTGAGCTGGCTGATAACAAGACAAAACAAAGCTTCACTTTCAGAGTCAGTCCTGGAAGCACAGGACATAATACCAAACATAATCAGAACACACGATTGGAGATACAAACACCATAACATCACCCTAGGACAATCATGCAGGGGCATCTCCCCAGTGCAGGGCCTGAAAGCTTCAATCTCCTTCCCAGTTTGCTCTCAAGGATGTTCCCAACACAGCGCCCTGGAGAGGAGAACAGCAGTGACCAGCACAAGTGTTGCAGTGTTCAGGGTGGCGCTGTCCCAGCAGTGCCCTGGCAAAGCCAGTGCCGCTCCCAGCAGTGGCCTCTCACCCCAGGGCACAGAGGTTGTTCTTCCCTCCCTGGAGAGACATCAAGTGACCGGGTCAGGAGTCTGTGTTTGCAGTGCAGGGACATTCCACAGCCCTGAACATCCTGTGTGTGTGTGAGGGGACATAAACCCAGTGACACAAACAGCTGCAGCTGTTCCTGGAGTTTCCAGAGAGTAACATCCCCTGGGAACTCCTGGATGCAGGGCTGGGATGAGCTCCTGTGCCCAGAGCTCCCCGTGTCCATCCCTCTGACCGTGGGGCACCTCGGTCAGGGGCAGGGGGACACCCACAGGGCTGAGGTCCCTGCCAGGCTCTGGCAGTGGCAGCAGAGTCCAGGGAGCCCCTGCCCGTGCTGCAATGAACTCTGTGTGTGTGTGTGCCAGGGAAGGACTCGTGTCCCTGGACACCCCTGGGGCTGTGAGCAGGGCATGAGCCCAGCTCAGGGCTGGGCACCTGACAGAGCCCTGACATTGCTGGGTGTGCCCCTAAGAGCAGAGTTGGGCAAGGTGACTGTGATTAAACCCCTCTGGGGATCAAGTGACAGCCAAGTGTCTCTGTCACTGTCCCTCCTTACCCAGAAAAGAGGAGAAAATATGGTGAAAAAATTGTGGGTCACCTTAAAAATAGATTAATGTTAGGAGGACTAAAAAACAAAGGTCAAATGCAGAAGCAAGGAAGATCAAGGGGATACAAGAATTCAACACAAGAATTCAGCACATATAGTGGTTGCTTTGGAAGACAAATGTATTAATACAGAAAATCCAGACACCCTCTTGTCCCCCTCATTTCCCTGCTGATCAGGACATCCCATGGAATGGAAGATCCCTTGGGTCAATCCAGCCCAGCTGTCCCATCCCATCCCATCCCATCCCATCCCATCCCATCCCATCCCATCCCATCCCATCCCATCCCATCCCATCCCATGTCCCCAGGAACACTTACCCCCAGGACATTGGCTGGGGGATTGCAGAGATGCTTCATGTGGGGCCAGCCCTGCTCAGGAGCAGCCAAAGCCTCGGGCTGGGACCAAACCCACTCCAGCCACGAGAGCCAAGCACAGCAGGACAGGGGCTGCTCTGGGCAAAGGGAACTCCATCCCAGCCACACCCAGACCAAGGGGGCTCAGGGGGCTCTTCCCACCTCTGTTATTCCATCATTCAATGAATCTTTTCCTTGGAGAGATCTTTGAAGGCAGAATTGGCAGAGAGGCAGCAGCAGAACTATAAAATGCACCAGTACAAACACAGCAGCTCCAGTGAGGAATGAACCCTCCCAGGGCAGTGCTGTGGCAGGGGAAGCAGCCAGGAGAAGGAGGATGAGCTCAGTGCATGTGTGTGTGTCCCAAGGCACAGAGGGTGAAGGTGGGCAGAGATCAGGGCAGGGCTGGCAATGGCAGGGCAGAGGCAGGGGCAGCCAGATGGGAGTGTGCAGCCTGCAGGGACACAGCAGCAGCTGTGGGACAGTGCAGGACAAGCTGTGCTGGACATGGCCAAGGGCCCTGGCAGGGCTGGCAGTGCCCAGGAGAAGCCAAGTCTTGGTGCCCTGGGGCACAGCAGGGTCTGTGCCACCAAGGGCTGCGAGGAGACACCTTGTCCTGAGCCACTGGGGCCTCCTGGCACAGCCCCAGCAAGGCTGGCCACTGTCACCCCTTGTCCTGCCCTCAGCATCCCCCCACATCCCAGTGGCCTCAGGGATCTGCTGGGACCAGTCCCTGGGGAGCCTTGGTCAGGAATGGCCCTGGAGGCTCCTTCATGCTCCCAGGGACTGCAGGTTTTTCAGAGGACTTTGGGTTTTGCTTTTGCCTTGGAGTCTCTGAGAGCTTTGTGCAATCAGGGCTTCCAATTTTCTCCTCCAAGAGTCCAGGAGGAGCCTGTGATGATGATGGACCTCAGTGGGTCTGACACTGAAACTGCATGAAAAACAGGAACTCCCCAACAACATCTTCTCAGTGTTACGGAATTTAGGCATTACTTTCTTCTGGCCAGGATGTTTTTGTGCCCAGCATGTGCAATAGAAATCATTCCATCCACACATGCCTGGCTTGGGCAGTGAAAATCACTCCGTCATACATGGTTCTTTACAAGGGTTTTCACATATTTATACAGACAAAACCCAAAGAAATTCATATTCATTGATCTTAAATTACACAATTCTTAGTATTCAATCTCCTGTTGCTTATTGATCCCTTTGCCCTTGGAGTGAATTAGGCCCTCATTTGATTCTCTTACCAATCTTTTCCCAGACCAGGTGTCTCCAACCACACTGGGGGTGATGTTCATTAATGTTCATTTACCTCCTCTGTATCTTCTGGCTACTCCCAATCTGTAGATGTTAAACTCATCAGGCCTCACGCAACCTTGGTGAACCGAGTCTTTTGAAGAGAATCTTCAATTCCTCTCCTCCTGGGCAAATGCGAACAAAATCCTGACTGAAGTTACATTAAAAAATTTAAATTTGTATCATTTGCAGCAACTCCATTATGTTCCTTACTGTCCCAATTCTGTCCTTGGTTCCATGAGGGCACACAGTGTCACAACAGCCCCTTCATTCCATGAAGCCCTGCAGTGTCACAAAGGTCTCTATAATTCCATGAGGCCCCACAGTGTCACAAGGTCCCCTCGGTTCCATGTGTCCTGCACTGTTACATGAATCCTGAGCTCCGTGGGGTCCTGTAGTGTCACAATGGTCTCCTCAGTTCCATGGTGACACAGTTGCCCAAATGTCTATGGTACCACAACTGCCCCTTTGTCCCACGAGGCCCCACAGTGTCACAATGGCCCCTTGTTTCCATGACACCGTGTAGTGTCACAATGATCTCCATGATTCCATACAGTCCTGCAGTGTCACAATAAAACTTTTGTCACTGAGGCTCCACAGTGTCACCATGGCCCCTTGGTTCCATGGAGCCCCACGGTGTCACTGTGGTCCCCTTGGCTCCACAAGACCCTTTGGTTCTAGCAGGTCTTGATGTTTCAAAATGCTCGCCATGATTTCATGAGCACCCTGTGTCACAACAGACTCTTGGTTCTGTGAAGTTCTTCAGTGTCACAAAGGCCCCTTGGTTCCATGAGGTTTGGTAGAGTCACAATTCACTCCTTGGTTCCATGAGGCCCTGCTGTGTCACAATGCCCATGGTTCAATCAGTTTCCACAGTGTCATCACAATCTCCTTGGATCCACAGGATCTCAATGGTCTCCTTGGTACCTTCCTGCCCCAATGTCACAATGGATTTTTGGTACCATGAGGTTCCACAGTGTCACAAGGGTCTCTTTGGTTCCATTAGGATACAAGAGCTTTCCATAAATGCTGAGCAACACCAGCTTAACACACCTGGGAACATCTGTCTGCATTCAAAAGAGGGATTGAAGGTGAGAATGGCACCAGCAGCTTCCATTTGCAACAGAGATCCAGGGAAAGGACAAGGACGGAGAATTCAGCTGAAAGAGGATTCACAGAATCACAGAATCCCTAGGTCTGAAGAGACCTTCAAGATCATCTAGTCCATCTCATGCCCTAACACCTCAACTAGACCATGGCACTGAGTGCCATATCCAGGCTTTTTTAAACACATCCAGGGATGGTGTCTCCACCAACTCCCCAGGTAGATCATTCCACTACTTTATCACCCTTTCTGTAAAAAGCTTTTTCCTAATATCCAACCTACATTTCCCCTGATGCAGTTTAAGACTGTGTCCTCTCATTCTGCCAGTTGCTGCCTTGAGAAGGAGACCAACCCCAACCTGACTACAACCACCATTCAGGGAGTTGTAGAGTGATGAGGTCTCCCCTGTGCCTCCTCTTCTCCAGGATAAACATCCTCAGCTCCCTCAGCCACTCCTCACAGGACTTGTGTTCCACACCCCTCACCAGGCTCGTCGCCCTTCTCTGGACACGCTCCAGCTCCTCCATGTCCTTCCTAAATTGGGGGTCCAGAACTGGACACAGCACTCGAGGTGCTGCCCAACCAGTGCTGAGCACAGGGGAAGAATCACTGTCCTGCTCCTGCTGGCCACACCATTCCTGATCCAGGCCAGCTGCCATTGGCCTTCTTGGCCACCTAGGCACACTGCTGGCTCATGTCCAGCCTGCTGTCCATCAGTGTCCCCACAGACCAGCCACTCTGTCCCCAGCCTGTAGCACTGCAGGGGTTGTTCTGGCCAAAGCAAAGGATCTGGCACTTGGTCTTGTTAAGCCTCACCTTGTTGAATTTGGGCCCTGGATCCAGCCTGTCCAGGTCCCTCTGCAGAGCCCTCCTACCCTCCAGCACATCCACACTCACACCCAGCTTGGTGCCATCTGCACATTTGCTGATGCTGCACTCAATGCCCTCATCCAGATCATCAATGCACATATTGAAATCCACGCTGGCTGCCTCTGATCCCTCAGCCATCCTGTAGGTGCCCTGTGATGGCACTCAAGGTGATCTATTCCATCACCTCACCAGGCACCCAGGTCAGGCTGACAGGCCTGCACTTCCCCACATCCTCCTTCCAGCCCTTCTTGGGGATGGGCTCACATTGGCACCTCCAGTCCTCTGGCACCTCCCTGCTGAGCCAGCACTGATGAGAAATGATGGAGAGCAGCTTGGGGAGCTCATCCAGCAGCTCCCTCATCCCCCTAGGATGGATCCCATCTGTTCCCAGAGACACCTGTGAGCATCTGAGTGGCTCAGCATGTCCCCAGCTGCTTCCTCCAGGATTACAGGGGTCTGTTCTGCTCCCTGTCCCCATCTACCAGCTCTTGTCCTGAGGACAATTTGTCCTATTGTTAAAAACTCAGGCAATGAATGGGTTAAGTAGCTCAGCCGTTTTCTCATCTTCAGTTTCTCTATTCCCCACAGCATCCAATAAAGAGCTGAGATTCTCCTTGTCCGCCGGTTTGCTAATAACTTCTTTATAGAAATATTTTCTATTATTTTTCACAGAAGTGGCCAGGTTATGTCCTAATTCAGTTTTCACTTCTCTCATTTTCTTTCTGCATGACCTAACAACATCCTTAAACACTTCCTCAGTTGCCTGCACCTCTGTCCAAAGGTGATGCACTCTCTTTTCTCCCTTAGTGCCTGGAAAATGCTCCATATCCAGCCTGGCCAGTCATTTTCCTCTCTAGCTCACTTCTGGCACACTGGGACAGGCTCTTCCTGCTCATTCATGATTTCTTTCTTGAAGTGTCTCCATCCTTCTTGTAAAGCTTTGTTTTTAAGGACTGTTTCCCTTAAAACAGTCAGTTATCCCCAAATCTGTATCCTGAATAGGCTGAATTCTGCTCTCTGTAAGGGCAGTGTAGAAATTTTGTTGATGCCCCTCCTTCTTTCACAGAATATTTAAAAACTCAATAATTTCATGGTCACTGTTCCCCAAACAGCCTCTGACCACCACATCTCCCACCAACCCTTCTCTGTTTGTGAACAGCAGGAGACAGAGCTTTCCTGGGCGGTGGGAGCGTTACCAAAAATTCAGTAAAATAAAAAAACTCCCAAACACCAATATAGCATTGAAAAGCAGCATTCTTTATGTGGCTGGATACACAGGGGGACAGCTCCTCCCAAAGCCGTGCATGCTGAGTTCTGGAAATTTCTTTTATATTCTGTACTCTGCAAACTTATTCATTGATTGTCCTGGACTAAACACACATATGATAATCATTTCCCCAAAATCATTAACATATTTCCCCTCCCCTTTACCTATGGGTTCTTCTGTCCTGGGGGTCTCTCTGGTGGTCCCTGGTGGTCGTGGACCCCAATGTTCCAGTTCAGCCTGGCTGAGCTGGCAGGACACTGAGGCTGGGGAACTTCCAGTTCCCCTTCTTACACAACGGGCATTGTGCAGGTTCCAGAGGCCAGTGGTTTTGGAGAATGGGAATTGTGTTAGCTCAGCTGGGGTAGGCAGTTTATCATCTGGTAACATGAGGTCACAGAGTGGGCTGTGACATCACAGAGTGAGGTATGTGAGGTCATTGAGCAGCTACAACATCATAGGCTGTCTCTGTGACATCACAGAGCAGGCTGTGACATCACAGGACAGAGGTCTGACATCACAGAGCTGACTGTGACATCACAGGACAGAGGTGTGACATCACAGGGCAGGCTGTGACATCACAGGAGGGGCTGTGTGACATCCCAGCAGGGCTGTGTGAGGTCACTGGGTTGGTCACTCTGCCCCAGCCCCCCCTCACAGTTTCCCCAGACAAGTCCAATGCTGTTCATGCCCAGCAGGGTCCCCTGTCCCCCGGGATCCCCCTGGTCCACCTGGAGCCACAGCCTCCCCCAAGGATGTTCCACAAATCAACCCCAGAGCCTGACACGGGGACAAGGGGCCAGGGCTGTGTGACCAGGACATCAAGGACGTGGATTATCCAGGTCACTGGGGCCTGGTTTGGGTTGCCCAGGGCAGGAAAGATGTCTGGCAGCTGGAGCAGGGTGAGGGAAGGGCCTCCAAGGTGGGGCTGGAGCCCTTTGGCTGTGAGGAGAGGCTGAGGGAGCTGGGCTTGTCCAGCCTGGAGCAGGGAAGGCTGAGGGGCTCCTCATGCCAGCAAGGACAGGAGTTTAAATGAGTCAGGTTGGTTTCAGTATTTCCACAGCACAAAACACAGCATGAATTCCCTTGCTCCATCAACCTTGAAACTTTTGCATGTAGAAGATTTTTTTCAAGCTTTTTTAACCCCACTCCAAGCAGAGCATCCTGATACAACACCTTGATTGTTTTTATATCTATCACAGCATCATCTGTGCCTAAAATCAACTTTGTAGAGAAATCCCCTATGGATGATGGACCTGTCAGATGCTGCTGGGATGTCTCTCATTGTTAATGGAAAAGTTTCAATGTTTATTAAATTTTATGATGTTTCCATTTTTATGTGAGCAATGAAGAGAAACCTTTCCCAGCCTCTCAAGTCCTACCAGTTCCTGACCCCCAAAGCACAGAAACCAGATGAGGCTGTGGGGATCAGGAAAGGCCATGGCCAGGGATTTGGGGTGGTTATGAGCCCAGGGCAGGAGCCAGCCCTTGGCCTTGGTGAACCTCATCCAATTGTCCTGGGCCCATGGCTCCAGCCTGTCCAGATCCCTCTGCAGAGCTTCCTGCCCTGCAGCACAGCCACACTCCCACCCAGCTTGGCATCACCTGGACACTGACTCAGGGTGCCCTCCATGGCCTCGTCCAGATCAGCAAGAAAGAGATTTCACTGCCCTGGCCCCAATCCTGAGCCCTGGGGACACCCCTGGATGTGGCTCCACTCCCCAGAACTCCTTGGGCTGGAATTATGTTTTTTATGGAGCTGTGCCTGCCTTTGGTTTTGTTTGCTGACAATAAATGAACATCCCTCTGTGTCTCAGGCAGCTCCTTCTCCAAGGAAAGCAGGTGGGAGTTGGTGTCAAGGAGCTGAAAGCTGCAGGCACAGCCTGGAGGGGAGGGTGCTCTGATTTGCACAAGGCTGCTCTGAGTGCCAGGGGTTGGATGAGGGAATTGATGGGGTGAGGGTAGGGACAGAGTGTGATTGATTATCAGCCATAAAGGGTCTTGATTTTCATATCTATTCAGACTGCATTAGGAGGTTCTCAGGATCAATATCAACTGGAGATTACTGATATTAATCTATAAAAAGGAAAACAAAACTAAATGTGACAAAAATAGACCCTGAATTAAACAAAACATGGTATATTCTCTTTGAATACATTTCTGAAATCTGTATTATTAACCACAGAAGAATTAAAGACTTAAAATGAAATTATTCCCAGGGGCTTGCTTTGTTAGGGTGTTTTGAAATATTAAGGAGCCTTTGTCACTGAATTCCTGAACATAAGAGCTGAAGATTGAGTAAGTCTCTGGAGAACTAAAAGTCATTAGAGAACCTCCAAGTTGCTGAGGATCCATCCTCAGCAGAGCAGGAATGAACAGATTCCAGGGGTTTCCAGGCTGCTCAAGAGCTGTGAGCTCACGTGCAGGCACAGGGGCTCCATGGGGACATCTGAGGGGTCTCTGGGCTCCTGAAGATCTGTTTGGTCACACTCAGTCACAGGGGCTCCATGGGGACATCCCAGGGCTCCTTAATCTTCCTAAGGCTCATGAGGTGACAGTCACAGGGCTCCACAGTGACAACAGAGGTGTCTCTGCCCTGCCAAGGAGCCAATTTGTCACAGGCAGTGTCAGGAGCCCAGTGGGGACATCCCTGTGCTCCTAAAGAACAGTGAGGGCACAGACACTCACAGGGGTTCCAGGGTGACACCCCAGGAGTCCCCAGGCTGCCAAAGAGCCGGGATGTCACAGACACTCACAGGGGCTCCTGTCATGGGCACAGTGGGAGCTTCACACAAACTTCATTAGAGAAGCTCCTGTTGGGTGCAGAAAGGACCCCCAACACCCCAATTACACCCCCAAGCTCCCCCAAAGCAGGACCCCCAGGCTTTCTAAACTCCTTCTGTGAGAGGAGCCTGGGAGTGCCTGGATCCAATCCCAGCCCCAGACTTTGTCAAGGATTTATGTGTAAAGGATTATACAGGTGGAATTGAACCTTTGTACAACTTTGTCCCTCAACATTAAGAATGGAAAACCAGAAGTATTTATATACATAGAGATATGATTGATTATGATCATGATTAGACATAAAGATCTTAATCAGAATTATTTACTCCACAGTACAGGAGCTGTAACATCTATTTTAATGTCCTCTAGGAATTGTAGCACTTGTAGCAATTGTATCAAAGCAGAACTAAGTAGAGATGGGTGTCACTCCCCCAGACCAACGACCCTGGGCTCAGGGTCCTTTAGCTCAGCCTCAAGCAGTGACCCTGAGGGGTGTCTCCACTGCAGGGATGGAATCTGCGCACCCACCCAAGAAGGGAAATGTCAGGAGATGCTGCCACTAAAATTTGGGATGGGACTTTTCCAGTCTGAAGTGCTGCCCTGTCAGTCAGATGTGCCCAGGCTGTGCCAGCTCAGCAGCTCTGCACAAGTTCTCAGTGGTGTCACTTGGTTGTTCCTTTCTCTGGGGATTTTACCAGCTCTGCCACAGCTCCAGCTCCCTCTCAGGATGTTGAACTTTGGGATGGAGGAGTCAGGCTGGTTTCAGCATTATTCACCCCGAAAGCAGTGTGATTCTCCCTCTTCATTTCCCCCTGGGGCTTTGCAAACAGGGCTTTGCTGGAGTTGTTTGAGCCCATTCCAGGCAGAGCCTCCTGCTCCAGCAGGAATTGCCTTTCCTGTGCCATGGCCAGCCCAGGTCCCGCTGCAGGAAAAGCCCCAGGCCAGCCCCAGCACAGGGAAGGGCTCGGGCACAAGAGCAGAGAGCCGTGGTGGGAGCTGTGCCAGGCAGAGCCTGAGGCACCAAAGGCACCTTGGCAGCAGCAGCTCCCTGCAGGCCATGGCCAGAAGCCTCCCTGGGCAAGCCAGCCTGGTGGCCACCACTGCAGAGCTGCTGGCTCAGGGGGGATTTCTGGCTGGGCTCTGTATTCCTTGCATGTCAGCACATAACAGCCCCATTGTGCCGGTAAAGAAGCCTGATGGCAGTTACCGACCAGTTCAGGATCTCAGGGCAGTCAATCAAAGCACCATTACTCGTTTTCCAGTGGTGGCCAATCCATGGACTTTACTAAGCCAATTGGCCCCTCATTATACTTGGTATAGTGCAGTGGATTTAAAAGATGCTTTTTGGACTTGCCCTCTGGATGAGAGTAGCCGGGACTATTTTGCCTTTGAGTGGGAGGACCCAGACACAGGCAGAAGAGAACAGCTTAGGTGGACGGTAACACCCCAAGGTTTCACTGAGTCACCAAACCTTTTTGGGGAGCATTACAAGATTTCTTAAAGTCCTTTGAGTTACCTAGAGGGATTAAGTTGTCACAGTATGTAGATGATTTGTTATTAGCAGGAGAAACTGAAGAAGAATCTAGGAAGGGTACTATAAAGCTTTTAAATTTTCTGGGATAAAATGGGTTAAAGATATCCAGGTCAAAGTTACAATTCGTGGAGTCAGAGGTAGGTTATTTAGGTCACTGGATCAGTAAGGGAAGGAAAAAACAAGACCCCCTGAAAGGGTTTCAGGAATATTGAATATGGGACCCCTGAAGTCTAAAAGAGAAATAAGACAGTTTTGGGGTCTTCTGGGTTATTGTAGGCAGTGGATAGAGGGATTTAGTGGGAAAGTAAAATTCCTATATGAAAAATTAACTACAAATCACTTGAAATGGACTGAAAAGGATCAAGAAAATTTTGAGCAAGGTAAAGAAGCCCTTCTGCAAGCTCCTGTTTTAAGCCTTCCTGATTTAGACAGGCCATTTCAATTATTTGTTAATACAACTGATCAAACAGCTTATGGAGTATTGACTCAGGATTGGGCAGGAAACAGAAAGCCAGTGGGATATTATTCCAAATTGCTTGAACCAGTTCCAAGGGCTGGCCAACATGTTTACAAGCTCTGGTAGCAACAGCATTGTTAGTAGAAGAGGCCTGAAAAATAACTTTTGGGGCACCACTGGAAGTATACACTCCCCATAACATAAGGGGAATTCTTGCTCAAAAGGCTGAAAAATGGTTAACAGATAGTTGAATATTAAAGTATGAGGCTATCTTCATAACCTCTCCAGAATTAGAATTAAGAGTGACAAATGTACAAAGCCCAGCCCAGTTTCTGTACAGGGACCCAGGGGAAAAATTAATACATGATTGAATAGAAGTCATAGAATTACAAACAAAAATACGTCCAGATTTAAGGGAAGAGGAACTGTGAACAGGAGAAAAATTATTTATTGATGGATCATCTCGAGTGGTAAATGGGAAAAGAAAATCTGGGTATGCATAATTAGTGGAGAAAAATTAGAAGTGAAAGAATCTGGTCCTCTTAGCTCATCCTGGTCAGCACAAGCCTGTGGACTTTGTGCATTACTCGGTACATTTTTGCTACTAAAAGATTTAGAGGGAACTATATTCACAGACTCGAAGTATGCTTATGGGATTGTGCATACCTTTGGAAAGATCTGGAAAGAAAGGGGGTTTATAAACACCCAAGGAAAAGGATTAATACACCAAAGATTAGTCAGTGAAATACTTGAGGCTTTAAAAGGTCCAAAAAAGATAGCAGTTGTACACGTAAAAGGACACCAGAGAGGGAGAGAAATTAAAACAAGAGGAAACAATTTGGCTGATGATGAAGCAAAAAGAGCTGCCCTAAGGGAAAACAACAGTGTAATTATGACTTTTAAAGACATAGAAACACAAACTGAAACACCATACTTTTCTTTAACAGAGGTAGAAGCTATAAAGAAGCTAGGGGCAACCCTGAATGCAGGAGAATGGATTCTACCTGATGGTGGAAAAGTAGTCCCAAAACCTATAGCCTGACAGATCCTGGACAACTTACACTGAAGAACTCACTGGGGCACAAGGGCACTTTGTCACTACTTTTTATATTTTATGGGTGTATAGGAATATTTGAAATTGGGAAACAAATTACTCAAGGATGTGTCACATGTCAGAAGATGAACAAAAAGGTGTTGAGGAGTCCTCCCTCTGGAGGCCCTCGGACAGCCTATCGGCCATTCAAAAAGATCCAAGTTGATTTCACTGAATTACCTAAAATAGGCAGGTGGAAATATCTGCTGGTTATAGTAGATCAGTTGACTCAGTGGGTAGAAGCATTTCCTGCCATTTGAGCCACAGCTCAAACAGTAGCTAAAATTTTATTGGAGCATATTATTCCAAGATTTGGATTAGTTCAAGTTATTGATTCAGATCTGGGCACTCATTTTACCTCGAGAATAATTAACAATTTAAGCCAAGCACTAGGAATTACCTGGGAATATCATACCCCATGGCATCCCAAAAGCTTGGGATGAGTTGAAAGGATGAACCAAACTATTAAACAACAACTAACTAAATTAATGATAGAAACTAAATTACCATGGACTAGATGCCTTCTCTTAGCCCTGTTAAATATAAGAACTAAGCCTCACTTGAGACAGGTAGAAAGTTAAAATTCCTGAGGATTCTTTTCATTGTGCTTACAATAATACTCCTGGCAACTGGCCAAAGCCATAAGACTACATGGAGCAGAAGAGGATAAGCCATGCAGAAACAAATTCTAACACAACAAGCAGTACAAGAGCCAGCAGTAAAGAAAAAAACATTCCTGATCCCTGTGACAAGTGCAATCATTCCATGTGGGTCAAGGATAAGATGGAATCAGTATTTGTGGCACAGCCACATGTTAGTGCTGCCTGTTACGATTGTAGCAGTTTCTTAGAAATTTGTGTGAAAAGTCCAAAACTGTATTGGGTGAGAAGGAATTTGGGATTCAGTGGGCGAGCTCCTTATACTAATTATGATCAACTTTGTCCCAGATGTGAAAATTTCTTTTGTTTTGAAAAGGATGAAAAAGGAAAAGAGCCAAAGAGAAAATTAATTGGAAAGCAAAAAAAAAAAACCAATGAAGGATAAGAAAAAGATCAGAGGGAAAGAGTTAGAGGAGCTGGATGAGCTGTATAAAAAATTCAAACAGCACTATAGTGACTGGGATTTGCCAACTTCAAATAAAAATCTGTTAGTAGATCTGATGCAAGAAATTGCCACCGAATTGGGATTATCTAAATGTTTTGTTTGTGGAGGACTTAGAATGGCTGAAAGATGGCCATGGAGAGGTGAGGGTTTAGGTCCAGAACAATTTTTAAAATGGAATCATACTCAAATTTCTAAGACATTAAAGCAGACTGAGGGTTGGGTTCTGAGTCATCAAGTCATTGGAACAGTTTGTATAACTCAGGAAGGGAGAAAATACACTGAAGTGGTGGGATATACTCCTTGCCTATCTACTTTAGTAGCAAATTCAGACAATAACACAAAGACCTGGCAACCCAAGAGTCCTACTGGATATTGGGGAACAACGAAAGAAATGGATTGTGAGTGGAATAACAAAAGTGATTTGTGCTGGCATAGCAGTCCTGGAGCTAATCCCTACCAATCTATAAAAGACTTAAAATCTTATTGGGAACAACCAGAAAACACAGAAAAAGGACAGAAAGCCCCTGATGGAATAAATTGGATTTGTGGACAACGAGCATACAGTGAACTACCCTGAAAGTGGGAAGGAACTTGTACCTTAGGAGTTCTACGACCCTCCTTCTTTGTCAGACCAAGGTCTAAGGGCAATATACTAGGAACAACACTTTATGAAACCTTAGAAAGAAAGGAGAATTAGACCTCGACTTTCCAATGGCAGGAGGAAATCAAAAATGGAAAGATGAAGAATGGCCTGCAGAATGAATTATAGCACATTATGAACCTGCTGCTTGGGCTCAGAATGGGTCTTGGGGATATAGAACTCCAATTTACCTATTAAATTGGTTGATAAGGCTCCAGGCAGTAGTGGAAGTCATCTCAAACCATAGGGCAGATGCTTTGAAGTTGTTGGCCAAGCAGCATTCACAAATGTGAGCATTTGTACATCAAAAGAGAATTGCCCTAGATTATGTGCTGGCAGAAGAAGGAGGAGTTTGTGGGAGCTTTAATGAATCTGAGTGCTGTGTGCAAATAGATGATCACGGGGAAGCCATCACAAAACTTGCTGATGAAATGAAAAGAGTGGCACATGTACCAGTTCAAAAACAGAATTCTATCCTGAAAGCTGATTGGTGGGATAAACGCTTTGGGGGTGTGTGGTGGAAAAAATTGGGACTCACGCTATTATGTTCTGGTTTAGGACTATTGTTTCTGCCTTGCATGATACCCTGCCTAATTAGAGTAATCCACTCAGCAATTCCAGGAATGAAACTTAGAGCCATGCCCATGGATCCAGAATCAACAGCAAAAAAGAAACTGAATTTCTTGATGGTACTGAAAGCACAATCCACTCACCCTAGAGAGAGAGAGATTGAGAAAATGGTGACTGAATGCAAAGAGAATACCCTGGCGCGAGAAATGTTAATAAAATTTGAGAAGGAGTGTGAAAAGCTGAATGCAGCATGAGAAATATTAGAAAAATTGGAGGCTAGTATGAAGGAACCTAGAGAATACCAAGCAATAATGTTTTAGAGCATGAATCAATATGATCAAAAAGAGAAATGGGGGAATTGTGATAAATGTGATTTGTGCTAATTAAATTGTAACTATATTATCAAAATTGTGTTTAGATCAATAGAAGACAATTGTTACAGAGTGAGGGGGGAGATGGGTGAGACAGGGCAAAGGACATCTTCCAGATGTTGGGAGTCGAAGAAGGATGTTGGAAGGGAATAGTAGAAGGACATAGGTCTGATAAGCAGCATCTAGAAATAAAGGTATCAACCTTGAAATGGGTCAAATTGGGATGATTCCATGCATGGAACTTAATTTTATTGTGGGAATTTATGCTTAGTTATATAACCCAAGCTTAGGGCGCTTGTGCTACCTGCAAGGTTACACAGCAGACACTGATGAAGATGATGAGCCTTCATCAGAAATAAAACCCTCAAAAGGAAGAAAGACCCCTAAGCATTAGTAGAGCATGTACCAAACAACACAGTAACGTAGATTTTTAGGAATAGAAACTAGGAGGAGTTTTCTAGAAACTTCTGTAGCCTACAGTATATAAGTGGGATTGTTAGCCTGGATGCTTTAGTACGAGAGGAAGGGGGAGCCCCTCCCTGTACCCCTGGTCAGTTTTGCTTATGCTTTATACAAACCTCAATTTTACTAAATTACTTACTCTTAAATTTTACATATCCTGAAATATATGTATTCTACACTTTGATTGTATTCATCTCAAATACTTTGATTGTATAAATTTATAAACATTACTAGCAAAAATTTGCAGCTAAATTTAATCTTGTTGTTTGATAAATTGGATAAACAGAACAACATTCATAACCCTTCCTTCCTTCCTTCCTTCCTTCCTTCCTTCCTTCCTTCCTTCCTTCCTTCCTTCCTTCCTTCCACCCTTCCTTCCTTCCTTCCTTCCTTCCTTCCTTCCACCCTTCCTTCCTTCCTTCCTTCCTTCCTTCCTTCCTTCCTTCCTTCCTTCCTTCCTTCCTTCCTTCCTTCCTTCCTTCCTTCCTTCCTTCCTTCCTTCCTTCCTTCCTTCCTTCCTTCCTTCCTTCCTTCCACCCTTCCACCCTTCCTTCCTTCCCCCTACCGAATGATCCTCCATCACTGACCAGGATCCCCAGAAAATGCTCCCAGCTGCAAGGCTGGCACAGCTCCAGGAGCCTTTGGACACCTCTCCCAGGAATGCACAGCCTCCCCTTGTTGGGCTGTCTGTGCAGGGCCGGGCCCTGGACTCCATGATCCCACCGGGTCCCTCCCAGCTCAGCCCCTCCCGCAATTCTCACCCTTTGCCTCAGCCTTTGTGTCCTTGAGAGGAGCTGGCAGAGCTGTTGGGGCCGGGCCAGGAGCAGGGCACCCCAACATTCCCCTCTCTGGGACACGGCAGCTGTGGCAGCCCCAGCGTTCCCCTGTCTGTGACACCACAGCCCTGGCAGCCCCAACCTTCCATCCCTGGAGACGCTCCATGGCAGCTTCCAGTCAACGCAAGGCACCGGCCACGGAGCACCCCCAGCCTGGCCTGATGGGGATTCCTCTGCACACAGCTCGGGCAAGGCCCCCCTGGACACCTTCACTGTGCCACACACAAGTGTCACACACAGCTACAGAGCTCTGCCCACAGCTGCCAGGAGGAGATGATTAAAAAAATAAAACAAAATTTAAAATTATAAACCGCAATAATCAAACCCATCCAAGAAAACAAACAAATCCAACAAGAACAACAACAACAAAACCCAAAACTAAAAACCACTAGAGAAGGAGAACATTCCCCCCAGTAGACCCCGTTCCATCCTTCACTCAGTACACCTGCACACACACAGGGGCTGAGACTGCAAAAAAAGAGAATTCCTTGAGTACATTTGCAGGAAAAGCAGGTTTAGGACAGGCTCTCAGTTCCGACTGTTCTCAGCAGATTGAAAACGGCCCCTTTGGCACCTGCACGGCCCTTGCCAATGGCAAGTGCCACACCCTCAGCCCATGGGGGAGAAAAGGGCTCTGAATTGCCCACCCTGGCATGGAAACCCTGTTCCCAGACTGCTTCACACACAGGATTCTTCTGGATGAATCCAGAAAGCTGAGGGTCTGCTCTGGCTCCTCCATGTCCTAAAGCTGCCTGACAGAAGAAATTGAGGGTGGGCTCCAGCAGCACAATCCCTGCTGGCCCAGGGCACAGTGCCAGGAAGGTCTCTGCGTGCCCAGCCTTTGCTCCAGCCAAGAAAAGCTCCCGGCACAGGCTCACCTTTCCTGCTCAGCCACAACCCCCGAGTGCCCCAGCAGCAGGAAACTGACGGCTCTGGGCGGCACCGATGCTGGCAAACGCCAGACCTGGGCACTGCCAGCGTCAACAATCTGCTGGATCTGCAGTGCTGGCACCCACAAATCACCAGATCTGAGCAGTGCTGGTGCTGGAACCGGGGAATTGCCGAGTTTTGGCTTTCTGTGCATGCAAATTGCTGGACTTGGGATGTGCCAGGGTTGGGATGGATAACGATTGGACAGGAAAGTCTCACAGATATGTATGTATGTGATAAATGAGATTCATGCTAACTAGATTGTAACTATATTAGCAAAATTGTACTCATATCAATAGAAAACAATTGTTACAAGCCAAAAAAAGGAAATGAGTGAGAGAAAGCAGATGGAATCCTCCAGATGTTGGAAGGGAGTAGGAGAAGGACGTAGGTCTGATAAGCAGCGTCTAGAAACAGAACGACTCGACCTTGGAATGGACCAAAATGGGATGATTCCAGGCATGGGATTTAATCAGAGCCTTATTATGGAAAACATCTGCTCAGTCACACAGGGCACCTGTGCTACCTGCAGGTCACACCTCAGTCATTGATGAAGACCATGAGCCTTCATTGGGAATAGACCCTAAAAAGGATGAGAGACCCCCTAACCCATTAGTAGAGCACGTGCCATACAACATAGTGACGTTGATTTTAGGAATAGAAACTAGGAGGAGTTTTTTAGAAACTTCTGTATTAATATGTATTAGCATATAGTATATAAGTGGGATTTTTGGCTTGATTGTTCAGTACGTGAGGAAGGGCAAGCCCCTCCCCGTACCCCCGGCTGGTTTTGCTTATGCTTTATAGGAACCTCAATTATACTAAATTACTCACTGCCAAATTTTGTATATATTCAGATATACGCATCCAATATATTTTGATTGTATTCATTTATATACAATTGTTGCTATTAAAAAAATTGCTGCAAAATTTAACCTTGTTGTCTGATAAATTGTACAAATAGAACGACATTCATGACAGAGAGAAGCATTTCCAGAGTGATCTTGGTGCTGAATGTCTCCTTAGGAGCTCTGGGCACAGAGAAGAATGAGCCCCTTGCTGGCTGGCCCTGTTTGGGCAACCTGCTCCTCACCCCCATCATAACTGTGTCATGATATCACCCACCTTTGACTGAGAACCCAAATTAGAAAATAAAATTAAATTTCTCTTTAAATTAAAAATGTTCTTAAATATTAAAATATAACTATATTTTTTATTTATAATAGTACTATTCTATATTTTTATAACAAATTTTTTGTATTTGTAATAAAGCTCTACACATTATTAGCAACCAAAATAATTATTGGCCAATGGTTCTAAGTAACACAATTCCCTTCATTAATTAAATAAACTCTCCGGGTTATTTATTTCTCCCTCTTCATGATAATTTGTAATATTTGATAATTTGTAATATTTGCAGTCATTTGGTCACCTTTATTATCATCTTTTTCTCCGACAGCGTCCAGGGGGGCACTTCGGGTCCAGGGAGACATTTCTGGGGCACATTCGCGGCAATTTTGGGTCTGGGGAAAGAATTTAGAAGGAAGTTGAGGACGGGAGGACACTTGGGAGCGTCAAGTGGGCACTAAGAAAGAACTTAGAGATGCTGAGGGAAAGTCTGGGCTTCGGATGTTACCTGGCTGTTTCAGGGAGGCCCTTGGCGGTCAGGGAGGGGAATCTGGGGCCATTCGGGGTCCGGACGGGCACTCGGGGGCTCTAACGGGGCTCTGCAGGGCGCGGGGGGTGATGGGAGTTGTAGGCGCGGGTATAATAAGGTTTAATGGAGCCGTGGAGTATCACGGGAGTTGTAGGCGCAGCCGCAGTGTCTCTCAGTGGAGTGCAAGGCATTATCGGAGATGAAGTCACGGTTAGAATGGCGTTTTCCCGGATCAGCGGAGCGTCATGGAAGCTGTAGTCCCGAAAGTTGTTCTTAAGGAGAGTTTGGGGGTCTAGGAAGGCACTTAGGGGACAGTTTTCCCTCGGAGTGGCGGCTTCAGGTCCTCAGCGGGGAACATATACGGGTCAAGAGAACTTGGGGAGAGCCTGCGGAGCTCTAACCGGGCTCTTTAGGGCGCTGGGCAGGGCAGGAGTTTTCGGCGCGGGACTGGATTATGAGGTCCTGCGAGCTCGCGGGGAATGGCAGGAGATTCTGGGAATTCCCAGAAATAGCTGTAAGGAGAGCATTCAGGGGGGTCTCAAATGAGCCCTGAGGGGGCAATTAGGGATCCTCCAGGGTCCGGGGGCACGTATGGGGCAGATGGGGAGCGGATACCGGGGTTCTGTGGAGCGCAGGGCATGATGGGTGTTGTAGTCCCGGCTCCAATGGGGCTCTATGTGGCCGCGGGGCATGACGGGAGTTAGAGGCAGAAAGGAAAATGGCGCCGAGTGCAGGCACCGCTCCCAAAGCATCGATCCTGAGAGCTGAACCACCTTGGTGGCACCTTGGGCTTTGCACACACCTGAGGAGTGTGTCTGCAGTGGGGAAAAATAGGAGTTTTAGGTTGTTTTGAGAAAAAACAAAACAAAACAAATCTCCTCTTTGCCTGAGTCTAGGCAGTTCTCCAAGCAAAGCAGGTCCCAGGTGAGTGAGGACAGACAGGATGGGGCTGGGGAATGTGCAGCAAGGTTGTCCACACTGGCTCAGACCTCAAGGCACAGCTTCTGTGAGCAGGCCAGACCTCCTGAGGAGAGACCATGGATCGATATCAACCACAAAATGCTGCAATCACCTCTGCTCTAAAGAGAACACTAATAAAATGCACTCTTTAAAGTAGCAATGTGTATTTCTGAGTCTCTTTAAAATATTTCTCCATAACTGGAGAAGGAAAACTTCCTAATGAACTGCATTAGACCAGAGGGAAATCAAGGCAGAGCCATGGTTTGTTAGGAAACCTCTCAAGAGTTCAGTCAGAACTGAACTCCAAAGTTTCCTAAAGTTTTAATGGTTCCCACCGAGGGACACAACTGAGAAGGTGTCCACAGATTCCAGTCAGAGCAGGAAATTGGAGGCAGTGATGACAGGTGGGGACAAAGAGAAGCCAAGTCTTGGTGCCCTGGGGCACAGCAGGGTCTGTGCCACCAAGGGCTGGGAGGAGACACCTTGTCCTGAGCCACTGGGGCCTCCTGGCACAGCCCCAGCAAGGCTGGCCACTGTCACCCCTTGTCCTGCCCTCAGCATCCCCCCACATCCCAGTGGCCTCAGGGATCTGCTGGGATGAGTCCCTGGGGAGCCTTGGTCAGGAATGGCCCTGGGGGCTCCTTCATGCTCCCAGGGACTCCAGGTTTTTCCAAGGACTTTGGGTTTTGCTTTTTCCTTGGAGTCTCTGAGAGCTTTGTGCAATCATGGCCTCCAATTATCTGCTTTAATTAGTCCCTTGAGAGCCTTTGTCAGTAACAACACTCAGTGGGGCTCATTAATGCTTCAAGGTACTCAGTTTTTTTAAGGTACTCTGAGTTTCCCTTTTAACACCAACTCGTTTAGTAGTTTATGCAATCATGGCCCCAGTTATCTACTTTTATGAGTCCCTTGAGAGCTTTGTATTGACACTCAGCGGGGCTCATTAATATTTTGAGATACTCGAGGTTGCAAAGTTTCTTTGGATTTTCCTTTCTTCTCTGACTTTCTGAGTGGTTTTTGGGCAATCCTGGCCTCCCATTCTCTCCTCCAAGGAGTCCATGAGGAGCCTGTGTTTGGGATGGACCTCAGTGGGACGCACTAATGCTTTGAGACACTTTGGGTTTTTCTTCTGACTTGGACTCCTGGAAAGGTTTGTGCAATCTCTCAGGCCCTGAGGTTCAAGGGCTCAGCACCAAATGCACCACGGCGCTGATTGGGATCAAGCAAGTCCTGACAAACCATGGCTCTGCCTTGATTTCCCTCTGGTCTGGGGCAGTTTATTCTACTACAATTATGGAGAAATAACTCAAAGAGATTCTTAGAAATACACATTCCTATTTTAAAGAGTGTGTTTTATTTCTATTTTCTTTATGGAAGCATTTTGTAGTTGATATTGCTCCAGGGTTTCCCCTCAGGAGGTCTGGCCTGCTCACAGAAGCTGTGCCTTGAGGTCTGAGCCAGTGTGGACAACCTTGCTCCACATTCCCCAGCCCCATCGTGTCTGTCCTCACTCACCTGGCACCTGCTTTGCTTGGAGAACTGGCTGCAATCAGGCAAACAAGAGTTTTCTCTTTATTATATTTTTGAAGCAATCTAAAACTCCAAACATTCCCCATTGAAAACAGTCACACTCCTCAGGTGTGTGCCAAGCTTAAGGTGCCACCCAGGATGTTCCCCTTCATCCAAGGCAGAACCCTGCAAGGAATGTTTGAGACCTTTGGACTCTTTGGTTCCCTGAGGCCTTGCAGTGTCACAAAGGCCCCTTGGTTCCATGAGGTTCTGCACTGCCACAGTGGAGATTTGGGTCCATGGTTCCCCACAGTGTCACAATGCTCTTTTTGTTCCATGAGGCCTTGGTTTGTCACAATGGACTTTTGGTTCTATGAGGTTCTGTCCTCAGCAATGATCTCTGCTGTTCCAAAGTGTCACAAGGGACCTTTGTTCTATGAGGGTCACTGGTGTCACCATGGTCTCCTTGGTTCCAGGAGCCATCACAATGTCACAGCAGACCCTTGGTTCCATGAGGTTCCTGCAGCAGGACTTCCCCTATGGCCCAGCAGAGCTCATCTCTTCTGTCCATCAGCTGGGCCATCACTCAGGGCATCTTCCCCCTCTCAGGAATTGCTGAGATAACCCAGGCTGGACATCTGTCCTGTCCTGAGTTCTCTCTGGTGCCAGGGAGGTGGAATTCCCAGCTGGCCATGAACACCTGGCCTTGAGAGCAGCCTGAAGGGAGATGAGCCTTGAATTTCTGAGTGACACACACTTCACTTTACAAACTATAAAAGCCACACAAAACTTTCACCAAGCAAAAATCTTCTGCATAGTCCCTGCAAACAGGTAGGGCTTCTCCCCCAAGTCTGGATGCATCTTTGTGGTTCATTTTCTGGAAGCTGAGTGAAAGGGCTCCATGTGTACTCCCTCAACAGTTTGGTGCTAATTTACATTGACTCCTGATCTCTGCTATTTCTTCACTAGCTGCAATATAGGAAACTTCATTGTGCACTGGGTTTGTATCTACCTGTACTTCTTTTGTTTATCCTGTGCAGTAAGTAGTCCGTTTAAAGTCTCTTGATTAATTGAGGTCATCCAGTAAATGATTTATTTTATATTAAATCTAAACAGGCATTCTAAGGAATTTGAGAGCAAGAGCAATTTGGAATTCAGGTCACCTGAAACAGAGCTACTGCCAGAAACCTGAGCATAAGACAGGACTTGTCTAAGCTTTCACTCCATTCAAAACATAATTCAATTAAAAATAAAAAGAGAGGAGCACTTCTTTCCTATTTATTTTTTTTCTTTTTATAGATTGGTATCAGCAATCTCCAGTTGATATTGATCCCCAGCCCCTCCTAATGCAGTCTGAATAGAGATGAAAATCAAGACCCTTTATGGCTGACAATCAATCACACTCTGTCCCTACCCCCACCCCACCATTTGCCCCATCCAACCCCTGGCACTCAGAGCAGTCTTGTGCAAATCTGAGCTCCCTCCCCTCCAGGCTGTGCCTGCAGCTTTCAGCTCCTTGGCACCAACTCCCACCTTCCTTCCTTGGAGAAGGAGCTGCCTGAGACACAGAGGGATGTTCATTTCTTGTCAGCAAACAAAACCAAAGGCAGGCACAGCTCCATAAAAAACAGAATTCCAGCCCAAGGAGTTCTGGGCAATGGAGCCACATCCAGGGGTGTCCCCAGGGCTCAGGACTGGGGCCAGGGCAGTGAAATCTCTTTCTTGCTGATGTGGAGGAGGGCATGGAGGGCACCCTGAGTCAGTGTCCAGGTGAGGCCAAGCTGGGTGGGAGTGTGGCTGTGCTGCAGGGCAGGAAGCTCTGCAGAGGGATCTGGACAGGCTGGAGCCATGGGCCCAGGAAATTGGATGAGGTTCACCAAGGCCAAGGGCTGGCTCCTGCCCTGGGCTCACAACCACCCCAAATCCCTGCCTGTGCCCTGCCCCTGATCCCCACAGCCTGTCCTGTTTCCTTCATCCCTGCATTGCCAGGGACTTTCTGGGACAAGGCAGCTCTGCTGTGGGAATGGAGGGAGGTGCAAGTGCCAGCACTGCAGTGAGAGCCACAACTCATCAGGTTTGTGTCCTTTGGGGGTCAGCAACTGGTGAGACTCAGAGGCACAGAAGGTTTCACTTCGTGGCCAAAGTAAAACAAATACCCATGATAAAATTCAATAAACTTCAAAATTCTTTCCTCAGCTCTGTGCAATATCAAAGCAGTATCTGATGTATCCACCATGAACAAGGTATTTCCATACAGGAACAATTTTAGACACAGACATTAGAAAGGGTGATTCTATGATAGATGTAGACAGAATTAAGATGTTGACTAATGTGGAATGACCAGAGAACAACTGGAGGAGGAAATCTGGGAGCAATGGCAAAGCCATAGGAGCTGGTCTAGGGAAGAAATGTCCTTAGACATGGCCATTTAAACAAGAGAGGTGGAAACACCCAAATGAAGAGTGACATGAAATAATAGACAGTGTAGTGGTAACACAGGTACAGGGGAAGATCAGTATTTCTTGTCCTGCCATCAGTACACATCCAGGAAATTTCTATTCTCTTCTGGTGGAACATTTTTGACATTTTGTCAAGTACTCAAATGCCCCAGCTAATGAGATGTGCTCGTCCACCTCACAAGCAGCAGGTCCCCTACAGCCCCAGAGGGCTCCTGTCCCATAAACATCTGCTCCAGCCCATTCCAAAATGGGGAGCAGCATCATCCCAAGATCATCCAGGAGCTGAGGTTGGAAGGGACTTTAGAAAGTCTGCAGTTTGTGTTCTTTGGGGATCAGGAACTGGTGAGACTCAGAGGCACAGAAAGGCTTCTCTTCATGGCCAACATAAAGAATTGTAAACACCATAAAATTTTAAAAACATCACAAGTCTTCCCTCAGCAATGTGAGATGACTCAGCAGCATCTGACATGCCCATAATCCACAAGGGACATCCATACATCAATATTTTTGGATAAAGATGAAGGTAATTGTAGAAGATATAAACACAAGATATTGACTATTGAGTTATTTACAGTTATGAAAGACTGGGCAATTCCCTGAAGCTCAAAGTGTGAAGACACTCAATTGAGAGGCTTTGGAATGGC
Source organism: Sturnus vulgaris (assembly GCF_052056855.1). Lineage (NCBI taxonomy): Eukaryota > Metazoa > Chordata > Aves > Passeriformes > Sturnidae > Sturnus > Sturnus vulgaris. The sequence continues at coordinate 3,870,077 of NW_028276110.1, forward strand.
CAGAGCACAGCTAGAGGATGAAATCTGGGAGCAATGGGGAGGACATAGGTCAAGCTGCTCTAGTTAAGAGATGTCCTTAGACACGGCCATTTAAACAGGAGAGGTGGAAACTCATGAATGAAGAAGGCCATGAAATAATAGACAGAATATTGGTGACACAAATAGAGGGAAAGATCAATATTTCTTCTCCCACCATTGTACAATTCCAGGAAATTCCTTCTCCCTCTTGGCTGGAAAAATTTTACATTTCTTAAAGTACTCAAATGCCCCAGCTAATGAGATGTGCTCGTGCACCTCACAAGCTGCAGGTCCCCTACAGCCCCAGAGGGCTCCTGTCCCATAAACATCTGCTCCAGCCCATTCCAAAATCGGGAACAGCATCGTCCTGGGATCATCAGGGAGCTGAGGTTGGAAGGGACCTCAGGGAGTCTGCAGCCAAACCTGTCAGAAACTGGGTCAGACCAAGGGGATCAAGGCTTGTTTTGGTGTGAATTGGAAAATCCCAAAGGCCAGGGATGGGTCAGCATCTCAGAACCTCTCTGAGCCCATGGGAACAAAGGTTTTCCACATGTCCTGTCTGATCTCCCCTCATTCCCCTTTCCACCCATTGTCTTTTGTCCCCCCCAGCCCCCCCAGTGCAGAGCCTGGCTCTGTGTTCTCCATCAGCTCCTGGCTGGCACTGCCAGGCTGGCATGAGGAGCCCCTCAGCCTTCCCTGCTCCAGGCTGGACAAGCCCAGCTCCCTCAGCCTCTCCTCACAGCCAAAGGGCTCCAGCCCCACCTTGGAGGCCCTTCCCTCACCCTGCTCCAGCTGCCAGACATCTTTCCTGCCCTGGGCACCCCAAACCAGGCCCCAGTGACCTGGATAATCCACGTCCTTGATGTCCTGGTCACACAGCCCTGGCCCCTTGTCCCTGTGTCAGGGTCTGGGCTTGATTTGTGGAACATCCTTGGGGGAGGCTGTGGCTCCAGGTGGAGCAGGGGGATCCCGGGGGACAGGGGACCCTGCTGGGCATGAACAGCATTGGACTTGTCTGGGGAAACTGTGAGGGGGGGCTGGGGGAGTGACCAACGCAGTGACCTCACACAGCCCTGCTGGGATGTCACACAGCCCCTCCTGTGATGTCACAGCCTGCCCTGTGATGTCAGGCCTCTGTCCTGTGATGTCACAGGGACAGCCTGTGACACTCAATGACCTCGCATACCTCACTCTGTGATGTCATAGCCCACTCGGTGATGTCATAACCCACTCTGTGACCTCATGTTACCAGATGATAAACTGCCCATCCCAGCTGAGCTAACACAATTCCTGTTCTCCAAAACCACTGGCCTCTGGAACCTGCACAATGCTCATTGTGTGAGAAAGAGAACTGGAAGTTCCCCAGCCTCAGTGTCCTGCCAGTTCAGCCAGGCCAACGGGAACATTGGGGTCCACGACTACCAGGGACCACCAGAGAGACCCCCAGGACAGAAGAACCCATGGGTAAAGGGCAGGGGAAATATGTTAATGATTTTGGGGAAATGATTATCATATGTGTGTTTAGTCCAGGACAATCAATGAATATGTTTGCAGAGTACAGAATATAAACAAAAATTTCCAGTACTCAGCATGCACGGCTTTGGGAGGAGCTGTCCCCCTGTGTATCCAGCCACATAAAGAATGCTGCTTTTTAATGCTATATTGGTGTTTGGGAGTTTTTTTATTTTACTGAATTTTTGGTAACGCTCCCACTGCCCAGGAAAGCTCCGTCTCCAGCTGTTCACAAACAGAGAAGGGTTGGTGGGAGATGTGGTGGTCAGAGGCTGTTTGGGGTACAGTGACCATGAAATTACTGAGTTCTTAAATATTCTGTGAAAGAAGGAGGGGCATCAACAAAATTTCTACACTGCCCTTACAGAGAGCAGAATTCAGCCTATTCAGGATACGGATTTGGGGATAACTGACTTTTTTAATGTAAACAGGCCTTAAAAACAAAGCATTCCAAGAAGGAGGGAGACAGTTCAAGAAAGAAATCATGAATGAGAAGGAGGAGTATGTCCCAGTGTGCCAGAAGTGAGCTAGTGAGGAAAATGACTGGCCTGGCTGGGTATGGAGCTTTTTCCAGGCACTCAGGGAGAAAAGAGGATGTATCAACTTTGGACAGAGGTGCAGGCAACTGAGAAAGTGTTTAAAGATGTTGTTAGGTCATGCAGAAAGAAAATGAGAGAAGTGAAAACTCAATTAGGACATAACCTGGCCACTTCTGTGAAAAATAATAGAAAATATTTATACAAATAAGTTATTAGCAAACCGGCGGACAAGGAGAATCTCAGCTCTTTATTGGATGCTGTGGGGAATAGAGAAACTGAAGATGAGAAAAAGACTGAGGTACTTAACCCATTCATGTCCTCAGTTTGGAACAATAAGCCAGGATGTCCTGAGGACAAGTGTTGTCCTGAGCTGGCAGATGGGGACAGGGAGCAGAACAGACCCCTGTAATCCAGGAGGAAGCAGCTGGGGACCTGCTGAGCCACTCAGATGCTTACAGGTGTCTCTGGGACCAGATGGGATCCATCCGAGGGAGATGAGGGAGCTGCTGGATGAGCTCCCCAAGCTGCTCTCCATCATTTCTCATCAGTGCTGGCTCAGCAGGGAGGTGCCAGAGGACTGGAGGTGCCAATGTGAGCCCATCCCCAAGAAGGGCTGGAAGGAGGACGTGGGGAAGTGCAGGCCTGTCAGCCTGACCTGGGTGCCTGGTGAGGTGATGGAACAGATCACCTTGAGTGCCATCACAGGGCACCTACAGGATGGCTGAGGGATCAGAGCCAGCCAGCGTGGATTTCAATATCTGCACTGATGATCTGGATGAGGGCATTGAGTGCAGCAAATGTGCAGATGGCACCAAGCTGGGTGTGAGTGTGGATGTGCTGGAGGGTAGGAGGGCTCTGCAGAGGGACCTGGACAGGCTGGATCCAGGGCCCAAATCCAACAAGGTGGGGTTTAACAAGACCAAGTGCTGTGTCCTCCATTTGGCCACAACAACCCCTGCAGAGCTCCAGGCTGGGGACAGAGTGGCTGGACAGCAGCCAGGCAGAAAGGGACCTGGGGGACACTGATGGACAGCAGGCTGGACATGAGCCAGCAGTGTGCCCAGGTGGCCAAGAAGGCCAATGGAACCTGGCCTGGATCAGGAATGGTGTGGCCAGGAGGAGCAGGGCAGTGATTCTTCCCCTGTGCTCAGCACTGGTTGGGCAGCACCTCGAGTGCTGTGTCCAGTTCTGGGTCCCCAATTTAGGAAGGACATGGAGGGGCTGGAGCATGTCCAGAGAAGAGCAACAAGGCTGGTGAGGGGTCTGGAACACAAGTCCTGTGAGGAGTGGCTGAGGGAGCTGGGGATGTTTATCCTGGAGAAGAGGAGACTCAGGAAAGACAAGGTGATGTCAGGGCACAGGTTGGACTTGATCATCTCCATGGACTTTTCAGCCTGGCTGATTCTGTGATTCTCTGAAACCACCCCTGGAGCAATTGCAGGATGAGCCCTGGGCCTCCTCTTCACAAGGTCCAGCAGCCCAGGTCCCTCAGCTTCTCCACACAGCCCCAAAGCCCATCCTGTCAGTCCTGCAGAGCCTCTCCAGCCCCTCCTCATTGCCCACAACAGGGAGCCCCACACCCAGACACAGCAGCCCAGATGTGCCCCCCTGGCCTTTGGTGCCTCTGGCAAGGGAGCAGCACGAGGCACTGCAGGACCCTGTAAACAATTCCTGAAGCACTTGGAGGATGATCCTGCTCCCCAAGGGATGTTTCCATGGTGCCAACTCAGGAACTGAAATGGGGAGTGAGGCCAGAGAGGAAAAGGCAAACAAGGATGGGCTGTTTGAAGGAGAAGGACAGGGATGGGCAATAGGAATAAATCTGGATCAAGAAAGAGGAAAGAAAGCAAAGGTGAAGCAAAGAAAATGCTCAGGGCAGTTTGGCGGTGGCTGCCAGGCAGCCCTGGCTCTGAGCAACAACATTTGCAGTGGGACAGGAAACTCACAGCTGATGGGAACAAACTTTCTGGCTGACTTCAGAGGCCACGACAAAGCTGAGTGGTTTCCCTGCCGTCCCCCAGCCCTTGCTGGCCCCAGGGCCTGATGGCATTTGTGCTCACTCAGCTCCATGTCCCCACAGCAGCACCATGGGGGTGCTGAGCCTGCTGTGTGCAATGCAAACAGGGGCTCCTGAGTCAGTGCTGCCGTGTGTGTGCCTGCAAGGATGCGGCTCCTGTGTGAGCTGGGGGAGAGGCCAGGGCTGCAGAGGGGGGATGTTGTTGGCAGGTGCATGAGGATGCTCTGGGACTCTGCCCTGGGGTGTCCAGCGCAGTGGGGATGGATCAGCCCCTGCTCTGCTGCTCCTTGCCAGAGTGTCCCCCTTGCAGGGACCTTGCAGAGCACCAGCCATGCTGTTTGCCCCCAGCCTGCCCTCGGCCAGCCTGGGGCTGCTCCCGGGGCTTTTTCTGCTCAACATTGGCCTGGACAAGTGTTGTGGAGAGAGCGTGGCCAAGGAGCCTGGAACCCCCAGGCCCTGCCCTGAGGCGTCAGCACTGCCCCAACAGTGCCCATGGCCTGTCCCTGCTGCAGCCCCGGCACTGCCACCCCCAGGGCTGTGCCTGGCCCCGAGAGCACTCAGGCCCTGCAGCAACACGAGGGCCAGGAGGGCAGTGGGGCAGTGGCACAGGAGCAGTACTGGCAACACCAAGTGCTGCTGGGCACAGCTGCTGTACCAGCAGTGGTCTGCCCCCAGCTCTGCACACAGACATTGCTGCTGCATCTTCAGAGAAGGGAACAGAAGGGGCATCTCTGGAGAAAACTCTGCTGGGAGAGAGATCCTTTAGGTTGTTTAAAACCACAAAGAGCATAGCACCTTATTTGCAGTCTGTGGCCACTGGGAAGGTGGAGAGAAAGAAAATGAGAAATGGCATGAACAATGCAATTTCTTTAAGGATTATAGTAAAAAAGTAAAACAAAGACAGTAAACTCCAAAATGAAACCAACGAGAATTACCAAAGTGGCTTTTATTACAAATGATTTGCAGAAATTGAGCAGCAGTTTACAGTTTCTTAAATGCTCCAGTCATCAGTGTCGACACTGCAGCCTTGAGCTTCTGGTTCCTCAGGCTGTAGATGAGGGGATTCAGGGCTGGAGGCACCACTGAGTACAGAACTGACAGTGACAAATCCAGGGCTGGGGAGGAGATGGAGAGGGGCTTCAAGTATGCAAAAAACCCAGTGGTAACAAACAGGGAGACCACGGCCAGGTGAGGGAGGCAGGTGGAAAAGGCTTTGTGCCGTCCCTGCTCAGAGGGGATCTTCAGCACAGCCCTGAAGATCTGCACATAGGAGAAAACAATGAACACGAAACAAACAAATAACAAACAGGCACCAACAGCAATGATCCCAAGTTCCCTGAGATAGGAGTGTGAGCAGGAGAGCTTGAGGATCTGGGGGATTTCACAGAAGAACTGGCCCAGGACATTGCCTTGGCACAGGGGCAGGGAAAATGTATTGGCCGTGTGCACCAGTGAATAGAGAAAGCCACTGGCCCAGGCAGTTGCTGCCATGTGGGCACAAGCTCTGCTGCCCAGGAGGGTCCCGTAGTGCAGGGGTTTGCAGATGGACACGTAGCGGTCGTAGCACATGATGGTCAGCAGGGAAAACTCTGCTGAGAAGAAGAACATAAAGAAAAATACCTGTGCAGCACATCCAGCATAGGAGATGTGTCTGGTATCCCAGAGGGAATTGTGCATGGCTTTGGGGACAGTGGTGCAGATGGAGCCCAGGTCAGTGAGGGCCAGGTTGAGCAGGAAGAAGAACATGGGGGTGTGCAGGTGGTGGCCGCAGGCTACGGTGCTGATGATGAGGCCGTTGGCCAGGAGGGCAGCCAGGGAGATGGCCAGGAAGAGGCAGAAGTGCAGGAGCTGCAGCTGCCGCGTGTCTGCCAATGGCAGCAGGAGGAAGTGGCTGATGGAGCTGCTGTTGGACATTTGCTGTGTCTTGCCATAGGGATCTGTAAGAAAAGTAATCATGGAATAGTTCAGTTTGGAGAGGATTTAAAAGATCCCAGCCCAGCTTGGTGTCACTTTCCCCCCACTGCCTGCCCCGGGCTCTGCTGCCTGGAGCTGTCCCTGCCAGCAGCTGCTTCCCTGTGCCCAGGGCTGGGCCCTGCCAGTGCTGCCAGAGCCCAGCCCAGCCCTGGGGGCTCAGCTCTGCTCTGCACACCCCTCCCAGCACAGGGCATTGCCCAGTGCCAGCTCTGCCTCTGCAGGCTCTGATGGCAACATCACAACAACCCTGAGGAGGCTGGAAAAGCGACACTGATGCTGCCTGTATGGGGCCCTGTGCTGATTTATTTCTTTGCCTGGTTTACTGATATCTAACAGAATTTTAAAAAATTTTTCTCAACCTAAACTGAGAGATGAATATCAATGTGCAATCTCCCAGCAATGCAACCCAGTGCAGCAGATTAAAAAAGCAGGACTTTCCCTTTTATGCACCCCCTGCCTCACTGTGCTCCCCATATAATCTCCTTGGAAATGTTCTGCAGTCAAAAGTCATGCTGAGAGCAGCCCTGCACTATCCTCATCACACAAGGAGAACACTTCCAAGCCTTACCAGCTGTCTCCTTCCACTCAGACCTTGTCCCCCAGTGCTGGGAGCAGCTCCCAGGGCTGGCTGAGAGCTGTCCCTGGCAGGCAGCAGAGTCCCTGCCCCAGCACAGCGCCCTGGGCTGCAGGACCCTGCTCTGCACCACAGCCCTGGGCACCCCTGGCTGCTCTACACAAGAGATCATCAGAGAATGTACTCACACAGTCTGCAGGCCTTGGGATGTTGCAGCTTTAGGAGATCACTGCAGGAGCTGCAGCTGCATTGTCCTGCAGCCAGAGGCTTCCTGTGTCAAGGGCTGGGAGTGATTCTGCCCCAGTCACATCTGAGCATCTTCCCAGCCCTGACTAATTGAAGCTCTCTGTGCATCTGTGCTGTGCCCGGGGTGGCTGCAGGCAGTGCCCCAGCCCTGCTGGGCTGTGAGAAGAGCTGCTCATCAAGAGAAATGTGTTTTTGAAGCTCTTCTTGGTTGCCAGGATCGCCTTCTGAGCCAGGAGCCCAGCCCAGCTCATCAGCACAGACACAGCACAAGGACTTTAATGACCCTCTTGGGATTTGTGCTGAGGCCCTAAGCATCAGTCCCGGAGAGGGAGCTGAAGAAACCTCTCAAGAACTCCAAGTCACAATCAAACTCCAAAGTTTCCTAAAGTTTTAATGGGTTCCACTGAGGGACACAACTGAGAAAGTGTCCCCAGGTTCCAGTTAGAGCAGGAAATTGGAGGCAGTGATGACAGGTGGGGACAAAGAGAAGCCAAGTCTTGGTGCCCTGGGGCACAGCAGGGTCTGTGCCACCAAGGGCTGCGAGGAGACACCTTGTCCTGAGCCACTGGGGCCTCCTGGCACAGCCCCAGCAAGGCTGGCCACTCTCACCCCTTGTCCTGCCCTCAGCATCCCCCCACATCCCAGTGGCCTCAGGGATGTGCTGGGACCAGTCCCTGGGGAGCCTTGGTCAGGAATGGCCCTGGGGGCTCCTTCATGCTCCCAGGGACTGCAGGTTTTTCAGAGGACTTTGGGTTTTGCTTTTGCCTTGGAGTCTTTGAGAGCTTTGTGCAACCATGGCCTCCAATTATCTGCTTTAATTAATCTCTTGAGAGGCTTTGTCAGTAACAACACTCAGTTGGGCTCATTAATGCTTCAAGATACTTCAGTTTTTTTAAAGTACTTGGAGGTTCCCTTTTGACACCAACTCTTCTAGTAGTTTATGCAATCATGGCCCCAATTATCTACTTTAATTAGTCCCTTGAGAACTTTATATTGACACTCAGTGGGTCTCATTAATACATTGAGATACTCAAGGTTTTAAAGGTAGTTTGGATTTTCCTTTCCTCTCTGACTCTCTGAGAGGGTTTTGGGTGATCCTGGCATCCAGTTCTTTCCTCCAAGGAGTCCATGAGGAGCCTGTGTTGGGGATGGACTTCAGTGAGACCCATTAATGCTTTGAGACACTTTGAGTTTTTTTTCTGACTTGGACTCCTGGAAAGGTTTGTGCAATCTCCTCTCAGGCCCTGAGGTTCAAGGGCTCAGCACCAAATGCACCACGGCGCTGATTGGGATCAAGCTCATCCTGACAAACCATGGCTCTGCCTTGATTTCCCTCTGGGCTGGTGCCATTCATTAGGAAGATTTTCAAATCCAGTTATGGAGAAATATTTCCAAGAGATTCTAAGAAATACACATTCCTATTTTGAAGAGTGTATTCCATTGCTATTCTCCTTAGAGCAGAGGTGATTCCAGCATTCTGTGATTGATATTGATGCAGGGTCTCTCCTCAGGTCCGGCCTGCTCACAGAAGCTGTGCCTTGAGGGCTGACCCAGTGTGGACAACCTTGCTGCACATTCCCCAACTCCATCCTGTCTGTCCTCACTCACCTGGGACCTGCTTTGCTTGGAGAACTGGCTGCACACAGACTAAAAGGAGTGTTCCCCCCTCCATTTTTTTTTTCTGTTTTGAAGCAATCTACAACTCCTTAATATCCCCATTGAAACAGACACCTTCTATTAGTGTGTGCTAAAGCCAAGGTGCCACCAAGCAGCTTCCCCTTCCTCAAGCCAGAACCCTGCAAGAAATGTTTGAGTCCTTTGGACTCCTTGGTTCCCTGAGGACTTGCAGTGTCACAAAGGGCCCTTGGCTCTGCACTGTCACAATGGAGATTTGGGTCCATGGTTTCCCACAGTGTCACAATGCTCTTTTGGGTTCCATGAGGCCATGTTCTATCACAATGGACTTTTGGCTCCTCGAGGTTCCATACTCTCAACAATGGTCTCTGTAGTTCCAGAGTGTCACAATGGACTCTTGGTTCCAGGTGGCCCCACAGAGTCACCGTGGTCTCCTTGGTTCCACAAGGCCGTGCAGTGTCACAATGGCTCACAGGTTCCATGAGGCCCCACAATGTCACAGTGGCCCCTTGGTCCCATGAGTTTCCCCAGTGTCACAATGGTTCCTTGGCTCCACGTGGCCCAGGTGTCTCACAATGGACTCTTGGTTCTGTGGGGCCCCGCAGTGTCACAGGGGTTTCCTTGGTTCTGTCGGGTCACAATGGACACTGCAGCGCCCCCTGCTGGCCGGGAGGACCTGGCACTGTGCGAGCACCTCCTGGTGGCCGACCCCTGCAACTGTGAGTGGCTTGTACTGGTTTGTACTGGTTTCTGCTGGGATGGAGTGCTGGGGTGTTTGTGGTTTGTACTGGGTTCCACTGCGAAAGGGAGCAGGGTTGTATGAGTGCCCCCTGCTGGCTGGGAGGACCTAGTGGCCGACTGTGCATTATACTGGGTTATAATGGTTTGTACTGTGATGGGGTGCTGGGGGTGACTGGATTGTAGTGGTTTGTACTGGTTATACAGGGATATTCTGGATTTTACTGGGTTAAACTGGGGTTTACTGGGTTATACTGGGAGGGAGCTTGGGGATGCTTGGCACTCCACTGGGAGCAACTTCTGGGGATGCTGGCCTTACTGGTTTATACTGGGATGAAACTTGGGACCTACTGGGAGTGACTTCAGGTTGTGCTTACTGGTGTATACTGGGAGCTGCTGCAATGGGCTCAGGGGCTCAGGGGTGGCTCCCAGTGCTTACTGGTTTATACTGGTGCCCTCCCAGTATAAGCCTGGGAGCCCCAGGACCACACTGGGAATGGGTTTGGGTGCATGAGGCCTTACTGATTTATACTGGGAGCTGCTGCCACAGGTCTCAGGAGCTCGGGAGTGACTCACAGTGCTTACTGGTTTATACTGGTGCCTTCCCAGTCCACACCTGGGAACACTGGTAGGCACTTGCAGTCGGGCAGGACCTCCACACCGAGCTGGCCTTCACCAAGGCCTTGCTGAGCTGCAGCTTCTCCAGCTTCTCGGCCTGGCAACACTGCCTGTGGCTGCTGATGCCCACCAGGAACTACAGCAAGGGCACTGCCTCCTGGAAGGCTGAAGGAAGGTGAGGGATTCCCCAAAAACCTCACACAATTTTGCAGGATCTCCAAAATTTTCCAGCCCCCCCCCTCACCTAAAGTGGGAACTGGTGGGCTCTGTTTGGTTGGATGGGTAGACCTGATGTTCCTAAATCCCCTTTGACTTCAATGGGTACACCTGAACTCCTGTATACCTGGGTGTCCCCACTGATATATTGGGGTTTTCCCCACTGCCCCCTAGAGATTTTGGGGTGCCTCCTTTGCCCACCCCAGAGCTGGAGCTGCTGCAGAATACCATCTTCACCAACCCCATGGACCAAAGCACCTGGCTGTACCTGCACTGCATCCTCTCCTGAGGTAACTCAGGGTTCCCTTCTACCCCTGATGTCCTCACCTGCAGTTTTGGGTACCCCCTGAATCTTGGGGTGCCCCTCTACAAGGGGCAAGGGTCACCTGTGTCTACATCAACTGGGAGGACAGTGGCCATCATCTTCTCCTGGCCTGTCAGGGTGAGTCAGGGCACTTGGGTGCCCCAAAAATGACCTGGATATCCCTCAAAATAATCTGGGTACACCTGGATACTGGCAAAATCACCTGGATCCCCCCCAGCAATCACCGGGGTACACCTGGCTGTGCCCAAAAATCACCTGAGTACCCCTAGAAATCACCTGGATACACCTGGGTACCCCTTGGACACCTGTATCACCAAAAACCCCTGGGGCCCCACAAAAGGAGTGTCTCAAACATCCTCATTGCTTTGACTGGGTAGACCTGGTGCCCCTAAACCTTATTGCTTTTAAAGGCTAGACCCTCTATCCCTTAATTCCTATTCATGTCAATGGGTTAGCTCTGGAGTCCTGTTTATCTCCATTTATCTCTACAAATCCCTCCCAGTGGTCCCACTTTTGCTTCAGTGCTCCCAGTAACCCCAGTGTCCCCCCTTAACCCTTCCCAGTGCTCCCAGTTTAAACAGTAATTCTTCCCAATCAAGCCCTATCAATGGGTAGACCTGGTGTCCCTAAATCCCTATTGACTTCACAGGGGTAGACCTGGTGTCCTTCAATCCCCTTTGACTTCAGTGGGCAGAACTGATGTCCCAATATTTTTGGTGCTAAAAACACCAATTTTGGGCTCAAAATTCCCAGATTTCAGCTGAAAATGGAAATTTTTGGCTTACCTGGAAGCACAGCTCTAGCATGGACAGCAGGTATGGGATCAGGGATTCGGGACTGGCCTCCAGGAATTCATCCAGGACATCCAGAGCATTTGCACTACAATCCTGGAGTGGAAATTCCCAAAATTCAGCCTAAGATTTTCCCCAAATTGACCCAAATTTCCCCATTTAAGGATCAAATTTCAGAAAAATCCCCACTGATATTAATGGATAGACCAGGTGTCCCTAAATCCATATTGACTTTAATGGGATATACCTGGTGTCCATAAGGCCCTATTGATTTCATTAGTCAAGTCTGATGTCAAAAAAATGTGTATTGGGAGATTGATATTGCAAGAGATGAGGCAACTGAGAGACGTTGTAAAAGATGGTTTATGGCCTCATGGTGTCAGTCTCATAGAAGGGTGAGACTTTAAAGGTGTTACATCCAAAGCCATAATATCAGAAGCTGCCTCATTCTTAGTTACAATGTCTTATGTTAGTATTTTATCCAATCAAATACTTCTGTGAAGTTTGCCAGCATCCTTTTACACCAATCATTAATTTCTTTCCTTCTCATGGCTTTGCTGCAATGCTTCATTTTTCAACCAATCATAAAACACTTCACCAACCTACACTGATATATCTTAAATTTCTAATTAACTTTATAACAGGTTCTATTGCTAAGCTTTAAAATATTTACTATCTTCCTTAAGATACTGCTTTGCTTATATAATGCATATTTATATTTGCTTAAAACATATCTCTACTTGAACTACAAACTTATATTCTTGTTTTAGATCTATTTTATTTTTAATGCTCTGATTCCCCAAGCCTTCTCCAAGGTCTTAGGTCAAACCTTGGATCCATCTCAATCTCTGAGCCTGTTTGCACAAGGCCCTGAGAGCTCTCTGTGGCTGCATTTCCCACACCACCTGTCATCTCTGCCTCCAATTTCCTGCTCACACTGGAACCTGGGGACACTTTCTCAGTCGTGGCCCTCAGTGGGTCCAATAAGCAGTATCAGACACTTTGGAGTTTGATTCTGTCCAAATTCTTCGGAGGTTTCCTAGAAAACAACGGTTCTGCCTTGATTTCCCTCTGCTCTGCTGCCATTCATTTGGAAGTTTTTCAACTCCAGTTCTGGAGAAATATGACAAAACCTTCTTAGAAATATCCATTGCCATTTTCAAGGGTGTATTTTATTACTGTTGTCTTTAGAGCAGAGGTGACTGCAGCATTCTGTGACTGATATTTGTGAGAAATGGATTTGTACAGGATTCTCAAATCCTGACTGAAAGCTCACACACTCTTGTACACCTGGATGCAAACTCTGAGATAAGGTGTGCTGACTTAGAATGGCCCTGGAATAGAGAAGACATTGCTGAGAGAGAGATTGAACTAGAAACAAGTTTCAAACAATGGTCTTGCAAAAATACCAGATATTTTGGAGAATTAGAACTGTGAAAAATCCATTGTGGCATGACCATGTGGTGTAAAATACAAGGTGATTGTTGTTAGAAGTATAAGCACCATTGTGTGGCAAAAGCTAATAGGCTGAAAAACATTTATAAAATATTGTAAGCAGGAAATAAATTGGCTTCTGATGGAATGGCATTGAGTTTTGCATCTCTTATTTTCCACCATTCAATGAGACTGATAATGGAATAAAATCTTTAAAAAAATGCGCCTCTCTGTTGCCCCATTTCTGTAAAGCTGTGATTTCCCAACAGTGCTGAGTCCCTGGACATCAGTCCCTGAGAGGGAGCTGAAGGAAAACTTCTCAAGAACTCAAAATTAAATTGAAACTCCAAAGTTTATAAAGTTGTAATGGGTCCCACTGAGGGATATGACTCAGAAAGTGTCCCCAGGTTCCAGTAAAAGGAAAACACTGGAGGCAGTGATGACAGGTGGGGACAAGCAAGGGAAAGGTGTCTCTGATGCTGAGCACACCTGGATGTGTTTCAGGAATGCCAAGGGCCAAGGGCTGAGCCCCAGCCCCTGGCAAGGAAGATCCTGTCCCTCCCTCATTGCTCAGGGCTCTTCCCGGGCCACTGGGCTCTGGGCATGTGCAATGCCAAGGGCAGCACCATGGGGCGGCCCCTGCCAGGCTGCTGAGCAGGGACAAGGAGGCAATGAGGCCCCAGCACAGCAAGGCTCACTTGTCCCCTGCTGGCCTCAGGCCCAGGGCCAGCCTGCATGGCCCAAGTGCTGCAGGAGTTGGCTGTGTCAGGGCCTTTCAGCTGCTGCCCATCCCTGTGGCCTCTGCAGCCCAGGCTGTCCTACGGTGTCCATGCCCTGCGCCTCTGTCCCTGCAGGCTGTCGTCATCCCCCGGCTGCCCCACCTCGCTGGCCCCTTCCTTTGCTGACAGCTCTGCCTCCTGCCTGCCTCTGCCTGGACACACAAAGCCTTGGCCTTGATGTCAAAAGTTTAGGTCAATTTTTACTCTTACTGTGAACTTTTAGCACATGAACAAGGCATTCAAGTGCTGGTTTCCCAGCTGTGATGGTTGACAGCATGAAGGAGACATCTGGCTCTAGGTTGTAGTGATACAAACAAAGACAACTGAATCTGGGAAATTGGGGTTGGTGTTACACTCATGGGTAAATTGTAATATGCATTTAGTGCCTGTATATAAGCAACATGCTGTAAATTTATATATAGAATTACATGTCCACGTATGGTTAGCAGTTATCCCTCACTAAACCTCAGGCGTGAATAAATGATACCCTCTAAACTAGCAAATTAGTTTTAAGGAGTCTTATTCTGATATTTCGGAGATTTGGTGATAGTGAGGTCTCATAGAACCAAGGACTCACCTGTGACACTGTGCAAACTCATGGAACAAAGGGGCCATTGTGACACAGCAGAACTCCATGGAACCAAAATCCATTTTGGCACATTGGGGCCACATGGAACCAATGGTCCATTGTGATACTGCAGATCCAAGAAGATCATTGTGACACTGAAAACCTCTAGGAACCAAGGGGCCATTCTGACACAGCCTGGCCTCGTGGAGCCATGGGCCCATTGTGACACTGCAGAACCTCACAGAACCAAGGTGACCATGTTATACTACAGAACCTCATGGAACAAAGGGTCCATGGTTGCACTGTAGAACCAGGGAGAATGTTGTTGGCCATATGAAAGGTCATGGCACCAGAAATCCATTGTGACAAAGCAAGGCCTCGTTGAACCAAGGGTCCATGGTTAATCTGTGTGGCCTCATGGAGCCATGAGCCATTGTGACACAGCGTGGCCACATGGAGGAGAGGGTCCATTGTGACACTGTGGATCCAAGGAGACCATTGTGACTGAGGAACCTCATGGAACCACGAGTCCATTGTTACACTGTGGGGCCCTATGGAACCAAGGGGACCACAGTGACATTGTGGGGCCTCATGGAACAATGGAGACCATTCTGACACTTTGGGACCCACTGGAACCAAGGGGCCGTTACAGCATGGCAGGGCCTCATGGAATCAAGGGCACTACAGTGAACAGTGTGGGTCTGCATGGGATGAAGGGTCCATTCTGACACTGTGGAACCAAGGAGACCATTGTGACACTATGGGGCACCATGGAACCAAAGGTGCATTGTGACACAGCAGGACCTCATGAAAACATGGAGGCCATTTTTACACTTGGAGGCCTTGTGAAACCAAAGGGCCATTGTGGCACTTCAGAGCCTTGTGGAGCCAAGGGGACCATAGTGACTCTGTGGGGCTCAGTGAAACCAGTGGTCTGTTGTGACACTGTGGGGTCTCATGGAATCAATGCTCTATGGTGAAACTGCAAGGTTTCATGGAATCAATGATTTATTTTGACACTGCAGGGCTTTATGGGATCGTGGAGACTATTCTGACACTACAGGTGATGTCTTGGAGTGGCTACCTAGAGCAGAGGCTAGCCAAGGTTAAGAGTATAAAGTGGGTATTTATTAAAGGCCTTCAATTAGATTCACCTTGGGCAGGTAAAAGCCTCCCAGGGGCTACACTCAAGATGGATTGTGATGATGAGTTTTTCAGACAGATTTAAGTTTGGTCCATTTGCATATCAGGGGTTAATCCTGCAATTACAGCTTCAGGTAATGAAGCCATATTCCCTCAGTTTTCTCACCCCTGAAATCACTTTTGTTTATACTTTTCAGACCCTGAGACTGTAGGGTGTCCTTGAGTTTCAGGCCTAGAGGAATTGTTTTGTCTGACCAAACTGTGAATACAGTTAACTAACATTTTATATGGAGTTTAGAGTTATGCACTATTGAGTATAGGATTTGAAAAATATATAGGCTAAAATCTTAAAGGCATCACAGGCATCACTGAATCAAGGGGCCACTGTGACACTTTGTAGCCTCACTGAACCAAGGAGTCCATTGTGACACTGCAAGGCCTCATGGAAGCAAGGAACCATTGTGACACTGGGGGGTCTTGTCAGGCCAAGGGGTGATTGTGTCACTGTGTGGCACCATTGAACCAGGGAGTCCATTGTGACACTACAGGGCCCCATGGAACTGAGGATTCATGGAACAGTGCTGGACCCCATGGAACCCAAGGTCCATTGTGACACTGTGGGGCCTCATGGAATCCTGGAGGCCATGATGACACTTTGAGGCCTCGTTGAACCAAGGGGCTCTGCAGGACCTTGTGGAACCAAGGAAACCCTTCTGCCACTGTGAGTCCCCATGGAACCAAGGGTCCATTGGGATACTGCAGTGTGGGAAATGCAGGCACAGAGAGCTCTCAGGGCCTTGGGCATACAGGCTCAGAGATAGAGATGGGTACAGGGTTTGACCTGAGATCTTGGAGAAGGCTTAGAGAATTAAAGCATTAAAGTGAAACAGACATAAAACAAGAATATAAGTTTGTAGTTTAAGTAAAAATATGTTTCAAGAAAACAGAAATATGGATTATGTAAGCAAAGCAGTATGTTAAGTAAGATACTAAAAGATTTTAACATTTAGCAAAAATAACTTGTTATAAAGTTAATTAGCTGTTAAGATGTATCAATGTAGGTTTGTGCAGTGATATATGATATACTGAAAAATGATGCATTGCACCAAAGCCATGGGAAGCAAAGCAATTAATGATTGGTGTAAAAAGACATCAGCAAAGTTCATAGAAATTTTTGATTGGCTAAAAAACTAACATAAGGCATTTGCAACTAAGAATGAGGAAGCTTCTGATATTATGGCACTGGATGTAACACCTTGAATGTCTCACCCTTCTATGAGACTGATGAAATAAAGCAATAAACCATCTTTGACAATGTCTCTCAGTTCTTCCATCTCTTGTAATATTAATCTCCCAATAGAGATCTTATGGACATCAGGTCTACCCTTTGAAATAAATGGCAATGTAGGAATAGCAAGTCAACCTATTTTAAAAAATCAAAGGGGATTTAGGAACATCAGGTCTACCTTTTGAAATCAATAGGGATTTAGGGAAACCTGGTCTGCTCATTAAAGTCAATGGGGATTTTGCAGAAATGTGGTGCTAAAATGAGGAAAATTGTGGAAAATTGGGGGAAATACTGGGCTAAATTCCGTGAATGTCCATTTCAAGATCATGGTGTTGACACTCTGGAAGTCCTGGCATAATTCCTGGGAGCTAATCACAAATTCTTGATCCCACACCATCAGCCTGTGCTGGAGCTGTGCCTCCACTTAAGCCCAAAATCTCTTTCCCAGCCCAAAGTTGGGATTTTTGACACCAAAAATTTTCACACATTGGGTTTACCCATTGAAGTCAAAGGGGATTGCATGTACCCTTTAAAGTCAATGGGGATTCAGGGACACCAGGTCCACACAGTCAAAAGCAATGAAGATTTTTGGGACACCAATTTTGGGGACCCGCAGGGGTTTTGGGTGATTTAGGTGTTCCAGGGGTACCCAGGAGTATCCAGGTGATTTTTATGTAATCCAGGTGATTTTCAGGAGTACTGATGTGCACTGAGGTGATTTTTGGGGATACCCAGGTGTACCAAGGTGATTTTTGGGGAGATCCAGGTGATTTGGGGGAGTACACAGGTGTACCCAGATAATTTTAGGGGATCTCCAGGTAATTTTTGGGGCACCCAAGTACCCTGACTCACCTTGATGGGCCAGGAGAAGGTGATGGCCACTGTCCTCCCTGTCGACAGGGACACAGATGACCCTTGGCAGCCGAGGGGCTGTTGGGGGGCACCCCAACATTCAGGGGTACCCCAAAACTCCAGGTGAGGGCCTCAAGGGTGGGAGGGAGCCCTGAGTTACCTCAGGAGAGGATGCAGCACAGGGACAGCCAGGTGCTTTGATCCGTGGAGTTGCTGAAGACAGTGTTATGCACCAGCTCTAGCTCTGGGAGGGGGCAATGGGGGCACCCCAAAATCTCAAGGGGGCAGCAGGGGAAACCCCAATATCTGAATACTCAGGTGTACTAGAGTTCAGGTGTACCCATTAAAGTCAAAGGGGATTTAGAGACACCAGTTCTACTCATTCAACCCAACAGGATGCATCACCTCCCACTTTAGGTGAGGGAGGGGCTGGAAAATTTTGGGGATCCTGTGAAATTGTGGGAATTTTACTGGGCAATTGCTCACATTCCTACAGCCTTTCGTGGGGCAGTGCCCCAGCCTCGCCCTTTCTGGAGTCCCTGGCAGCTGCAGGCAGTGGTGCCAGGCTGAGAAGTTGGAGAAGTTGCAGCTCAGCAGTGCCCCAGCAAAGGATAGCTTGGCCTCAGGGTCCTGCCTGCCCGCCAGCACCCACTGGTGTTCCTAGGCATAGACTGAGAGGGCACCAGTATAAACCAGTAAGCACTGGGAGCCCATGGAGGCCCATGATGGCAGCTCCCAGTATAAACCAGTAAGGCCTCATGCACCCAAACTCATCTTCAGTGTAGTCTAAGGACTCCCAGGTTTATAGTGGGAGGGCACCAGTATAAGCCAGTAAGCACTGGGAGCCACCCCTGAGCCCCTGAGACCTGTGGCAGCAGCTCCCAGTATAAACCAGTAAGGGTTGATGTGCCCAAACCTGCTCCCAGTGTCGTCTAAAGCCTCCCAGTGTGATCTAGTGAGATGGGGAACATAAACGGTTTTGAAAATTCAGAACCTTAGAAGTCTATGATATGCTTAAGCAGGTAGAGAGGAAATAGATCACATAGCAGAAACGGTATGTAACAAACCATATAGGAACTCATTTACCAGGAAAAAACTTGAAGATAACATATATTGCAAAAACTCAGCAAAGCAAGACATGGCTATGGTACAAACACAACAAAGAAGAAACCTGTGGCTCCAGAAACCACCCAGGACCAGCCAGGTGGTTTTGAGTTGGACAAAATGACCTGAGGGAGAGCCAAACCTCCACTGCACCTGCCCAAAAGCAGAGCTCAAACAGCGATTACTGAGGAAGACATACGGCCTTCATCCCAAAAACCACCAAACACAACCACCAGGAGGGGTGGCAGCTAATTATAATACAAAGGGAGAGAAGGTGGAGATGGGTGGGCAGGGAGGTGTGGGCTTGTGGGATCAATGTGTATTTATACCTGGAACCTGTCTTGACCAGGTACACGTGGTTTGGAAGAAATATCCCCCCATGTGTCCCCCATGTGCTGCCAATGAAACACTCTCTACAATTTCAGTGCCAAGTGCAGATTCTCGAAATCAGTTGTTGAGCCAGCCAGAAGGTCTTCGTCTGTCTGCTGGAGCACAGGGGACATCGACATCCCAGTGCACCCCGGACTTTTTCTGGAGCTGACCTCTGCTCCCCGGTCACTCTCTGCGGGGACGAACAACCAACCTCCTATATGGCCTAGAGGAACGTTTGACCAAAATGTTTTGGGGGAGGCCCAAGGTAAGGTGAGCCTGTAAGACACGAGGGATGCCTGCACATGGCTAACAGTGTGTCAGAGACATCCGACACACAGAGCTGACAGGTTTGGGGAAAGTATTTGGAAGCTGGCAAAGGGGTTTCTGTTGACCACTTAGGGTGGCCACTAGCAAGTTTGGGGGTAACTTGAACGAACCAAGGTGTTCTCATTATTATTAACAGCATAACTCACTGCTATAACCCGAACTGCCATAAATTTTGCTTGTTGTTTGCTGTAGGGTTGTGGAAGGAAGTATTTTATATGGTGGTTGGTGTTTTATGTTTGCATCACTCCAATTTTGGTGGTGGAGATTTTGGATTTTGGGGAATGTCTTCTCCGTTTTCTGCAGTGGACCCGTGCACTATCTGGTGTAACACTTCCCTCTTGTGTTATTAACTGTCATTGCAACAAGTTAAGATTTCTGTTCTTTGCTGAGGCGTGAGATTCTATTGTTTCTGATGTAATGCTGCCCTCTTGTGTCTGTAACTGTCAATGACAGGTCAGTGATTTTTTTTGGAAACTGTCAGCGTTAAAAAGGTGGTGGAAGCTGGGAGTGAGTGCGGAGCGCTCGACCAAGCAAGGAGGAAGCCCTTTCTAGGTGGCTCCAGATGGAGCCCCCGGATTTCTTGAGGGATCAAGGGAGACTTTTACGGTTGGTACGGGAGGACGGGGGAGTAGAGCAGGTACACTTGGGAGGAATATTCTCAGATTCCATAGATATCTATCTGGGTTTTGATTGGGAGCAACCTCTAATGGAAAGGGAACCTAGAAGGGTTAGACCAATTCCTTGCTTTGCGTGTGGACCAGCAATTTGGACACCAAGGTGGCATCCAGCCTGGGACCTCCTACAGTGACATTGGTGCAAAAGGAAGTGGCACTGCAGATCTAGGAGGTGGACGCCTACATGCCCCAGGTGTACCCCGGACCCATGGCATCATATTCAGGAATTAATACAGGTTGAGTGTGAGATTGTGAATTTGATCTGTGCAAAGAGTCTTTCAGTTCCCAAGGACTGGCACGTTTTCGACGACCACTGGGAGGAAGTGAAAGAATATTGCCAGCAGAGGTTTGGGAGAGGAGATAAGAGAAATAAGGAGAGAAATCATGGGGACCCAGCAAAATAAAGAGGTGCCCAGGAGGAGCCCTTTAGGACGTATACTGACCTACTGGAAGGAAGTTGTGGGGATAGGAGAAACGGAGAGCAAAAGGGTTTTCATCCAATACTCTAATCAATGGTGGCCTCTCTAGAAATCAGAAGATGGGGCAAAGTGGCCATTAAATGGAACATGGGACTGTAACACCATGTTGAAGTTAATGTTGTTTTTAAGATGGAAAGGAAAATGGGATGAGGCACCATATGCAGATATTTTTCACCTTACAGAGCCACCCAGAATGGCAAAGGGATTGTGGTATTAACCCTCCACAAGACCCACTGATCCTAGCAATGGAAAGAGAAAACAGAAGGGTCTCACATATATTAAAATGATGCTGCTCAGCCTGTAGTCTTGGTCAGAAGTGCACTAAAAATGACAAGGTATATAAGGAAGAAGACTCTGATCTGGATGATCTCCACTCCTCCATCACTAGAGTTGGGTGGGAGCTCAGGAAGGGCACCAGATCAAACTCCAACACCCCTGGGAAGTCCAGCATCCTCCCATACAAGGGCAAAGCTAGGGAACAACCAGCACCTTTGCAGGCACCTCTTAGAGAAGAAGTGGGACCAGATGGAACAATGATGCTACTAAAGGTTCCCTTCAATACCAATGATTTGGAAATTTGGAAAAGGAATGTAAAGGATTACAGAAAGGACCCTCTAAGTATAGCTGAACACTTTTGGTTAATAGTGAAATCACATAACCTGGATGGGAATGCTATACAGTTACTGTTCCATGCAATGACAGAACCAGAGAAACAGCTGATCCCAAAGGTACCCTGGGATTTGGCCCAGGAGCACTGTAAGACATGGGGGAGGATGTAAAGGAATTCTTTCCCCACCCCAGGATTCAAAGTGGGATGTGAATAGAATGGCAGGAAGACAGAAGGTACAAGAATATCAGGAGTGGATTGCAAAGGGAATAGAGAAAGCCATCCCCAAATCTATGAACTGCTCAGCTTTATATGCTATTAAACAAGGTCCCTTTGAGTCACCACCTGAGTTCTCAGACAGGCTGAGACACAATGCGTCGTAGCACACCTTTGGACACAGATCAGATATCGGGATACAGCAGTTAGTGTCATTATTTTTAGATCAATCCACCGGTGACATAAGATGGAAACTTCAGAAATTCAGACCCACTGAAGGAAGAAAGTTAGAAATATTATTGGATGAAGCCTGGAGGGTGTTTAGCAATCGAGAAGAAGGGAATAAGGGGAAACAAGGAAGGGTGATGACAGTAGTTACAAAGGAAGATGAAAATTTTCAAAAGGGGCTTTCCCCTCTGTGCCTAGGAAGAAAAGAATGTGCTCTATGTGAGGAATTAGACCACTGAAAAAATGAATGCCCAGAACGCTGAGGAAAGGGAAACAAAGGGGCATGGGTAGTGGCAAATGTAAATGAAGACTGACAGGAACCAGGGGGATCTTCCCTAGCTGATCCCTTGGTTATAATGAAGCCAGGGGAAGGAAAAGATCAAAAGCAAATAAAATTTTTAATTGATACAGGGGCAATGTGTTCGATTTAAAAACAGTTTTAACTCAGGTGGGAAAAGATTATATTATGGTTAAGGGAGCCACTGGCCAAGCTGAAAAGGCTTATTTTTGTGGACCACTAAAATATAAATTGGGAAAACTAGTAGGCTTGCATAAGTTCTTATACATGCCTAATTCACCACATGCGCTCCTTGGAAGAGATTTGCTTGAACAATTGAATGCAACAATCAGATTTGAAAAAGGGGATGTTACTCTGGAGGTGGATACTCAAGAATATATTCAAATAATGAGGTTCCCATAGAAGGAAAAATCGGTGAAGATATCATCAGCCAGGTGTACCCTGGTGTGTGGGCCACTGAGAAGCCAGGAAGAGCTAAGAATGCATCACCAGTAGAGGTAAAGCTTAAAGAGGGACAGTGACCAGTAAGGATAAAACAATATCCCTTAAAAAGAGAGGGGAGGGAAGGAATCCAGCTGGTAATAGAAAAATTCTTGCAATGGGGTCTGTTAAGGGAATGTGAATCTGATTTGAACACTCCCATATTACCAGTTCACAAACCTGATGGAACGTACAGAGTAGTCCAGGATTTAAGAGCAGTCAATAGAATAGCAGAGGATTTATGTCCTGTAGTAGCAAACCCACACACTTTGTTAACAGTATTGACACCTTAACTAACCTGGTTTACTGGTTTAGATTTGAAAGATGCTTTCTTTTGCCTCCCTCTCCATGAAGCCAGCCAAAAGATATTTGCCTTGGAATGGAAAAGTGGACAAAGGACCCAGCTCACTTGGACTGTACTGCCTCAAGGATTCAAGAATTTCCCCACCATATTTGGCAACCAACTCGCCAAGGATCTCGAGTCTTGGGAAACCCCACCCGGGAAGGGGAGACTGCTACAATACAGAGATGACATCCTGATCACCACTGAGACAGAAGACACTTGCATGCCTTGGACGGTGAGTCTCTAAAACTCTTTGGGGCTCCAAGGGCACCGAGTGTCTAAGAAGGAAGCCCAGGTAATGCAGCAGGAAGTCACTTACTTGGGGTATGAAATTAATGTGGGGCAAAGAATTGTGGGGCAAGCCTGAAAAGAGGCTCTATGCCAAATACCAAAACCACAGACTGTGAAAGAATTGAGAACTTTCCTTCATGGACAGAAGCAGCAATGTCCTGAATGGCAAAAGGCATGCAGGATATGGCATCTCCATCAGCCATGAGGTAACAGAGTCAGAACCATTGCCTGTCAATACCTCTGCACAAAATGTGGAAATTGCCTTGACCCGAGCCTTGGAATTGACCCAATGTGAGAATGTGAACATAGACATGGATCCAAAGAACACTTTTGGGGCTGTGCATGCTTATGGAGCAATCTGAAAGGAAAGGGGGCTACTGAACTCTCAAAAGAAAAACCCTGAACATGCAGAAGAAATTCTGAAATTGCTGGAGGCAGCACAGCTCCCAAAGAAAACAGCAATTATACACATCAGAGCACATCAAAAGGCATACTTGGAATCAGGAAAAGGAAATGAGCTGGCAGACAGGGAGGCAAAAGAAGCAGCAAAAAGAGAGGTACAATTGGAAGGAGCTCTAATCCCAGACAGGAAAATCTCCCTTGAGGGTAAACCAAATTATGCCAAAGAGGATCTGAAGCTAATTACAAATTTGGATGAGACATACAGTAAAGAGGGGTGGGCCCATACCCCAGAAGGAAGGGTAATCATACCTGGCCATCTAATATGGTTTGGAATAAGGGAGGAGCATAGGAAAAGACACTGGGGACCAGATTGTGTATGAACACTTAAATCACAACATCATGGCTAGAAATTGATACACTACAGTGAAGCAGGTAACTCAACAATGTGATCTCTGCCTCCAGACTAATCCTAAAAACAAAGCCAAAAATGGGTGAAATTGAGAAGGGAAATGTACCTGACCAATTATGGCAAATGGACTTCACAGAACTCCCAAGAAAAGGGGGGTTTTGTTATTTACTGGTATGAACTGATACCTTTTCAGGATGGCCTAAGGCTTTCCCTGCTACAACTGCTAAGGCCAGAAAAGTGGTCAAGGCATTAGTAACAGAGATAGAATCACGATTTGGGGGTCCAGCTGCCATTTCTTCAGATAGAGGGCTCCATTTTATTGCAAAGCTGGTACATCAGGTTAGTAATACTTTAGGTATAGATTGGCAATTACATACCCCATATCATCCCCAGTCAAGTGGACAAGTGGAGAAGATGAACCATTTAATCAAAAAGCAAATTGTTAAATTAGGACAGGAGGTCAATCTGCTTTGGCCTCAATCCCTTCCTTTAGCCCTTTTACACATCCCAACTAAACCAAGGGCAAAGGAAAGGCTGAGTCCTTTTGAGATCCTGTATGGGCGACCTTATGCAATACAGAAGGGAACATCAGCACAAATAGGGGAAGAAACTATCACAGAATACATGGTGGCCCTGGGGAAACAACCCAGGAATATCAGGAAACATGTAGAAAGAAGCTGGTGTAGGGGATTGGATGGACCAGTACATAATGTACAACCTGGAGATTGTGTGTATGTGAAGTCTCTCACAGAAAAGACTTTGGAACCACAGTAGGAAGGACCATATAAGGTGCTCCTCACCTCCTTCACTGCCATCAAGATCAGAGAACAAGCAGCATAGAGACATCACACTGGAATTAAAAAGGCTTCACAGTCACCATGGAGAATCAGGCAGGTGCAGCCTGGAAAGCTGTGGCTCTGATGATCATAGCCATGGCTATGGCAGACATGTGTGCAAGACCTCCTATATACAATGGGACTGTCATTTATGTGTGTCAGGGGAAAGCTTCTGACTTTGACTCTCCTAAGTCTCTGTGGCAGGTGTTACAAATATCAAACACAACTGTCTGGACAGGGAAAGATGTCTGGGGATGCAAATTTGCATTTGTTCAGGACGGATTCCATCAGGGACTTATAAAACCCATTCAAATTGGTACTGAATGTTGTGACACATGCTTCACTAACTGTTCTGAATTCAGGTTTAAATAGAGGGATGTGAAACCAAGGCTTTTGGAATTAAACCATGAGGGAACTCTGCTACATCTATCTGAACACAGAACGTGGGCACAAGGGGTTAAAGGGAAGTGGCAGATTATTAACATAGAGCTATGTGCCACAAGAAAACAACTGAGGTTTGTATGTGAAGGAAATGTCAACCATAACCGAGATATCTGCCTGGATACACAACAAAGCATCTGTCTCTTCAGAATCCATTCAGTCAACCAGACAACCTTGCTGGTATATATAGATCAGGGCTGTGTATGCCTCAGAACAGCATGCCCCACCAGAAGAGTGGACGAGCTCATTATAAAGGAAACACAATCTGATTTGTGCATTTGTAACTTGGTCAAAATTGAGGGGTGCAATTTCTCCTATTGGGCACCTGTTGTATCACATCAGTATATAAAGGCAAACATGACAACTGTGCAGGATGTATTGTCTGTGCCCAGAAGAATGAATGTCACTCTAGTTATAGAGCTACTAAAACACAGAGATATTCAGGAAATTCTGAAAGAAATGAGAAGTATGGGAAAGAAGATCTTGATCACAATAGACCATGAGACAGACTATAAGGAGACCATAGAAGGTTGGAGGGAGACACATCTCACCACTGGTGGGATGTATTTTTTGGGTGGTCTCCTACTGCAGCAGGGGTTCTACACTGATTGTGTCATCTGATAGTAGTTTTGTTAGATCTGATCAGTTTAAGTTTTCTTCTTGGTTATGATTGTCTGCAATTTGAAACAGTCACAAAGAATGGCTACAATGCCTATCCTGTTATCGAATCAACTAGGTAAAGAGAGTAATAGAGAGTATGATAGATATCTTAGAAAGCAAAAGAATTTGCATCATTTAGAAGAAAAGGGGGGAAATGAGATGGGGAACATCTATGGTTTTGAAAATTCAGAATTTTAAAAGCATGTAATATGCTTAAGTGAGTGGATGGGACAAAGAACACATAGCAGAAACGGTATGTAATGAACCACATATGAACATATTTACCAGGAAAAAACATTAAGATATATTGCAAAAACTCAGGAAAGCAAGACCTGGCTATTGTACAAACCCAACAAAACAGAAACCTGTGGCTCCAGAAACCAGCCAGGACCAGACGGGTGGTTTTGAGTGGGACAAACTGACCTGAAGGAGAGCCAAACCTTCACTGCACCTGCCCAGAAGCAGAGCTCAAACAGTGATTACTGAGGAAGACATACAGCCTTCATCCAAAAACCACCAAACACAACCACCAGGAGGGGTGGCAGCTAATTAGAATACAAAGGGAGAGAAGGTGGAGATGGGTGGGCAGGGAGGTGTGGGCTTGTGGGATCAATGTGTATTTATACCTGAACCTGTCTTGACCAGGTACACGTGGTTTGGAGGAAATATCCCCCCATGTGTCCCAGCTGGCAATGAAACACTCTCTGCAATTTCAGTGTCAAGTCCTGATTCTTGGAATCAGGAAACGTCCAGCAGCTGTGTTGGTTCTGCAGAGCAAAAATGGCCCCTGGTTCCATGGGACCCCAGTGTCACAACTGACTCCTTGCTTCCATGTCACCCCCTCAGTGTCAAAATGGCCCCTTGGCTCCAACAGAACACAAAGGTTTTGCATAAATATTGAGCAAATCCTGCTTAACACACCTGGGAACATCTGTCTGCATTGAAAGGAGGAGTTCAAGGTGAGAATGGCACCAGCAGATTCCATCTACACCAAAGACCCAGGGAAAGGACAGGGACAGAGAATTCAGCTGAAAGATTCAAAATTCTGCTTACAGAGATCATTGCTGGTCACACTGTCCCTCGTAGGAAGGTGACATCATTCCAGACAGCCTGGACTGAGCATGTGGTTCCTCAGTGGGGTTTGTTGTTTAGGAAACCTGCTCAGGCTTTTCCATTCTTTCCTCACAAACAGGAAAATTTCTCCTGGGCCTGTGTGCAGGCAGAGCCCTGAGAAGAGCAGGTGGGACATGGTGCAATGGGCTGGGACAGCCAGCTGCAGAGCTCAGGGGACAAGGTTCTGCTGCAGGGCACAGGGATGTCAGTCCCAGGTGGGCAATGTCAGACATGGTGAGGCTGGGGGTGAGGAGCAGGTTGTCCAAACAAGATCAGCCTGCAAGGGGCTCATTCTTCTGCATGGCCAGACCTCCTAAGGAGACATTCAGCATCAAGATGACTTAGGGAATGCTTCAGTCAGCTCTTCTCTAAAATGGAAAATGAAAAACTACTCATGTGATTAAAAAACACAAAAGTCATGAGATGCACATCAAATCCTTCCTCATTAACAAAACTCCAAATTGACTCCAAGCACCTGCACAACCCCTGATAACTTGAAGACAACTGGAAGAAGACAAGGTGCTCCTGTGAACTTTCTGTATTTTAATCAGCCCCATGGTGGATTTGGGGCCGAGTCCAGGACCCTGAGGGATTGAGAGAAGGTTGAAGAAGCTGCTCAAGGAGTCAGAAGCAAAACTCCAAGTCCCTTGGAGCATCAGTGGCCCCACTGAGGGCAGGGAGTGCCAAAGGCTCCCCAAGGACTGGTGAGAGCAGATCCTTGAGGGCAGGATTGCAGGAGCCCGAGGCTGTGAGCAGGGAACTGCAATGCTGAGCAAGGCCTGGGCTGGGTGGAGGAAGCAGAAAGGCCAAGGCCTGAGCCCAGGCCTGGCCCAGCAGGGCCTGTCCCTCACGGGTGGCTCGGGGCTGTTGCTGGGGCAGTGGGATGGCAGGGGCAGCAAGGACAAATGTCATCAAGCTGTGTGACACTCCAGATGCTCATGGAACCAAGGGCCAGTGTGACACAGCAGGGCCTGATGGAAACAAGAGGCCATGGTGAGCCTGCAGGGCTGGAACATCCCAGAACACTGAAACGCTGGGGGTGACCAAAGGTTCCTTCACTTGAGTTTCATGCACAGGAGAAACCCCAGCCAGATATTCTCAACATGGCCAGGTGCAAAGAAGATTCTTGGTAGGAATGGACCCACAAGGATCATTAAGTCCAGCTCTTGAGTGAATGGCCCACACAGGGATTGAACCACAAGCTCAATGATACCAGCACCATGGTCTAACCAACTGAGCTAAGAGGTCCAAATGACACAAAATTTTACTGGCAAAATATAGACAATCAAAGAACTTGGGCAGAAGGATTTATACAAGCTCCAACTCACAATAAAACTCTTCTCATAGCATTAACTTAATTAACACAAGACCATTTAACCTAAAAACCTTTAGGCCTGAAGATGTTAAATTACCCAAAACCGTTCCAGGTAAGTAGGATCAGACAAAGAAATAGAGAACAAAAGAAGCACAGAATATCCATAGACAGAAATGCACACAGGTACCAGCTGCTCAAGTTTCAGCATGGCTCACAGAAAAACCCCAGCAGACAGCAGGATCCACACCACAGCTGACCTCGAGCTCCAGCTTTTAATCCCCTGAGCCTGTATGGGCCCGCCCTTTGGGTGGGATTTCCAGTTGTTTGCCCAATCAGAGTCAGGGTTTGAACCTGCTGCTAGTGTGTGACTGATTGACAGCTCAGCCAATCAGAGCTGGGTTAATACTGCCGCTTCTGTGTTATTGACACATTGGCCAATCAGAGATGGCTTAACATCACCTCTGATGTGTGATTGATTGACAACTCGGCCAATCAGAGCTGGGTTAGCATTGCCCCTGCTGTGTGATTGATTGACAGCTCAGCCAATCAGAGCTGGGTTAGCATTGCCCCTGCTGTGTGATTGATTCACAGCTCGGCCAATCAGAGCTGGGTTAGCATTGCCCCTGCTGTGTGATTGATTCACAGCTCGGCCAATCAGAGCTGGGTTAGCATTGCCCCTGCTGTGTGATTGGCAGCTGTGCCAGGCCAGGGCTGGGGCCGGGGCTCTGTCCCACCACAAACCAAGGCCTGACCCGGCCCTGGCCCCACACGGGCATTCTGAGCACCCGATCTCATCCAGCCTCTGACAGTGACTGTGGTGACACTGCGGAACCTCCTGGAACCAAGGGCCAGTTGTGACAATGTGGGGCCTCACGGAACTGAGGAGTCCATTGTGACTGACGAGTAAGTTGTCTTTAAAGATCATTCAATGACTGAAAGTATGGGTGTTAATATCTTTGAAATGGGCCTTAATTTCTCTAGTAACTACAAGCAACAGGTTTATTACAGAGCCCAGTCAGCTTGGCTCCTGAAACAGACAAGGGTCTGCATGAGCTTGAGTTTATGAACTTTGGGGTAAAATGACAGGTTCAAGGGGGGATATGGGGTAGGCAATTTGGGAAGGCTGTACCTTCCTAGTACCTCAGCCAATGGGGAAAGGAAGAAGGCAATGTGCACCTGGGAGTTTAGGATAAAGGAGGCTGCCACGTCCAGATCCTCAGGAGAGAAAACTGCATGAGCGTGTGCCCTGGTGGACTCTTTCCCTTTACTGAAATAAAGTTGCAGACTCCCCTGTCTCCTTAATGGACACTGGCTTTTCATGGCGTGATTTCCTGTATGTGACACTATGGAATGTGACAGAACCATGGAGCCATTGTGACACATCAAGGCCTCAGTGGAACAAAGGAACCATTGCTGACAGTACAGAACCAAGGGGCTGTTGTGACAATACAGGTCCAAGGACACCATGGTGACACCATGGAACCTCATGGAACCAAAGAGACCATTGTGACATTCTGGTGCCTCATGGAATCAGGGGGTGAAATCCCTTGTGAAACTCAGGACCCCAGTGGAACCAAGGGTCAGTGATGAAGCTGTGGGACCCAGAGAACCAAGGAGCCATTGTGACACAGCGGGGCTGCATGGAGCCCAGGGGCCATGGTGACACTGCAGGACCTTATGGATCAAGGGGCCATTGTGACACTACAGAAGCAAGGAGAATATTGTGACAAGGAGAATATTGTGACAATACAGTGACTCATGGACTCAAGGAGAATATTGTGACACTGTGAGGCCCCATGGAACCAAGGGAGCATGGAACAGGTCAGGCTGGCTGGGCCTCCCGGGGGCCAACTGACAGGTCTGGCTGACCTTGGCATGTCGAGGACCTCTGCTCATCTGCCCCTGAAACACTGGGGCTCTGTGCTTTCCTTCCTGTGGAAAAGAACCGTCCTTCTCCAGGTGCCAGTGGCCAAAATTGGGAATCTGCCTCCAGAATTCCCTATATCCAAGGATTGCTCCCAGACAAAAGCTGCCATGACTGACAAGTCAGGCTGGCCTTGGTTTCCTGAGGGCTGGCTCTCATCTGCCTTTGAAACACTGGGGCTCTGTGCTTTCCTTCCTAGGGAAAAAAATGTCCCTTTTATCAGTGCAGATACAGCTGAAATTTGGATTCCATCTCCAAAATTCCCTATTTTGAAGTATTGCTTTCAGACAAAAGCTGAAAACAGAACAGAAAGGTCTGCCTGGCCTTGGCCTCTGATGGTCATCTTTCATCTGCCCCTGAAACACTGGTATTCCGTGCTTCCCTGCAAAAGAACTGTCCTTTTCCTCCAGATGTCCATTTCTGAAATTGGTATTCCACCTCTAAAATTCTGTATATCTGGGGATTAATCCCACGAAAAAATCTGAAAATACCATCAAGTCTGTCTGTCCTTGGCCTCTGGTGTCTGCCCCCCATCTGCCCCTGCAGCACTGGGGCTCGGTTGTTTTCTTCCTATGGAGACCATTGTGACACTGTGAGGCCTCGTGCAGCCCAAGGGCCATTGTGATCCTGGAGGGCACCGTGGATCCATGGAGATCATTGTGGCATTGCAAGGCCCCATGGAATCGTGGAGACCATTGTGACACTGTGGGGCCCCTCAGAACCAAAGGGCCATTGTGACCCTGCAGGGCCTCATTGTGACACTGCAGAAGCAAGGAGAACATTGTGAGACTGCAAGGTCCCGTGGAACCAAGGGGACATGGAACAGATCTGGCTGGCTTGGCCTCCTGGGGGCCACCTCTCAGGTCTGGCTGTTCCTGGCATGTTGAGGGCTGCTACTCATCAGCCCCTGGAGAACTGGGGCTCTGTGCTTTCCTTCCCATGGAAAAGAACCATCCCTCTTTCCAGGTGCCCAAGGCTGAAATTGCTACTCCCCCTAAAGAGTTTCCTATATACAAGGGTCCTCCCAGACAAAAACTGCCAGGACAGACAGCACTGGCTGGCCTTGGCCTCCTGAGGGCTGTCTCTCATCTACCACCAAACACTGGGGCTCTCTACTTGCATTAGAGTGGAAAAGAACTGCCCTTCTCACCTAAATGTCAATGACCAAAACTGGGATTCTACATCTAAAATTCCATCCATACAAGTATTGCGCCCACACAAAAGTATCCAGGACAGAAAAGTCTGGCTGCCTTGTCCTCTGATGATTTTCTTCGATTATGAGAAGAATGTTTTATTTTGCCCACACCTGGGAGAGGGTCCAGATGTCACCCAAGGTGGGGTTTGGAGGCTGCAAGAACATGACCACTACATGAAGGAGCTCTGTGCTGAGTGGGGTGGAGACTGAGGACAGCAGAGGAGAGACCAGATTGGACACAAGGAGAAAGGAATTTCTCTCCCAGGGCAGGGCTGTGGTGCAACACATCCACCAGAAGGAGTCTGGAGCAGCCCAAGGCTTTGTGTGGGCAGGCAGAGGCAGGCAGGAGGCAGAGCTGTCAGCAAAGGAAGGGGCCAGCGAGGTGGGGCAGCCAGGGGATGACGACAGCCTGCAGGGACAGAGGCGCAGGGCATGGACACCGTAGGACAGCCTGGGCTGCAGAGGCCACAGGGATGGGCAGCAGCTGAAAGGCCCTGACAGAGCCAACTCCTGCAGCACTTGGGCCATGCAGGCTGGCCCTGGGCCTGAGGCCAGCAGGGGACAAGTGAGCCTTGCTGTGCTGGGGCCTCATTGCCTCCTTGTCCCTGCTCAGCAGCCTGGCAGGGGCCGCCCCATGGTGCTGCCCTTGGCATTGCACATGCCCAGAGCCCAGTGGCCCGGGAAGAGCCCTGAGCAATGAGGGAGGGACAGGATCTGCCTTGCCAGGGGCTGGGGCTCAGCCCTTGGCCCTTTGCATTCCTGAAACACATCCAGGTTTGCTCAGCATCAGAGACACCTTTCCCTTGTTTGTCCCCACCTGTCATCAGTGCCACCAGTGTTTTCCTTTTACTGGAACCTGGGGACATTTTCTCAGTCCTATCCCTCAGTGGGACCCATTACAACTTCTATAAACTCTGGAGTTTCAATTTAATTTTGAGTTGTGAGAAGTTTTCCTTCAGCTCCTTCTCAGGGACTGATGTCCAGGGACTCAGCACTGTTGGAAAATCCCAGCTCTACAGAAATGGGGCAACAGAGAGGTGCATTTTTTTTCTAAAGATTTAATCCATTATCAGTCTCATTGAAGGGTGAAACATAAGAGATGTAAAACTCCATGCCATTCTATCCAAAGCCAAGTTATTTCCTGCTTACAATATTTTATAAATGGTTTTCAGCCTATTAGCTTTTGCCACACAATGGTGTTAATAATTCTAACACTAATCACCTAGTATTTTAGTCCACGTAGTCTTGCCACAATGCATCTTTCACAGTTCTAATTCTCAAAAATATCTGATCTTTTTGCAAGGCCATTGTTTGAAACTTGTTTCTAGTTCAGTCTCTCTCTCAGCAATGTCTTCTCTATTCCAGGGCTATTCTGAGTCAGCACAGTTATCTCAGAGTTTGCATCCAGATGTACAAGACTGTGTGAGCTTTCAGTCAGGCTTTGAGAATCCTTTACAAATCCATTTTTCACAAATATCAATCACAGAATGCTGGAATCACCTCTACTCTAAAGACAACAGTAATAAAATACACCCTTGAAAATTGGAATGGATATTTCTGTCCTAGGGTGATGTTATGGTGTTTCTATCTCCAATCGTGTGTCCTGATTATGTTTGGTATTATGTCCTGTGCTTCCAGGACTGAGTCTGAGAGTGAAGCTTTGTTTTGTCTTGTTATCAGCCGGCTCACCTCCCCCATGGTCTATGTTTAGGAGAGGTTTTAGCTCGGCTTGCTTGCTTGCTTGCCTGCTTGCTTGCCTGCTTGCTTGCCTGCTTGCTTGCTTGCTTGCTTGCCTGCTTGCTTGCCTGCTTGCTCGCTTCTGCCTTTTTCTTTCCTTCGCTTTGCCCTTGCTTTCTGCTTATTAGTTAGTTCAGCTAGGCAGTCCAACTTTTTCCCTGGACTGTTTTCTCTTCCACCCCGTCCCCTCCCTCTCCTGGATACCATCTGAACGGACGGGGACCTGGGAACCCCAAGAAACACCGGGAGGCTACACTTTGTCACCTGCAGCAGTCATCCCCAGCGCCAGAGACTGATAACTGAGAGACCACTCGCCAGAGAGACTGAGTTTGTCATCCCTTCAGAACGGTGAAAGAGTTTTTTTGTCAGCTGGTGTTGTCTTTTTTCCCTGTGCTGGGGAGTGTCTTGCTTGTTAAATAAACAGGTTTTTTCTCCCACTCTTCTCCAAGGAAATTCTTCCCGAACCCGGTGGGGTGGGGGGGGGAGGAGTCGTGGGGTTTGCTGTCTGGGGGCTCCTTCTGGAGGTTTTCCCCCAAATTTGCCCAAAACCAGGACAAATAAATTGGCGCCCAACTCGAGGCTCGAGAGAGTGGGAAAAAAACCCTGTTCTAATAATAATAATTTGGTTCAAATTCTTTTGCGTTGGTATAGAGCAGTTATTGGCTATGTTGTTGGAATTCATGTCTTTTGGGGTGGAGGCCTGCATGGGATTTTGGTCCCTAGGGTTTTTTGAAGTCTTAATACCTTTGTGGTCCCTGGGTTTATTTGCTTATCCAGAAATAGCTCCGGTATTGTCCCTAATGCGTAGTTTCTGTAGCAGAGGGGCATTGACCAAAATATCCATCGGGCTGGGCTTGGTTTTAATGGCCTGCAGGAGATTTATAAAGGTGCTGGAATCTGTTCCAGGAATGTATGGTTCTTGGTTGTGGTTGTGCACTCAGTTTGTTAGAGGAGAAGCAGGGGATGAGGCTTTTCAGCCTTTGTTCTCCTTCTTCTCCTCTGAATTTGTTACATCCTTATTAGAGAATGTTCAGTTCCCCCTGAGTGTTAAAGAGACCATCTTTCTGGTGTTTAATATAGTAAGCTTTCTCTATACAGTCTGCAGTTTCTCTAGAATGAGAGCTGAGATTTCTAGAGGGGCTGAGACCCTTGACCCCAGAGTAGAGCCAGGCGTGAGGAATCCTGAATGGTGTGGGAAATGGGAGGATATGGGCCAAATCTTAAAGGAATTTTCTGACCCTACATCCTGGGATTTTCCATGTGAACAAATTCAGAACCCAGCTGAGGTAGCAAAGTACCTGAAAGAGAAGTGCCATGGTAATTCTAAGGAGAAGAAGATCATTGCAGTGAGCTGGGCCCTGGCATATGCTTACCGTACCCTGTTAGATACTGTAGGGCAGCAGACAGAGGAAGGGGGACAGGCAGATAAATCAGCCACTATCCCAGTCACTCAGGCTGCAGCCAACACCCCAGGCTCGAGGCCAACAACTACACCAGACAGTGAGCCTAAGCCAGCAGCTAAACCTGTCAGTAAGCCTCAACCAATGGCTGTTGCTACCAGCACGAGAAGTGGAAAGTGCACAGACAAGACTGATCGACCAGTGGATGATGATGATGATGATGCAGGAGAAGGACCCTCGACGCCTCCTGACATAAAACCAGGAGTCAAAGCAACTGGTAAAAGATCAGAGGCCAATATTGAGTCTTTTTCCCTAAAGGACCTCCGTGGCCTAAGAAAGGATTACACCCGACGACCTGATGAGTCTATAATTAGTTGGTTGGTCCGTCTTTGGGATGCTGCAGGCGAGGCTACAATTCTGGATGGCACTGAAGCCAGGCATTTGGGATCCCTGTCACATGATCCTGTCATCGACCAAGGAATGATGAGAGGGCCTAACCCTCACAGCCTCTGGGCACGGGTCCTGGACAGTGTAGCACAAAGATACCTGTGTGCAGATGATCTTTATATGCAGCAGACCCACTGGAAGACGATAGAACAAGGGATCCAACGCCTGAGAGAAATGGCAGTGGCAGAGATTATCTTCTCAGATGACATAACAACTAGGAATCCGGACTTGGTACCATGTACATCTGTGATGTGGCGAAAACTTGTACGACTTGGGCCCCATGAATATGCTTCTGCTTTAGCAATAATGAAGCGGGACGAGAGGGATGAGACCGTGCTTGATATGGCAAAGAAGCTCCGAGCATATGCAGATGCTGTGCATGGCCCAACACATGCCAGAATTGCAGCTGTGGAAACACGTCTGCAGAAATTAGAAGACAAGATAGAGGAGAATCATAAAAGACTCAGGGAGGAGATTAAAGAGGACCTTCTCCAAATCTCAGCAGTACAAATTAGAGGCCCTGGTATCCAACGCAGACGTTCCCCTGATGGGGAGAGGAGGTACACCCCACGAGCTGAGCTGTGGTTCTTCCTACGTGATTGCGGAGAAAACATGAGGAGATGGGATGGAAAATCTACTGCTGCTCTGGCACAACGGGTGCGTGAATTGAAGGAAGGCAAGACCCAAAGAGGAAGTTCCACCAAAAGGAGAGCAGCTCCAGTTGCCCGTAGCCAAGCTGCCAAGTATGATGATGATGATATATCTGATCCCCTTGAAGGAACCTCTAAGACATATGCCCAAGGAAAGAAGGATAAACAGGCTTAGAGGGGCCCTGCCTCTAGCCAGGGAGAGGCGAGGGAAAATCGTGTCTTCTGGACTGTGTGGATTCGTTGGCCTGGCACATCGGAACCACAAAAGTATAAAGCTTTGGTTGATACTGGTGCCCAATGCACATTAGTCCCATCAAGATATGTGGGGGCAGAATCTGTTTCTATTGCTGGTGTGACAGGTGGATCACAGGACTTTACCTTGGTGGAAGCTGATGTGAGCTTGACTGGACATGAATGGAAAAAACATCCTATTGTGACTGGCCCAGAGGCCCCATGCATTTTGGGCATAGATTACCTCCGAAGGGGGTATTTTAAAGATCCAAAAGGATTCAGGTGGGCATTTGGGATAGCAACTGTGGTGACAGAGGGCATCCAGCAATTGAACACCTTGTCTGGACTGTCTGAGAATCCAAGTACTGTAGGACTTCTGAAAGGAGAAGAGCAAAAGGTACCAATTGCCACTTCCATAGTGCATCGCCGACAATACAGAACAACTCGAGATGCCGTGGTTCCCATCCATAAAATGATCCGTGAGCTGGAGAGCCAAGGGGTGGTCAGCAAAACCCACTCACCCTTCAACAGCCCCATCTGGCCTGTACGTAAATCTGAAGGAGAATGGAGACTGACCGTAGACTATCGTGCATTGAATGAGGTGACTCCACCACTGAGCGCTGCCGTGCCGGACATGCTGGAACTGCAGTACGAGCTGGAGTCCAAGGCAGCAAAGTGGTACGCCACTATCGATATCGCCAATGCATTTTTCTCCATTCCTCTGGCAGCAGAGTGCAGGCCTCAGTTCGCTTTCACATGGAGGGGAGTGCAGTACACCTGGAATCGACTGCCCCAGGGGTGGAAGCACAGTCCTACTATCTGCCATGGACTGATCCAGACTACACTAGAAAAAGGTGAGGCTCCAGAACATTTACAATATATTGATGATATCATTGTGTGGGGGAACACAGCAGCAGAAGTGTTCAAGAAAGGAGAGAGAATCATCCAAATCCTCCTGGAAGCCGGCTTCGCCATCAAGAAGAGTAAAGTTAAGGGACCTGCTCGAGAGATCCAGTTCCTGGGAGTAAAGTGGCAAGATGGACGGCGTCAGATTCCTACTGATGTCATCAACAAAATCACAGCTATGTCCCCACCAACCAACAAGAAGGAGACACAAGCTTTCTTAGGCGCCATAGGTTTTTGGAGGATGCACATTCCTGAGTACAGTCAGATTGTGAGCCCTCTTTACCTGGTCACCCGCAAGAAGAACGATTTCCATTGGGGCCCTGAGCAGCAACAAGCTTTTGCCCAGATAAAGCAGGAAATTGCTCATGCAGTAGCCCTTGGCCCAGTCAGGACGGGACCAGATGTGAAGAACGTGCTCTACTCTGCAGCCGGGAACTATGGTCTGTCCTGGAGCCTGTGGCAGAAGGTGCCTGGTGAGACTCGAGGCCGACCATTAGGATTTTGGAGTCGGAGCTACAGAGGGTCTGAAGCTAACTACACCCCAACAGAGAAGGAGATCTTGGCTGCCTACGAAGGGGTCCAAGCAGCCTCAGAGGTGGTTGGCACAGAAGCACAACTCCTCCTGGCACCCCGACTGCCAGTGCTGGGGTGGATGTTCAGAGGAAAGGTTCCCTCAACCCACCATGCCACCAGTGCTACATGGAGCAAGTGGATTGCCCTCATTACACAGCGCACCCGGATTGGAAAACTGAATCGCCCTGGGATTTTGGAAGTAATTACAAATTGGCCTGAAGGTGAAAGTTTTGGTGTCACAGATGAGGAACAAGAACCAGTGACACGGGCTGAAGAAGCTCCACCATATAACCAACTGCCAGCAGAGGAAACACGCTATGCTCTATTCACCGACGGTTCCTGTCGCATTGTGGGGATGAATCGGAGGTGGAAAGCAGCCGTATGGAGCCCCACGCGACGGGTAGCAGAGGCCACTGAAGGAGAGGGTGGATCCAGTCAACTTGCTGAACTCAAAGCGGTTCAACTGGCCTTAGACATTGCTGAAAGAGAGAAGTGGCCAAAGCTTTACCTTTATACCGATTCATGGATGGTAGCCAATGCTCTGTGGGGATGGTTGGAGAGATGGAAAGAGGCTAACTGGCAGCGTAGAGGAAAACCAATTTGGGCTGCCGAAGAGTGGAAAGATATCGCTACCCGGTTAGAGAAATTACCTGTGAAGGTTCGCCATGTAGATGCCCATGTTCCCAGAAGTAGGGCTAATGAAGAGCAGAAAAACAATCAGCAGGTAGATCAGGCTGCAAAGATAGGGGTGTCGAAGATAGACCTTGATTGGGAACACAAGGGAGAGTTGTTCCTGGCTCGATGGGCCCATGATGCCTCAGGTCATCAGGGCAGAGATGCCACATATAAGTGGGCACGAGACCGAGGGGTGGATCTAACCATGGACAGTATTTCTCAAGTTATCCATGACTGTGAGACGTGCGCTGCCATCAAGCAAGCCAAGCGGGTGAAGCCCCTCTGGTATGGGGGGCGATGGTCCAAGTACAAGTATGGAGAGGCCTGGCAGATTGACTACATCACACTGCCTCAAACCCGCCAGGGCAAGCGCTATGTACTGACCATGGTGGAAGCCACCACTGGATGGTTGGAGACCTACCCTGTGTCTCACGCTACAGCCCGTAACACCATCCTGGGCCTGGAAAAGCAGGTCCTTTGGAGGCATGGCACCCCTGAGAGGATTGAGTCAGACAATGGGACTCATTTCAAGAATAGCCTTATCAACACTTGGGCTAGGGAACATGGCATTGAGTGGGTGTACCATATCCCCTACCATGCACCAGCTGCAGGGAAGGTGGAAAGGTACAATGGACTGTTAAAAACCACCTTGAGAGCATTGGGTGGGGGATCATTCAAAAACTGGGAGCAGCATTTAGCAAAGGCCACTTGGTTAGTTAACACCCGGGGTTCCACCAACCGAGCGGGCCCTGCCCAGTCTGAGTCCCTGAATATAGTAGATGGAGACAAAGTCCCAGTGGCACATATCAGAGGTTTGTTGGGGAAGGCAGTTTGGATCAATTCTGCCCCGAGTACAGACAAACCCATTCGTGGGATTGTCTTTGCTCAAGGACCAGGTTGTACATGGTGGGTAATGCAGAGAGATGGAACAACACGATGTGTGCCTCAGGGAGATCTGATTGTGGGGTGAGGCAGCATGAGACAGAAGGAAATGTGTCCGAATAAGTGAAAGATGGAAATTTCTACTTGCTGAAGTTTTTACATGCTGTTTAGTATGTTCACGATATGGAGATAAGGGGTGGAATGTCCTAGGGTGATGTTATGGTGTTTCTATCTCCAATCGTGTGTCCTGATTATGTTTGGTATTATGTCCTGTGCTTCCAGGACTGAGTCTGAGAGTGAAGCTTTGTTTTGTCTTGTTATCAGCCGGCTCACCTCCCCCATGGTCTATGTTTAGGAGAGGTTTTAGCTCGGCTTGCTTGCTTGCTTGCCTGCTTGCTTGCCTGCTTGCTTGCCTGCTTGCTTGCTTGCTTGCTTGCCTGCTTGCTTGCCTGCTTGCTCGCTTCTGCCTTTTTCTTTCCTTCGCTTTGCCCTTGCTTTCTGCTTATTAGTTAGTTCAGCTAGGCAGTCCAACTTTTTCCCTGGACTGTTTTCTCTTCCACCCCGTCCCCTCCCTCTCCTGGATACCATCTGAACGGACGGGGACCTGGGAACCCCAAGAAACACCGGGAGGCTACACTTTGTCACCTGCAGCAGTCATCCCCAGCGCCAGAGACTGATAACTGAGAGACCACTCGCCAGAGAGACTGAGTTTGTCATCCCTTCAGAACGGTGAAAGAGTTTTTTTGTCAGCTGGTGTTGTCTTTTTTCCCTGTGCTGGGGAGTGTCTTGCTTGTTAAATAAACAGGTTTTTTCTCCCACTCTTCTCCAAGGAAATTCTTCCCGAACCCGGTGGGGTGGGGGGGGGAGGAGTCGTGGGGTTTGCTGTCTGGGGGCTCCTTCTGGAGGTTTTCCCCCAAATTTGCCCAAAACCAGGACAATTTCTAAGAAGGTCTTTGACATATTTCTCCATAACTGGAGTTGAAAAACTTCTGAATGAATGGCACCAGACCAGAAGGAAATCAAGGCAGAACCATTGTTTTCTAGGAAACCTCTGAAGAATTTGGTCAGAATCAAACTCCAAAGTGTCTGATACTGCTCATGGGTCTCACTGAGGGACACAACCGAGAAAGTGTCCCCAGGTTCCAGTGTGAGCAGGAAATTGGAGGCAGAGATGACAGGTGGTGTGGGAAATGCAGGCACAGAGAGCTCTCAGGGCCTTGTGCATACAGGCTCAGAGATTGAGATGGATCCAAGGTTTGACCTAAGACCTTGGAGAAATCTTGGACAATCCGAGCATTAAAAATAAAATAGATCTAAAACAAGAATAGAAGTTTGTAGTTCAAGTAGAGATATGTTTTAAGCAAATATAAATATGCATTATGTAAGCAAAGCAGTATGTTAAGTAAGATAGTGAAAGATTGTAAAGCTTAGCAATAGAACCTGTAATAAAATTAATTAGAAGTTTAAGATATATCAATGTAATTTGGCGACGTGTTCTAGGATTGGTTGAAAAATGAAGCATTGCGGCAAAGCCATGAGACGGAAAGCAATTAATGATTGGTGTAAAAGGATGCTGGCAAACTTCACAGAAGTATTTGATTGGCTAAAAAACAAACATAAGGCATTATAACTAAGAATGAGGCAGCTTCTGATATTATGGTGTTGGATGTAACACCTTTAATGTCTCACCCTTCTATGAGACTGACACCATGAGGCCATAAACCATCTTTTACAACATCTCTCAGTTGCCTCATCTCTTGCAATATCAATCTCCCAATACACATTTTTTTGACATCAGACATGACTAATGAAATCAATAGGGGCTTATGGACACCAGGTCTATCCCATTAAAGTCAATAGGGATTTAGGGTCACCTGCTTTATCCACTAATGTCAGTGGGGATTTTTCTGAAATTTGGTCCTATAATGGGGAAATTTGGGTCAATTTGGGGAAAATCTTGGGCTAAATTCTGGAAATTTCCACTCCAGGAATGTAGTGCTGATCCTGTGGAAGTCCTGGATGAATTCCTAGAGGCCATTCCCAAATCCCTGATCCCTCACCTATGGTCCATGCTGGAGCTGTGCCTCTAGGTAAGCCCAAAAATGTCCATTTTCAGTTGAAATTTGGGAATTTTGAGCCCAAATTTGGTGGTTTTAGCACCAAAAATTTGGGGACATCCGCTCTGGCCACTGAAGTCAAAGGGGATTGAAGGACACCAGATGTACCCCTGTGAAGTCAATAGGGATTTAGGGACACCAGGTCTACCCATTGATAGGACTTGACTGGAAAGAGTTACAGTTTAAACTGGGAGCACAGGGAAGGGCTAAGGGGGGACACTGGGGTGATTGGGAGCAGTGAAGCAAAAGTGGGACTACTGGGAGGGATTTGTAGAGATAAATGGAGATAAACAGGACCCCAGAGCTAACTCATTGAAATGAGTAAGAATTTAGGGACAACGGGTCTAGCCTTTAAAAGTAATAAGATTTAGGGGAGCCAGGTCTACCCAGTCAAAGCAATGAGGATGTTTGAGACACTAGTTTTTGGGGGGCCCAGGGGTTTTTGGTGATCCAGGTGTGCAAGGGGTACCCAGGTGTATCCAGGTGATTTCTGGGGGTACCCAGGTGATTTTTGGGGATAGCCAGGTCTACCCAGGTGATTGCTGGGGGGGTTCAGTTGATTTTGGGCAGTATCCAGGTGTACCCAGATAATTTTCAGGGATATCCAGGTTATTTTTGGGGCACCCAAGTGCCCTGACTCAGCCTGACAGGCCAGGAGAAGATGATGGCCACTGTCCTCCCAGTTGACGTGGACACAGGTGACCCTTGGCAGCCGCGGGGC
The DNA here is from genome assembly GCF_052056855.1 of Sturnus vulgaris. Classification (NCBI taxonomy): domain Eukaryota; kingdom Metazoa; phylum Chordata; class Aves; order Passeriformes; family Sturnidae; genus Sturnus; species Sturnus vulgaris. The sequence continues at coordinate 3,911,397 of NW_028276110.1, forward strand.
TGTAGAGGGGCACCCCAACATTCAGGGGGTACCCAAAACTGCAGGTGAGGACATCAGGGGTGGAAGGGAGCCCTGAGTTACCTCGGGAGAGGATGCACTGCAGGTACAGCCAGGTGCTTTGGTGCATGGGGTTGGTGAAGATGGTATTCTTCTGCAGCTCCAGCTCTGGGGTGGGCAAAGGAGGCACCCCAAAATCTCTAGGGGACACCAGGGGAAATCCCAATATCTCAATGGGGGCACCCAGGTATCCAGGAGTTGAAGTCTACCCATTAAATTCAATGGGGATTTAGGGAAACCAGATCTACTCATTGAAGTCAATAGGGATTTAGGAACACCAGGTCTACCCATTCAATGCAACAGAACCCACCAGCTCACATTTTAGGCGAGGGAGGGGCTGGAAAATTTTGGGGATCTTGCAAAATTGTTGGAGTCTTTTGGGGAATCCCTCGCCTTCCTTCAGCCTTCCAGGGGCAGTGCCCTTGCCGTAGTTCCTGGTGATTATCAGCAGCCCCAGGCAGTGTTGCCAGGCTGAGAAGTTGGAGAAGCTGTGGCTCAGCAAGGCCCTGGTAAAGGCCAGCTCGGCCTTGAGGTCCTGCCTGGCCACAAGTGCCTACCAGTGTTCCCAGGTGTGGACTGGGAAGGCACCAGTATAAACCAGTAAGCACTTAGAGCCACTCCCGAGCTCCTGAGGCCTGTGGCAGCATATCCCAGTATAAACCAGTAAGGCCTCATGCACCCAAACCCATTCCCAGTGTGGTCCTGGGGCTCCCAGGTTTATACTTGGAGGGCACCAGTATAACCCAGTAAGCACTGGGAGCCACGCCTGAGCCCCTGAGCCCATAGCAGCAGCTCCTTGTAGAAACCAGTAAGCACAACCTGAAGTCACTCCCAGTAGGTCCCAAGCTCCATCCCAGTATAAATCAGTAAGGCCAGCATCCCCAGAAGCTGCTCCCAGTGGAGTGCCAAGCATCCCTAAGACCCCTCCCAGTATAACCCAGTAGATCCCTGTTTAACCCTGTAAAATGCAGAATATCCCTGTATAACCCAATATAAACCACTACAATCCAGTTACTGCCAGGACCACATCCCAGTATAACCCAGTGACCCCCAGCACCCCATCCCAATATAAATCAGTATAAACCAGTACAACTCGCAGCTGGCCAGTAGGTCCTCCAAGCTAGCAGGGGGCACTCACACACCCCTCCTCCCTTTCCCAGGATAACCCAGTACAAACCAGTAACACCCCAGCACCTCATCCCAGTACAAACCAGCATAACCCACTACAACCAGTATACACAGTGCTAGATCCTCCCGGACACTCACACACTCTCTCCCAGTATAACCCAGTACAATCCAGTAACCCCAGCCCCATCCCAGTACGCCCTGGATCCTATCCCAGCACAAGCCAGTACAAACCAGTACAAGCCACTCACAGTTGCAGGGGTTGGCCACCAGGAGGTGCCTGCACAGTGCCAGGTCCTCCCTGGCCAGCAGGGGGCGCTGCAGAGCGGCCCAGCACCCAGCCCTGGTGGTGCCACACCCCGTAGGATTTGGGGTTCAGCTCCAGCCACTGCCCCATAAACGATAGCTTCGATGGCACCCTGAAATCTGTATAAACCAGTATGGACCTGTATGGACCAGTATAGACCAGTATGGGCCAGTATAAGTGGTAAAAACCAGTATAAAAAAGTAAACAACAGTGTAATGCAAACTGCTAGTAACTAGTACAAACCAGTATGGACCAGAAAACACCAGTATGAACCAGTACAAACCAGGAAAATAGGTAAAAACCAGTACAAACCAGTGAAAACCCTTGTCTGTGTCAGGAGCCAAGCTGGCTGGGCCCACTAACAAACCTGCTGCCCAAAGTCAGTAGAAATGTTATGACCCATTTCAAACACCTTAACACCCATCCCTTCACCCACCAAATGATTTGTAAAGACATGAGCACACATCTTTCCTCTCACATTGATGGTTCCTGTGCTGGTGACAGTCTGTTAAACCCAGCCTTCAGCCTGAGCTCTCTGCTGTTGCAGTTCCATGCACAGAGGTTGTTGTCTCTCAGCCCTTCCATGGGCAGGCCGGTGTTCAGCCATCTCCAGGACAGCAGGGCCCCAGCCCACGTCACTGTGCCCTGGGAAGACAAAAACCATCACTCCAAATGTCCCCTCCTCCTTCTTCCCAGGCAGTGGTGTGCCAGTGGGGTTTGCTGCTGGTTGCCACAGGAAAAAGGAGACCCCTGTGACACTGTGGGCCCCATGGAACCAAACATCCATTGTGACAACACAGAACCTCACAGAACCAAGGAAACCCCTGTGACACTGTGGGCTCCATGGAACCAAGAGTCCATTGTGACACACGGGGCCAGGTGAAGCCAAGGAACCATTGTGACACTGGGGAAACTCATGGAACCCAGTCCATGGAACTCATGGACTGTGACATTTTGGCACCCCATGGAACCTGTGAGCCATTGTGACACTGCCTGGCTTTGTGGAACCAAGGAGACCATGGTGACACTGTGGGGCCCCGTGGAACCAAGAGTCCATTGTGACACTCTGGAACTACAGAGACCATTCTTGAGAGTATGGAACCTCGAGGACCTAAAAGTCCCCTGTGACAGAGCAAGACCTCATGGAACCAAAAAGAGCATTGTGACACCGTGGGGCCCCATGGACCCAAATCTCCATTGTGACACTACAGAACCTCATGGAACCAAGAGTGCATGGTGACCCAGCGAGCCCTTGTAGAACCAAGGAGTCCACAAGTGTGTGGACAAAATAAAGAACTCTGTATTGCTGTGTCCCCCTGACATTTTTCCTTACATAGCTCTGCCTTGGGGAAGGGAAAGCTCCGTGGTGGGACCTTGGGCTGGCACACACTAATGGAAGGTGTCTGTTTGCAATGAGGAAATCCGTGAGTTTTAGATTGCTTAAAAAAAAAAAAGCCAAGAAAAATAAAAAAGGGAAAAAACTCATTTTTGCTTGAGTGGAGTCAGTTCTGCAAACAAAGCAGGTGCCAGGTGAGTGAGGACAGACAAGATGGGGTTGGGGAATGTGGAGCAAGGTTGTCCGCACCAGGTCAGACCTCAAGGCACAGCTTCTGTGAGCAGGCCAGACCTGAGGAGAGACCCTGCATCAATATCAATCAGGGAATGCTGCAATCACCTCTGCTCTAAAGAGAACTGAAAGAAAATGCATCCATTGAAATAGGAACAGATATTTCTAAGAAGCTCTTTGACATAATTCTCCATGATTGGAGTTGAAAACCTTCTCCTGAACTTCACCAGATCAGAAGGAAATCAAGGCAGAGCCATGGTTTGTCAGGACTTGCTTGATCCCAATCAGCCCCGTGGTGCATTTGAGGCTGAGCCTTCGAACCTCAGGGCCTGAGGGGAGTATGCACAAACTCTTCCAAGAATCAAAGTCAAAAGAGAAGCCCAAAGTGTCTTGAGGTGTTAATGGGTCCATCCCCAACACAGGCTCCTCATGGATTCCTTGGAGGAGAGAATGGGAGGCTATGATTGCCCAAAAACCTTTCAGGGAGTCAGAGAAGAAAGGAAAAAGGAAAGTACCTTGAAAAAACTGAAGTACCTTGAAACATTAATGAGCCTTACTGAGTATTGTTACTGACAAAGCTTCTCAAGGGACTAATTAAAGCAGATAATTAGATGCCATGATTGCACAAAGCTCTCACAAGCTCCAAGGAAAAAGCAGAATCCAAAGTGCTCTGAAAAACCTGCAGTCCCTGGGAGCATGAAGGAGCCCCCAGGGCCATTCCTGACCAAGGCTCCCCAGGGACTCGTCCCAGCCCATCCCTGAGGCCACTGAGATGTGGGGGGATGCTGAGGGCAGGACAAGGGGTGACAGTGGCCAGCCTTGCTGGGGCTGTGCCAGGAGGCCCCAGTGGCTCAGGACAAGGTGTCTCCTCGCAGCCCTTGGTGGCACAGACCCTGCTGTGCCGCAGGGCACCGAGACTTGGCTTCTCTTTGTCTCCACCTGTCATCTCTGCCTCCAATTTCCTGCTCTAACTGGAACCTGGGGACACTTTCTCAGTTGTGTCCCTCAGTGGGACCCATTAAAACTTTAGTAAATTTTGGAGTTTGATTTTGACTTGGAGTTCTCGAGAGGTTTCTTCAGCTCCCTCTCCGGGACTGATGCTTAGGGCCTCAGCACAAATCCCAAGAGGGTCATTAAAGTCCTTGTGCTGTGTCTGTGCTGATGAGGTGGGCCGGGCTCCTGGCTCAGAAGGTGATCCTGGTAACCAAGAAGAGCTTCAAAAACACATTTCTCTTGATGAGCAGCACTTCTCCCAGCCCAGCAGGGCTGGGGCACTGCCTGCAGCCATCCCGGGCACAGCACAGAGGCACAGAGAGCTTCAATCAGTCAGGGCTGGGAAGATGCTCAGAAGTGACTGGGGCAGAATCACTCCCAGCCCTGACACAGGAAGCCTCTGGCTGCAGGACAATGCAGCTGCAGCTCCTGCAGTGATCTCCTAAAGCTGGAACATCCCAAGGCCTGCAGACTGTGTGAGTACATTCTCTGATGATCTCTTGTGTAGAGCAGCCAGGGGTGCCCAGGGCTGTGGTGCAGAGCAGGGTCCTGCAGCCCAGGGCACTGTGCTGGGGCAGGGACTCTGCTGCCTGCCAGGGACAGCTCTCAGCCAGCCCTGGGAGCTGCTCCCAGCACTGGGGGACAATGTCTGGGTGGAAGGAGACAGATGGTGAGGCTTGGAAATGTTCTCCTTGTGTGGTGAGGATGCTGCAATGTTCAGGACTGCTCCCAGGCTCACATTTAACTCCAGAATATTTCTAGGTAGATTACATAGGGAGCACAGTGAGGCAGGGCCTGCATGATAGGGAAATTCCTGATTTTATAATCTACTGCTCTGCTTTGCATAGTTGGGAAATTGCATATAGATATTAATGTCTAAGTTCAGTTTGGAAAAAATATAAATTTTTTTTCTTAGATTTTAATAAAGCAGGCACTGACAGAAATTAGCACAGGGTCCCTCACAGGCACAGTGCCACCAAGCTGGGCCGGGATATTTCAAGTCCTCTTCAAACTGAACTATTCCATGATTATTCCATGATTATTTATTTTACAGATCCCCATGCCAAGACACAGGAAATGTCCAACAGCAGCTCCATCAGCCACTTCCTCCTGCTGCCATTGGCAGACACGCGGCAGCTGCAGCTCCTGCACTTCTGCCTCTTCCTGGCCATCTCCCTGGCTGCCCTCCTGGCCAACGGCCTCATCATCGGTGCCGTAGCCTGCGGCCACCACCTGCACACCCCCATGTTCTTCTTCCTGCTCAACCTGGTCCTCACTGACCTGGGCTCCATCTGCACCACTGTCCCCAAAGCCATGCACAATTCCCTCTGGAACAGCAGGAACATCTCCTACTCAGGATGTGCTGCACAGGTCTTTTTCTTTGCCTTTTTCATTTCCACACAGTTTTCCCTCCTGACCATCATGTGCTACGACCGCTACGTGTCCATCTGCAAACCCCTGCACTACGGGACCCTCCTGGGCAGCAGAGCTTGTGCCCACATGGCAGCAGCTGCCTGGGCCAGTGCCTTTCTCAATGCTCTGCTACACACAGCCAATGCATTTTCCCTGCCCCTGTGCCATGGCAATGCCCTGGACCAGTTCTTCTGTGAAATCCCCCAGATCCTCAAGCTCTCCTGCTCGAAATCTTATCTCAGGGAAATTGGGATCATTGCTGTTGGTGACTGTATAGTTCTTGGATGTTTTGTGTTCATTGTTTTCTCCTATGTGCAGATCTTCAGGGCTGTGCTGAGGATTCCCTCTGAGCATGGACGGCACAAAGCCTTTTCCACCTGCCTCCCTCACCTGGCCGTGGTCTCCCTCCTTGTTACCACTGCGTTTTTTGCCTACCTGAAGCCCCCCTCCATCTCATCCCCATCTCTCGATCTGGCCCTGTCTGTTCTGTACTCAGTGGTGCCTCCAGCCCTGAACCCTCTCATTTACAGCCTAAGGAATCAGGAGCTCAAGACTGCAGTGTGGAGACTGAATACTAGATGGTTTAAGGAACAGTAAACTGCTGGCCAATTTCTGAAAATCACTTGTAATAAAAGTCTCCTTTGATTCTTTTTGTGGGTTTGCTTTTAGGTTTGTTCTTTCTTTTCCTTTGTTTTAGCTTTTCAATATTGTCTACAAAGAAATGTCATTATTTGTGCTGTATTTCCTTTTGATTTTCTCCATTTTTCCTGTGACCCAGAGACTGTGTCAATGAGGGGCAGCCCTCTTGGTAACTTTAAATAAAATAAAATAAAGATTCTCCCAGTAAAGATTTCTCCAGAGATGTCCCTTTTTTCCCTTCCCTGGAGCTGCAGCAGCAATGTCTGTGTGCAGAGCTGGGGGCAGATCAGTGCTGGCACAGCAGCTGTGCCCAGCAGCAGCAGCAGCACTTGGTGTTGCCAGTGCTGCTCCCCTGCCACTGCCCTGCTGCCCTCCTGGCCCTCGTGTTGCTGCAGGGCCTGAGTGCTCTCGGGGCCGGGCACAGCCCTGGGGGTGGCAGTGCCGGGGCTGCAGCAGGGACAGGCCATGGGCACTGCTGGGGCAGCGCTGACACCTCAGGGCAGGGCCTGGGGGCTCCAGGCTCCTTGGCCACGCTCTCTCCACAACACTTGGCCAGCCCAATGCTGAGCACAGAAAAGCCCCGGGAGCAGCCCCAGGCTGGCCGTGGGCAGGCTGGGGGCAAACAGCATGGCTGGTGCTCTGCAAGGTCCCTGCAATGGGGACACCCTGGCAAGGAGCAGCAGAGCAGGGGCTGATCCATCCCCACTGCACTGGACACCCCAGGGCAGCGTCCCAGAGCGTCCTCATGCACCTGCCAACAACATCCCCCCTCTGCAGCCCTGGCCTCTCCCCCAGCTCACACAGGAGCCGCATCCTTGCAGGCACACACACGGCAGCACTGGCTCAGGAGCCCCTGTTTGCATTGCACACAGCAGGCTCAGCACCCCCATGGTGCTGCTGTGGGGACATGGAGCTGAGTGAGCACAAATGCCATCAGCCCCTGGGGCCAGCAAGGGCTGGGGGACGGCAGGGAAACCACTCAGCTTTGTCGTGGCCCCTGAAATCAGCCAGAAAGTTTGTTCCCATCAGCTGTGAGTTTCCTGTCCCACTGCAGATGTTGTTGCTCAGAGCCAGGCCTGCCTGGCAGCCACCCCCAAACTGCCCTGAGCATTTCCTTGGCTTCACCATTGCTCTCTATCCACTTTCTTGCTCCTGATTTCTTCCCATTGCCCACCCTACTTCCCTACCCTTCAAACAGCCCATCCTTGTTTGCCCTTTCCTCTCTGGCTCCACTCCCTATTTCAGTTCCTGAACTGGCAGCAGGAGAAAAAAAAACAAACCATCCTTTGGGAAGCAGGATCATCCTCCAAGTGCTTCAGGAATTGTCTGCAGGGTCCTGCAGTGCCTCTTGCTGCTCCTTTGCCAGAGGCACCACAGGCCAGGGGGGCACATCTGGGCTGCTGTGTCTGGGTGTGGGGCTCCCTGTTGTGGGCAATGAGGAGGGGCTGGAGAGGCTCTGCAGGACTGACAGGATGGGCTTTGGGGCTGTGTGGAGAAGCTGAGGGACTGGACACAGCACTCGAGGTGCTGCCCAACCAGTGCTGAGCACAGGGGAAGAATCACTGCCCTGCTCCTGCTGGCCACACCATTCCTGATCCAGGCCAGGAGCCATTGGCCTTCTTGGCCACCTGGGCACACTGCTGGCTCATGTCCAGCCTGCTGTCCATCAGTGCCCAGAGGTCCCTTTCTGCCTGGCTGCTGTCCAGCCACTCTGTCCCCAGCCTGTAGCGCTGCAGGGGTTGTTGTGGCCAAAGGTGCAGGACCTGGCACTTGGTCTTGTTAAACCTCACCTTGTTGGATTTGGGCCCTGGATCCAGCCTGTCCAGGTCCCTGTGCAGAGCCCTCCTACCCTCCAGCACATCCACACTCACACCCACCTTGGTGCCATCTGCACATTTGCTGATGCTGCACTCAATGCCCTCATCCAGATCAGCAATGCAGATATTGAAATCCACGCTGGCTGGCTCTGATCCCTCAGCCATCCTGTAGGTGCCCTGTGATGGCACTCAAGGTGATCTGTTCCATCACCTCACCAGGCACCCAGGTCAGGCTGACAGGCCTGCAGTTCCCCACATCCTCCTTCCAGCCCTTCTTGGGCATGGGTTCACATTGGCACCTCCAGTCCTCTGGCACCTCCCTGCTGAGCCAGCACTGATGAGAAATGATGGAGAGCAGCTTGGGGAGCTCATCCAGCAGCTCCCTCATCCCCCTAGGATGGATCCCATCTGGTGCCAGAGACACCTGTGAGCATCTGAGTGGCTCAGCAGGTCCCCAGCTGCTTCCTCCTGGATTACAGGGGTCTGTTCTGCTCCCTGTCCCCATCTCCCAGCTCAGGAGAACACTTGTCCTGAGGACATCCTGGCTTATTGTTCGAAACTGAGGCAAAGAATGAGTTAAGTAGCTCAGTGGATCCATGGAGATCATTGTGGCATTGCAAGGCCCCATGGAATCATGGAGACCATTGTGACACTGTGGGGAACCAAAGGGCCATTGTGACCCTGCAGGGCCTCATGGAAACAAGGGGCCACTGTGACACTGAAGAAGCAAGGAGAGCATTGGGACACTACAGGAACCCATGGAAAAAAAGGGGAGATGGAACTGATCTGGCTGGATTGGCCTTCTGGGGGACACCTGGCAAGTCTGGCTGATCCTGGCATGTCAAGGGCTGCCTCTCATCAGCTCCTGGAGCACAGGGGCTCTGTCCTTTCCTTTCTAGGGAAAAGAACTCTCTGTATTTCCTGGTGCCCATTGCTGAAAGTGGTACTCTCTGTTAAAACTTTCCTATATACAAGGGTTCTCCCAGCCAAAATCTGCCAGGATAGACAGCTCTGGCTGGCCTTGGCCTCCTGAGGGCTGTCTCTCATCTACCACTGAACACTGGGGCTCTGTGCTTTCCCTCCAGTGGAAACGGACTGCCCTTCTCACCTAGGTATCAATGGCCAAAATTAGGATTCTATCTCCAAGATTGGCTCTATCCAAGGATTGCAGCCAAAAATAAGTAGCCAGGACACACAGGTCCATCTTCCTTGTCCTCTGGTGATTTTCTAAGACTATGATCAGAATATTTTCATTTGCCAGCACCTTGGAGTGGGTCCAGAGATCTCTCAAGTTGGGGTTTAAAGGCCTCAAGCAAAAGACACCTATATGGAGCACAGGTCCTCTGTGCTCAGTGGACTGGAGACTAAGGAGAACAGAGGAGAGCCTTGGGAGGGATTGAAGGGCAGCATCAGAGATGGTGGATCCTTTAGACATAGTAAAGAAAAGCTGGAGAAAGAAAGAATTAATGCAACGTGCAGATGGGGAGGCCTGGACTGGACATGAGGAGAAAGGAATTGCTCTACCAGGGCAGGGTTGTGATGCAACAAGTCCCCCAGAAAGAGTCTGGAGCAGCCCAAGGCTCTGTGTGTGCAGGCAGAGGCAGGCAGGAGGCAGAGCTGTCAGCAAAGGAAGGGGCCAGCGAGGTGGGGCAGCCGGGGGATGACGACAGCCTGCAGGGACAGAGGCGCAGGGCATGGACACCGTAGGACAGCCTGGGCTGCAGAGGCCACAGGGATGGGCAGCAGCTGAAAGGCCCTGACACAGCCAACTCCTGCAGCACTTGGGCCATGCAGGCTGGTCCTGGGCCTGAGGCCAGCAGGGGACAAGTGAGCCTTGCTGTGCTGGGGCCTCATTGCCTCCTTGTCCCTGCTCAGCAGCCTGGCAGGGGCCGCCCCATGGTGCTGCCCTTGGCATTGCACATGCCCAGAGCCCAGTGGCCCGGGAAGAGCCCTGAGCAATGAGGGAGGGACAGGATCTGCCTTGCCAGGGGCTGGGGCTCAGCCCTTGGCCCTTTGCATTCCTGAAACACATCCAGGTGTGCTCAGCATCAGAGACACCTTTCCCTTGTTTGTCCCCACCTGTCATCAGTGCCTCCAGTGTTCTGTTCTAACTGGAACCTGGGTGTTGGAATTCAAAATGCAAGGAATTCTCAGAACACTGGGTCTGTAAGCTGAAGCTTAGAACTATGCATAGTTAAGTAAGGATAGGTTTAACTTTAGAATTTAAGATATAGAAAAAATAAAGGTAGTTACAAAGGGAACAAGAAGTTTTAGAGTGCAGCAATGTAAGTTTGTGTGTTGTGATATAATTGGCTAAGGAAGCTGACACTGTACCATGAGTCAGTAAGACAAAATAACTTAGTATTGAATTAGAAATTTAAATATCTCTATTGACAGTGTTTTATTGCTTAATAAATACTTAAAAGACCTTGTAACCATAAGTCCTGTGACTTCTAAGCCATGCTGTGAACATCTGTAAGACAAATTTACCCTTTCTGACTGGATAGAAAATAAAAAAATTAAACCAAACTTTCTAAAGCAACTCAGAAGTCCCATCTCTCTGCTTCATTCAGAAAAAGAAAAAATCCAGACCAAAAAAGGTAATATAAAAACAATAAGCCCACTTAAGAATTATATCATAAAATTAAAAAAATTGATACTTTAAAATTGTAACATAAAAACAATAAAACCTGCACCTAGGGACACTTTCTTTGTCGTGTCCCTCAGTGGGACCCATTAGAACTTCAGGAAACTTTGGACTTCGAATCTGACTTTGAATTCTTGAGAGGTTTCTGTTCCTCCTTTATCCTATTTTTTCCAACCTGACATTATTGTCACCAATTTTCTGCTCTAATTCAACCCTTGGGAAACCTTCTTCTTCATGTCTATCTGTGGGACTCACTAAAAGTAAGAAAAACATTGGAGTTTGAATTTGACTTTGAATTCTTGAGAGGTTTCTTCAACTCCCTCTCAGGGACTGATGTTCAGGGACTCAGCCCCAACCCCGAGAGGGTCATTAAAGTCCTTGTGCTGTGTCTGTGCTGCTGAGCTGGGCTGGGCTCCTGTCAAAGGCAGCACTGCAGAGAGAGAGCCAATATTTCCAAAATATTATTTGGAGCTGCTTGGCAGCACCAAATGCACCACGGGGCTCATTGGGATCAAGCAAGTCCTGACAAACCATGGCTCTGCCTTGATTTCCATCTGGTCTGGTGCAGTTCATTTTAGGAAGGTTTTCAACTCCAGTTATGGAGAAATATCTGAAAGAGCTTCTTAAAAATATCCATTCCTATTTTCAAGGGTGTATTTTATTACTGCTCTCTTTAGAGCAGAGGTGATTGCAGCATTCTGTGATTGATGTTGATCCAGGGTCTCTCAGGAGGTCTGGCAAAGAGGAGTTTTCTTTTTTCGCCAGAGCCACTTCCGGGACTACAGCTCCCATGATGCTTCGCAGTTCCCATAGAGTGCTATTCCAGCCATGACTTCATCTCCCATCATGCCCCGCGCCCCGCCGAGAGCCATTGTAGCTGTGCCCGGAACTCCCATGATGCTCCGCGGCCCTATTGAACCGTATTATACCTGTGCCTACAACTCCCATCACCCCCCGCGCCCCGGAGAGCCCCGTTAGAGCCCCCCAAGTGTCCCCCTGGACCCCGAATGGCCCCAGATTCCCCTCCCTGACCCCCAGATGCTCTCCTGGACCTCCAAGAGCTCCCCCAGGCCCCGAAGTGTCCATCACAATCCCTCAGTGCCCCTCCTAGTGCCCACTCAGGTCCCCCAAGTTTCCTCCAGACTCTAAAGCTCAGTCTAAATTCCCTCTCCAGACTCAAAAAGGCCTCAAATATACCCCAGAAATGTCTCCATGAACCCCAAATGGGTCCCTTTCATACGGTCTGAGAAAATGATTAAAAAGTTAACAATGGTACTAAAAATAGGACTAATAATCATGAAGCTGGAGAAATCCATAGCCAATAGTGGTCACTTATTAATGAAGGGAATTGTGTTACTTAGAATCAATGACCAAAAAATTTTTGGTTGCCAAAAACGTATGGATTTTTTAACATAAATAGAAAATTAAGGTAATAAAAATATAGAATAGTATTATTATGAAAAATATATTATTTTAATTTTGTAAATTAATAAGCTTTTTTTTGGCATGTCAGTCCGAGGTGGGTGATTTGAGAGACGTTGATGTTGGGGGTGAGGAGCAGGGTGTCCAAACAGGGTCATCCCTTAAGGGGCTCGCACTTCTGAGTGCCCAGACCTCCTAAGAAAACATTCAGCATCAAGATCACCTGGGGAATAGTTCTATCAGCTCTCCTCTAAAATGAAAAATAAAAAAATACTCACGTGATTAAAAACACAAAAGTCATGAGGTGCACATCAAATCCTTCCTCATTAACAAACCTCCAAATTGACTCCAACCATCTGCACAATCTCTCATAACTTGAAGACAACTGGAAGAAGACAAGGTGCTCCTGAGGACTTTCTCTATTTTTATGATCCCCACGGTGGATTTGGGGCTGAGTCCAGGACCCTCAGGCACTGAGAGAAGGTTGAAGAAGCTGCTCCAGGAGTCAGAAGCAAAACTCCAAGTCCCTTGGAGCATCAGTGGCCCCACTGAGGGCAGGGAGTGCCAAAGGCTCCCCAGGGACTGGTGAGAGCAGATCCTTGAGGGCAGGATTGCAGGAGCCCGAGGCTGTGAGCAGGGAACTGCAATGCTGAGCAAGGCCTGGGCTGGGTGGAGGAAGCAGAAAGGCCAAGGCCTGAGCCCAGGCCTGGCCCAGCAGGGCCTGTCCCTCACGGGGGGCTCGGGGCTGTTGCTGGGGCAGTGGGATGGCAGGGGCAGCAAGGACAAATGTCATCAAGCTGTGTGACACTCCAGATGCTCATGGAACCAAGGGCCAGTGTGACACAGCAGGGCCTGATGGAAACAAGAGGCCATGGTGAGCCTGCAGGGCTGGAACACCCCAGAACACTGAAATGCTGGGGGTGACCAAAGGTTCCTTTACTCGAGCTTGCTACACAGGAGAAACCCCAGCCAGATATTCTCAAGAGGTCAAAATGACACATAATTTAACTGGCGAAATATAGAAAATCAAGGAACTTTGGAAAAGGATTTAACACATAATAGAAATTAACATGAAACACTTTTAATCATAGGAACTTCCTTAACCTTTCCCATTTAACCTCAGAATCTTTAAACACTTAAGTTGTTGCAGTGCCCAAAATTGTTCCATATAAAGAGCATTAGAAGGAGAGGAAAGAGAGAGAGACAGAAAGACAGAAACTCTGAAGATAGACACACACATGGCTGCCAACCCCTGGGGTTCCAGTGTGGGTGAGACACAGACCCCAGGAGAAGGCAGGGTATGGACCATTGTGTGGTGCTGCAGGAGACAGGTATGGTCAAGCAGTCCTCAGTTGATACAACACAACCTCTGGTTGGTGCCACAACAGCACAGTCCAGTGAACACAATACACCAGCACACAGTCATGAGCATCCACCTGGCCCAGCCAGTAAACCATTGTTCGGAGTCAGCCTGGGTGGGGTCCTCGAGGTCTCCTTGCAATGGTCGGGAGGCAAAATCGAGGGGAACTTCAGACCGACCCTTACAGACGTTCTGTTCATAGTCTAAGCAAATCACCAGAGGACAGGGCAAGCCACACCTCTATGTCCTGGCTACTTTTTGTTTTGGAGGAATCTTTGGATATATGGAATTTGGGAGGCCAAATCCCAATTTTGGTCCTGGTCCCTGGACAAGAAGGCTGATTCTTTTCCATAGGAAGGAAAGAACAGAGCCCAAGTGTTTCAAAGGAAGAAGAGAAGAGAGGTGGCTTCTGGGAGGCCAAACCAGCCAGACCTGTTTGTTCTAGAAGCTTTTGTCATGGAGGAATCCTTGGATATATGGAATTTGGGGGAGGAATCTCAGTTTTGACCACAGACACCTTTAGAAAAAGGATGGTTCTTTCCCATTACAAGGAGAGCATGGAGGCCCAGTGTTTGGAAAGCAGGTGAGAGGCAGCCCCCAAGAGGCCAAGGGCAGCCAGACCTGTCTGTCCTGGCAGATTTCACTTGGGAGGAATCCTTGGAGGTACAGAGTTTTGGAGGTGGAATTCCAATTTTGTTCATGGGAACATGGTTGAGATGGATGCCTTTTTCCTACAGAAAAGCAAAGCATGAAGTCCAAGTGTTTTGGAACAAGATGAGAAGTGGCCACCCACGGGCCAAACCAGACCTGTCTCTCCTGGCACCTTTCATCTAGGGGCTATCCATGGACATAGAACACTTTGGAGGTGGAATCTCAATACTGGCCATGGGCATCTGGCCAGGAAGAAGGAAATTATTATTATTATTTTCTTTTCATTAGGAAAGCACAGAGTCTCAGTGTTTCAAAGACAGATGAGAGCTGGCCCTGAGGAAGCTGAGGCCAGCCAGACTTGTCAGTCATTGCAGCTTTTGTCTGGGAGCAATCCTTGGATATCGGGAATTCTGGAGGGAGATTCCCAATTTTGGCCATGGGCACCTGACTGAGATGGATATTTTTTTCCCATAAGAAAGAAAAGCACACAGTCCCAGTGTTTCAAAAGCAAGTGAGAGGTGGCCCATGGGTGGCCAAGCCAGGCAGATCAGTTAGTTAGTCCTGTTAATCCTGGAAGATTTCATCTGGAAACAATCTTTGTATATCAGGAAATTTGGAGGAGGCATCCCAATATTGGCCATGGACAGCTAGAGGAGAAGGACACTTCTCTCCCATAGGAAGGAAAGCCCAGAGCCCCAGTGCTTCAGGGGCAGGTGAGAGGCAGCCCTCGACATGCCAGGGTCAGCCAGACCTGCCAGAAATCACCAGGAGGCCCAGCCAGCCAGAACTCTTCCATGTTCCCTTCGTTTCATGGGACCCCACAGTGTCCCCACGTTTCCTTGGTTCCATGAGGCCCTGCAGTGTCACAATGTTCCCCTTGCTTCTGCAGTGTCACAATGGCCCTGTGCTTCCATGAGGCCTCACAATGTCACAATGTTTTCATGGATCCACACAGCCCTGATGTGTCACAATGGCCCGTTGGCTCCATGCGCCCTCACTGTGTCACAATGGCTCCTCTGTGACACTACAGGCTCCACAAGATCACCATGGACCCTTGGTTCCTTGGGGCCCTCAAATTCCACAATGGTCTCCTTGATTCCATGAGGCACCAGAGTGTCACAATGGCCCTTGGTTCCATCAAACACCACAGTGTCACCATGGTGTCCACATTGTCACAACTGACCCATGGTTCCATGAGGTTCCACAGTGTCACCATGGTCGCAGGCTGGATGAGATCGATGTCCCAGGCACCTCGGGATGCTCGGAATGCCCGTGTGGGGCCAGGGCCGGGTCAGGCCTTGGTTTGTGGTGGGACAGAGCCCCGCCCCCAGCCATGGCCTGGCACAGCTGCCAATCACAGAGCAGGGGCAATGCTAACCCAGCTCTGATTGGCTGAGCTGTCAATCAATCACACAGCAGGGGCAATGCTAACCCAGCTCTGATTGGCCGAGCTGTCAATCAATCACACAATAGCAGCTGGTGCCTGCCCTGATTCTGATTGAGCAAACAACTGGAAGTCCCTCCCAAGGGGCGGGGCCCATGAAGGCCCAGGGGGTTAAAAGCCGGAGCACGAGGTCGGCCCATGGTGTGGATCCTGCCTTCTGCTGGGGTTTTCCTGTGAGCCACGCTGGGACCTGAGCTGTTGGTACCTGTATGTGTATCTTTCCATACATCTTCTGTTGTTCTCTGTTTCTTCTTCTCCTAATGCTACTTACCTGAAATACTTTTGGGTAGCTTAGTATCTTCAGGGTTAAAGGTTTTTAAGTTAAATGGTCTAAGTTGAGGCAGTTAATGCTATGATATTAGTTTTATGTTGAATTGGATGTTGTATGAAATATTTTGTCCATGTTCCTTGATTGTCTATATTTTGCCAGCAAAATTTTGTGTCATTTTGATGTCTTAATTCAATTGGTTAGAGCTGGTATCACTGAGGTTGTGGGTTCAATCCCTGTGTGGGCCATTCACTTAGGAGTTGGACTGGATGATCCTTGTGGGTCCCTTCCTATCAAGAATCTTCTTTGCATCTGGCCATGTTGAGAATATCTGACTGGGGTTTCTCCTGTGCATGAAACTCAAGTGAAGGAACCTTTGGTTACCCCCAGCATTTCAGTGTTCTGGGGTGTTCCAGCCCTGCAGGCTCACCATGGCCTCTTGTTTCCATCAGGCCCTGCTGTGTCACACTGGCCCTTGGTTCCATGAGCATCTGGAGTGTCACACAGCTTGATGACATTTGTCCTTGCTGCCCCTGCCATCCCACTGCCCCAGCAACAGCCCCGAGCCACCCGTGAGGGACAGGCCCTGCTGGGCCAGGCCTGGGCTCAGGCCTTGGCCTTTCTGCTTCCTCCACCCAGCCCAGGCCTTGCTCAGCATTGCAGTTCCCTGCTCACAGCCTCGGGCTCCTGCAATCCTGCCCTCAAGGATCTGCTCTCACCAGTCCCTGGGGAGCCTTTGGCACTCCCTGCCCTCAGTGGGGCCCCTGATGTTCCAAGGGACTTGGAGTTTTGCTTCTGACTCCTTGAGCAGCTTCTTCAACCTTCTCTCAGTGCCTGAGGGTCCTGGACTCAGCCCCAAATCCACTGTGGGGATCATAAAAATACAGAAAGTCCTCAGGAGCACCTTGTCTTCTTACAATTGTCTTCAAGTTATCAGGGGTTGTGCAGCTGCTTGGAGTTCGTTTGGAGTTCTGTTAAGGAGGAAGATTTCCAAGTACCCCTCATGACTTTTTTCTTTAATCAAGTGACTATTTTTTTGGTTTTTTGTTTCAGAGAAGAGCTAATAGGAGCATTCCCCAGGTGGTCTTGATGCTGCATGTTTCCTTAGGAGGTTTGGGCACACAAAAGAATGAGCCCTTTTTTGGCTGACCCTGTTTGGACAACCTGCTCCTCACCCCCAGCCTCACCATGTCTGACATCGCCCACCTGGGACTGACATCCCTGTGCCCTGCAGCAGAACCTTGTCCCCTGAGCTCTGCAGCTGGGTGTCCCTGCCCATTGCACCATGTCCCACCTGCTCTCCTCAGGGCTCTGCCTGCACACAGGCCCAGGAGAAATTTTCCTGTTTGTGAGGAAAGAATGGAAAAGCCTGAGCAGGTTTCCTGAACAACAAACCCCATTGTAGAGCCACATGGTCAGTCCAGGCTGCCTGGAGTGATGTCACCTTTCTACAAAGAACATTGTGACCAGCAATGATCTCTGTAAGCAGAATTCTCTGAGTCAGCTGACTTCTCTGTCCCTGTCCTTTCCCTGGATCTCTGTTGCACATGGAAGCTGCTGGTGCCATTCTCACCTTTAACTCCTCTTTTGAATGCAGACAGATGTTCCCAGGTGTGTTAAGCAGGATTTGCTCAATATTTATGCAAAACCTTTGTGTTCTGTTGGAGTGAAGGGGCCATTTTGACACTGAGGGGGTGACATGGAAGCAAGGAGTCAGTTGTGACACTGGGGTCCCATGGAACCAGGGGCCATTTTTGCTCTGCAGAACCAACACAGCTGCTGGGCCTTTCCTGATTTTGAGAATCAGGACTTGACACTGAAATTATAGAGAGTGTTTCATTGGCAGCTGGGACACATGGGGGGATATTTCTTCCAAACCACGTGTACCTGGTCAGGACAGGTTCCAGGTATAAATACACATTGATCCCACAAGCCCACACCTCCCTGCCCACCCATCTCCACCTTCTCTCCCATTGTATTATAATTAGCTGTCACCCTTTCTGGTGGTTGTGTTTGGTGGTTTTTGGGATGAAGGCCATATCTCTTTCTCAGTAATCGCTGTTTGAGCTCTGCTTCTGGGCAGGTGCAGTGGAGGTTTGGCTCTCCCTCAGGTCAGCTTGTCCCACTCAAAACCACCTGGCTGGTCCTGGCTGGTTTCTGGAGCCACAGGTTTCTGCTTTATTGGGTTTGTACAATAGACAGGTCTTGCTTTGCTGAGTTTTTGCAATATATCTTAATGTTTTTTTCCTGGTACCTAAGTTTCTCTGTGGTTCATTACATATAGTTTCTGCTATGTGTTCTGTTTCCCCTCCACTTGCTTAAGCATATTATACGCTTTTAAAATTCTGAATTTTTAAAACCATAGATCTTCCCCATCTCATTTCCCCCATTTTCTTCTAAATGATGAAAATCCTTTTGCTTTCACAACCCTGATCTATATATACCAGCATGGTTGTCTGGTTGACTGAATGGATTCTGAAGAGACAGATGCTTTGTTGTGTATCCAGGCAGATATCTCGGTCATTGTTGACATTTCCTTCACATACAAACCTCAGTTGTTTTCTTGTGGCACATAGCTCTGTGTTAATAATCTGCCACTTCCCTTTAACCTCTTGTGCCCACGTTCTATGTTCAGATAGATGTGGCACAGTTCCCTCACGGTTTAATTCTAAAAGCCTTGGTTTCACATCCCTCTATTTTAAGCCTGAATTCAGAACAGTTAGTGAAGCATGTGTCACAACATTCAGTACCAATTTGAATGGGTTTTAGAAGTCCCTGATGGAATCCGTCCTGAACAAATGCAAATGTGCATCCCCAGACATCTTTCCCTGTCCAGACAGTTGTGTTTGATATTTGTAACACCTGCCACAGAGACTTAGGAGAGTCAAAGTCAGAAGCTTTCCCCTGACACACAGAAATGCCAGTCCCATTGTATATAGGAGGTCTTGCACACATGTCTGCCATAGCCATGGCTATGATCATCAGAGCCACAGCTTTCCAGGCTGCACCTGCCTGATTCTCCATGGTGACTGTGAAGCCTTTTTAATTCCAGTGTGATGTCTCTATGCTGCTTGTTCTCTGATCCTGATGGCAGTGAAGGAGGTGAGGAGCACCTGGTATGGTCCTTCCTACTGTGGTTCCAAAGTCTTTTCTGTGAGAGACTTCACATACACACAATCTCCAGGTTGTACATTATGTACTGGTCCATCCAATCCCCTACACCAGCTTCTTTCTACATGTTTCCTGATATTGCTGAGTTGTTTCCCTAGGGCCACCATGTATTCTGTGATAGTTTCTTCCCCTATTTGTGCTGATGTTCCCTTCTGTATTGCATAAGGTCGCCCATACAGGATCTCAAAAGGACTCAGCCTTTCCTTTGCCCTTGGTTTAGTTGGGATGTGTAAAAGGGCTAAAGGAAGGGATTGAGGCCAAAGCAGATTGACCTCCTGTCCTAATTTAACAATTTGCTTTTTGATTAAATGGTTCATCTTCTCCACTTGTCCACTTGACTGGGGATGATATGGGGTATGTAATTGCCAATCTATACCTAAAGTATTACTAACCTGATGTACCAGCTTTGCAATAAAATGGAGCTCTCTATCTGAAGAAATGGCAGCTGGACCCCCAAATCGTGATTCTATCTTTTTTACTAATGCCTTGACCACTTTTCTGGCCTTAGCAGTTGTAGCAGGGAAAGCCTTAGGCCATCCTGAAAAGGTATCAGTTCATACCAGTAAATAACAAAACCCCCCTTTTCTTGGGAGTTCTGTGAAGTCCATTTGCCATAATTGGTCAGGTACATTTCCCTCCTCAATTTCACCCATTTCTGGCTTTGTTTTTAGGATTAGTCTGGAGGCAGAGATCACATTGTTGAGTTACCTGCTTCACTGTAGTGTATCAATTTCTAGCCATGCTGTTGTGATTTAAGTGTTCATACACAGTCTCTGGTCCCCAGTGTCTTTTCCTATGCTCCTCCCTTATTACAAACCATATTAGATGGCCAGGTATGATTACCCTTCCTTCTGGGGTATGGGCCCACCCCTCTTTACTGTATGTCTCATCCAAATTTGTAATTAGCTTCAGATCCTCTTTGTCATAATGTGGTATACCCCCATGGGAGATTTTCCTGTCTGGGATTAGAGCTCCTTCCAATTGTATGTCTCTTTTTGCTGCTTCTTTTGCTTCCCTGTCTGCCAGCTCATTTCGTTTTCCTGATTCCAAGTATGCCTTTTGATGTGCTCTGATGTGCATAATTGCTGTTTTCTTTGGGAGCTGTACTGCCTCCAACAATTTCAGAATTTCTTCTGCATGTTCAGTGTTTTTCTTTTGAGAGTTCAGTAGCCCCCTTTCCTTTCACATTGCTCCATAAGCATGCACAGCCCCAAAAGTGTTCTTTGGATCCATGTCTATGTTCACATTCTCACATTGGGTCAATTCCGAGGCTCGGGTCAAGAGGATTTTCACATTTTGTGCAGAGGTATTGACAGGCAATGGTTCTGACTCTGTTACCTCATGGCTGATGGAGATGCCATATCCTGCATGCCTTTTGCCATTCAGGACATTGCTGCTTCTGTCCATGAACCAGTCCTCTGCATATTCCACAGGAACATCCTTCAAATCCAGGCACCTTGAGGATGTTGCTTCAATGGTTTCCAAGCAGTCCTGGTGTACTGGTTCTCCTGTGTTTCCACTGAGGAAAGAAGCTGGATTGACAATGTTAGTGATCACAATCTCCACAGCATCCTGTTCTACCAGTATGGATTGGTATTTCAGGAACCTCTGTGGAGAAAGCCACTCCCTGCCCTTCATTTCTAATACTGCAGACACTGTATGGGACACCAACACAGTCATTTTTTTGTCCCAAAGTGAATTTTCAGGCTTCCTGGATTTTTAGCACTACTGCTGCTACCACACTCAGGCATCCTGGCTATCCTTTTGTGGTCACATCCAATTGCTTGGCGATGTAGGTGACTGCTCTGTGATATCTAAATCGAAATCTTGTGCCAATACTCCCAGGGCGATTCCCTGTTTCTCATGAGAAAACAAAAAATAAAGGCTTACCCAGTTCAGGGAGTCCCAGAGCTGGAGCTGACATCAGGGCCTTTTTCAATTGTTCCAAGGCTCTTGTGGCCTGTTTGTCCCATTGCAGATGCTTCTGTTCAGAGTTGATCAGTGCACACAGTGGTTGAACAAGCAACTCGTAATTACAGATCCAAAGGCGACACCGCTCAGTCATTCTGAGGAAAGTTCTCAATTCTTTACAGTCTGTGGTTTTGGTATTTGGCTCATAGAGCCTCTTTTCAGGCTTGCCCCACAATTCTTTGCCCCACATTAATTTCATGCCCCAAGTAAGTGGCTTCCTGCTGCATTACCTGGGCTTCCTTCTTAGACACTCGGTGCCCTTGGAGCCCCAAAGAGTTTTAGAGACTCACCGTCCAAGGCATGCAAGTGTCTTCTGTCTCAGTGGTGATCAGGATGTCATCTCTGTATTGTAGCAGTCTCCCCTTCCCGGGTGGGGTTTCCCAAGACTCGAGATCCTTGGCCAGTTGGTTGCCAAATATGGTGGGGAAATTCTTGAATCCTTCAGGCAGTACAGTCCAAGTGAGCTGGGTCCTTTGTCCACTTTTCCATTCCAAGGCAAATATCTTTTGGCTGGCTTCATAGAGAGGGAGGCAAAAGAAAGCATTTTTCAAATCTAAACCAGTAAACCAGGTTAGTTAAGGTGTCAGTACTGTTAACAAAGTGTATGGGTTTGCTACTACAGGACAGAAATCCTCTGCTATTCTATTGACTCCTCTTAAATCCTGGACTACTCTGTACGTTCCATCAGGTTTGTGAACTGGTAATATGGGAGTGTTCAAACCAGATTCACATTCCCTTAACAGACCCCATTGCAAGAATTTTTCTATTACCAGCTGGATTCCTTCCCTCCCCTCTCCTTTTAAGGGATATTGTTTTATCCTTACTGGTCATTGTCCCTCTTTAAGCTTTACCTCTACTGGTGATGCATTCTTAGCTCTTCCTGGCTTCTCAGTGGCCCACACACCAGGGTACACCTGGTTGATGAAATCTTCACCGATTTTTCCTTCTATGGGAACCTCATTATTTGAATATATTCTTGAGTATCCACCTCCAGAGTAATCTCCCCTTTTTCAAATCTGATTGTTGCATTCAATTGTTCAAGCAAATCTCTTCCAAGGAGTGCATGTGGTGAATTAGGAATGTTAAGAATTTATGCAAGCCTACTAGTAGTTTTCCCAATTTATATTTTAGTGGTCCACAAAAATACGACTTGTCAGCTTAGCCAATGGCTCCCTTAACCATAATATAATCTTCTTCCACCTGAGTTAAATCTGTGTTTAAAATGGAACACACTGCCCCTGTATCAATTGAAAATTTTATTTGCTTTTGATCTTTTCCTTCCCCTAGCTTCATTATAACCAAGGGATCAGC
Organism: Sturnus vulgaris; assembly: GCF_052056855.1. Classification (NCBI taxonomy): domain Eukaryota; kingdom Metazoa; phylum Chordata; class Aves; order Passeriformes; family Sturnidae; genus Sturnus; species Sturnus vulgaris. The sequence continues at coordinate 3,933,560 of NW_028276110.1, forward strand.
CAGGGAAGATCCCCCTGGTTCCTGTCAGTCTTCATTTACATTTGCCACTACCCGTGCCCCTTTGTTTCCCTGTCCTTAGCGTTCTGGGCATTCATTTTTTCAGTGGCCTAATTGCTCACATAGAGCACATTCTTTTATTCCTACATGCGGAGGGGGAAGCCCCTTTTTAAAATATTAATCTTCCTTTTTAACTACTGCCATCACCATTCCTTTTTTTTCCTTATTCCCTTCTTCTCCATTGCTAAACACCCTCCAGACTTCATCCAATAACATTTCTAAGTTTCTTCCTTCAGTGGGTCTGAATTTCTGAAGTTTACGTCTTCTATCACCGCTGGATTGACCTAAAAATAATGACACAAACTGCTGTATCCCGATATCTGATCTGGGTCCAAAGGTGTGCTACGACGCATTGTGTCTCAGCCTGTCCGAGAACTCAGGTGGTGACTCAAAGGGACCTTGTTTAATAGCATATAAAGCTGAGCAGTTCATAGATTTGGGGATGGCTTTCTCTATTCCCTTTGCAATCCACTCCTGATATTCTTGTACCTTCTGTCTCCCTGCCATTTTATTCACATCCCACTTTGGGTCCTGGGGGGGAAAGAATTCCTTTACATCCTCCCCCATGTCTTACAGTGCTCCTGGGCCAAATCCCAGGGTACCTTTGGGATCAGCTGTTTCTCTGGTTCTGTCATTGCATGGAACAGTAACTGTATAGCATTCCAATCCGGGTTATGTGATTTCACTATTAACCAAGAGTGTTCAGCTATACTTAGAGGGTCCTTTCTGTAATCCTTTACATTCCTTTTCCAAATTTCCAAATCATTGGTATTGAAGGGAACCTTTAGTAGCATCACTGTTCCATCTGGTCCCACTTCTTCTCTAAGAGGTGCCTGCAAAGGTGCTGGTTGTTCCCTAGCTTTGCCCTTGTATGGGAGGATGCTGGACTTCCCAGAGGTGTTGGAGTTTGATCTGGTGCCCTTCCTGGGCTCCCACCCAACTCTAGTGATGGAGGAGGAGAGATCATCCAGATCAGAGTCTTCTTCCTTATATACCTTGTCATTTTTAGTGCACTTCTGACCAACACTACAGGCTGAGCAGCACCATTTTAATATAGGTGAGACCATTCTGTGTTCTCTTTCCATTGCTAGGATCAGTGCGTCTTGTGGAGGGTTAATACCACAATCCCTTTGCCATTCTGGGTGGTTCTGTAAGGTGAAAAATATCTGCATATGGTGTCTCATCCCATTTTCCTTCCCACCTTAAAAACAACATTAACTTCAACATGGTGTTACAGTCCCATGTTCCATTTAATGGCCACTTTGCCCCATCTTCTGATTTCTAGAGAGGCCACCATTGATTAGAGTATTGGATGAAAACCCTTTTGCTCTCCGTTTCTCCTGTCCCCACAACTTCCTTCCAGTGGGTTAGTATACATCCTAAAGGGCTCCTCCTAGGCACCTCTTTATTTTGCTGGGTCCCCATGATTTCTCTCCTTATTTCTCTTATCTCCTCTCCCAAACCTCTGCTGGCAATATTCTTTCACTTCCTCCCAGTGGTCGTCGAAAACGTGCCAGTCCTTGGGAACTGAAAGACTCTTTGCACAGATCAAATTCACAATCTCACACTCAACCTGTATTAATTCCTGAATATGATGCCATGGGTCCGGGGTACACCTGGGGCATGTAGGCGTCCACCTCCTAGATCTGCAGTGCCACTTCCTTTTGCACCAATGACACTGTAGGAGGTCCCAGGCTGGATGCCACCTTGGTGTCCAAATTGCTGGTCCACACACAAAGCAAGGAATTGGTCTAACCCTTCTAGGTTCCCTTTCCATTAGAGGTTGCTCCCAATCAAAACCCAGATAACTATCTATGGAATCAGAGAATATTCCTCCCAAGTATACCAGCTCTACTCCCCTGTCCTCTCGTACCAAATGTACAAGTTTCCCTTGATCCTTCAAGAAATCCGGGGGCTCAATCTGGAGCCACCTAGAAAGGGCTTCCTCCTTGCTTGGTCGAGCCCTCTGCACTCACTCCCAGCTTCCACCACCTTTTTAACTCTGACAGTTTCCAAAAAAAATCACTGACCTGTCATTGACAGTTACAGACACAAGAGGGCAGCATTACATCAGAAACAATAGAATCTCACGCCTCAGAAAAGAACAGAAATCTTAACTTGTTGCAATGACAGTTAATAACACAAGAGGGCAGTGTTACACCAGATATTGCACAGGTCCACTACAGAAAACGGAGAAGACATTCCCCAAAATCCAAAATCTCCACCACCAAAATGAGAGTGATGCAAACACAAAACACCAACCACCACATAAAATACTTCCTTCCACTACCCCACAACAAACAACAAGCACAATTTATGGCAGTTAGTGTTATAGCAGTGAGTTATGCTGTTAATAATATTGATAACACTGTAGGTCCTGTTCAAGTTACCCCCAAACTTGCTAGTGGCCACCCTAAGTGGTCAACAGAAACCCCTTTGCCAGCTTCCAAATACCTTCCCCAAACCTGTCAGCTCTGTGTGTCCGATGTCTCTGACACACTGTTAGCCATGTCCAGGCATCCCTAGTGTCTTACAGGCTCACCTTAACTTGGGCCTCCCCCAAAACATTTTGGGCAAACGTTTCTCTAGGCCATATGGGAGGTTGGTTGCTAGTCCTTGCAGAGAGTAACCGGGGAGCAGAGGTCAGCTCCAGAAAAAGTCCGGGGTGCACTGGGATGTCGACGTCCCCTGTGCTCCAGCAGACAGACGAAGACCTTCTGGCTGGCTCAACAACTGATTTCGAGAATCAGCACTTGACACTGCAATTGTAGAGAGTGTTTCATTGGCAGCACATGGGGGGACACATGGGGGGATATTTCTTCCAAACCACGTGTACCTGGTCCAGACAGGTTCCAGGTATAAATATACATTGATCCGACAAGTCCACACCTCCCTGCCCACCCATCTCCTCCTTCTCTCCCTTTGTATTGTAATTAGCTGCCACCCCTCCTGGTGGTTTTGTTTCGTGGTTTTTGGGATGAAGGCTGTATGTCTTCCTCAGTAATCGCTGTTTGACCTCTGCTTTTGGGCAGGTGCAGTGGAGGTTAGGCTCTTCCTCAGGTCAGCTTGTCCCACTCAAAACCACCTGGCTGGTCCTGGCTGGTTTCTGGAGCCACAGGTTTCTGCTTTTTTGCGTTTGTACAATAGCCAGGTCTTGCTTTGCTGAGTTTTTACAATATTTGTTATCTTAAAGATTTTTCCTGGAAATAAGTTCCTATATGGTTTGTTACATACCGTTTCTGCCATGTGTTCCATTTCCCCTCTACCTGCTTAAGCACATCATAGACTTCTAAGGTTCTGAATTTTCAAAACCATTTTTGTTCCCCATCTCACTAGATCACACTGGGAGCCTCTAGACCACACTGGGAGCAGGTTTGGGTGCATCAAGCCTTACTGGTTTATACTGGGAGTTGCTGCCACAGGTCCCAGGGGCTCAGGAGTGGCTCCCAGTGCTTACTGGTTTATACTGGTGCCCTCCCAGTATAAACCTGGGAGCCCTTAGACTACACTGAGGATGGGTTTGGGTGCATGAGGCCTTACTGGTTTATAATGGGAGCTGCCATCATGGGCTTCCGAAGCTCGGGAGTGGCTCCCAGTGCTTACTGGTTTATACTGGTGCCCTCTCAGTCTATGCCTAGGAACACCAGTGGGTGCTGGCGGGCAGGCAGGACCTTGAGGCCAAGCTATCCTTTGCTGGAGCATTGCTGAGCTGTGACTTCTCCAACTTCTCAGCCTGGCACCACTGCCTGCAGCTGCCAGGGACTCCAGAAAGGGCGAGCCTGGGGCACTGCCTGACGAAAGGCTGAAGAAATGTGAGCAATTCCCCAGTAAAATTCCCACAATTTCACAGGATCCCCAAAATTTTCAAGCCCCTCCCTCACCTAAAGTGTGACGTGATGCATCCTGTTGGGTTGAATGAGTAGAACTGGTGTCTCTAAATCCCCTTTGACTTTAATGGGTTCACCTGAACTCTGGTACACTTGAGTATTCAGATATTGGGGTGTTCCCCACTGTCCCCTAGAGATTTTGGGGTGCCCCCATTGCCCCCTCCCAGAGCTTGAGCTGGTGCATAACACTGTCTTCAGCAACCCCACGGATCAAAGCACCTGGGTGTACCTGCACTGCATCCTCTCCTGAGGTAACTCACGGCTCCCTCCCACCCTTGAGGCCCTCACCTGGAGTTTTGGGGTACCCCCTGAAAGTTGGGGTGCCCCCCAACAGCCCCTCGGCTGCCAAGGGTCATCTGTGTCCCCGTTGACTGGGAGGACAGTGGCCATCATCTTCTCCTGGCCCATCAAGGTGAGTCGGGACACTTGGGTGCCCCAAAATAACCTGGAGATCCCCCAAAATTATCTGTGTACAACTGTGTACTCCCCCAAATCACCCGGATCTCCCCAAAAATCACCTGGATACTGCTGGGTACCTCTGGAACACCTAAATCACCCAAATCCCCTGAGGGCCCTCAAAACTCGTGTCCCAAAAATCTTCATTGCTTTGACTGGCTGGACCTGGTGTCCCTGAATCCTCACTGACTTTAAAGGGTACATGTTGAGTCCTGTTTATACCCATTTATCTCTCTAAATCCCTCCCACTGGTCCCTCTTATGCCCCAGTGCTCCCAGTAACCCCAGTGTCCCCCCTTAGCCCTTCCCAGTGCTCCCAGTAGAACCACTAACCCTTCCCAATCAAACCCTATTAATGGGTAGACCTGGTATTCCTCAATCCCCTTTGACTTCAATGGGTAGACCCAATGTTTAAAAATTTTTGGTGCCAAAAATCCCAACTTTGGGCTCGGAATTCCCAGATTTGGGGCTGAAAACGAAGATTTTGGGCTTAAGTGGAGGCACAGCTCCAGCACAGGCTGAAGGTGTGGGATCAAGAATTTGTGATTAGTTCCCAGGAATTATGCCAGGACTTCCAGAGTGTCAGCACCATGATCCTGAAATGGAAAATTCCTGGAATTAAACCAAATATTTCCCCCAAATTTCCCCATTTTAGCATAAAATTTCTGAAAAATCCTCGCTGACTTTAATGGGCAGACCTGGTTTCCCTAAATCCCTATTGATTTCAAAAGGTAGACCTGATGTTCCTAAATCCCCTTTGATTTTTTACAATAGGTTGACTTGCTGTTCCTACATTGCCTTTGATTTCAAAGGGTAGACCTGATGTCCATAAGATCTCTCTTGGGAGATGAATATTACAAGAGATGGAACAACTGAGAGACATTGTCAAAGATGGTTTATTGCTTTATTTCATCAGTCTCATAGAAGGGTGAGACATTCATGGTGTTACATCCAGTGCCATAATATCAGAAGCTTCCTCATTCTTAGTTACAAATGCCTTATATTAGCTTTTTAGCCAATCAAAAACTTCTATGAACTTTGCTGGTGTCTTTTTAATTAATTGATTAATTAATTAATTCCTTTGCTTCCTATGGCTTTGTTGCAATGCATAATTTTTCAGTATATCATATAACACTGCACAAACCTACATTGATACATCTTAACATCTAATTAACTTTATAACAAGTTATTTTTGCTAAACTTTAAAATATTTTACTATCTTACTTAACATACTGCTTTGCTTACATAATCCATATTTCTGTTTGCTTGAAACATATTTTTACTTAAACTACAAACTTATATTCTTGTTTTATGTCTGTTTCACTTTGATGCTCTAATTCTCTAAGCCTTCTCCAAGGTCTCAGGTCAAACCTTGTATCCATCTCTATCTCTGAGCCTGTATGCCCAAGGCCCTGAGAGCTCTCCGTGCCTGCATTTCCCACACTGCAGTATCCCAATGGACCCTTGGTTCCATGGGGACTCACAATGGCAGAAGGGTCTCCTTGGTTCCACAAGGTCCTGCAGAGCCCCTTGATTCAATGAGGCCTCAAAGTGTCATCATGGCCTCCAGGATTCCATGAGGCCCCACAGTGTCACAATGGACCTTTGTTTCCATGGGGTCCAGCACTGTTCCATGAATCCTCAGTTCCATGGGGCCCTGTAGTGTCACAATGGACTCCTTGGTTCAATGGTGCCACACATTGTGACAATTGCCCCTTGGCCTGCCAGGACTCCATAGTGTCACAACAATTCCTTGCTTCAGTGAGGTCTTGCAGTGTCACAATGGACTCCATGATTCCATGAGGCCCTGCAGTGTCACAATGGACTCCTTGGTTCAATGGTGGCACACTGTGACACCATCACCCCTTGGCCCAACAAGTCTCCATAGTGTCACAATGGTTCCTTGCTTCCAGGAGACCTTGCAGTGTCACAATGGACTCCTTGGTTCAGTGAGGCCTGTGATGCATTAAGATTTTAGACTTTATATTTTTGAATTCCTGTACTGCATTTGGGCATAACTCTAAACTCTATATGAAGTGTTAGTTAAATGTCTTAAAATTTTGGTCAGACAAAACAATTCCTCTGAAACTCAAGGACGTTCTACAACCTCAGGCTCCAAAACCTATAAGCAAAAGTGAATTGTGGGGGGAGTGAACTGGGGGAATATGACTTCATTACATGAAGCTGTAACTGGAGCTTCATGGAATTGCCTGATATGCAAACGGACTAAATTTCTATCTGTCTGAAAACTCATCACCACTGTCCACCTTGGTTGTAGCTTCTGGGAGGCTTTTGACTGCCCATGGTGAATCTATTGAAGGCCTTTAATAAACACCCACTTTATTCCCTTAACCTTGTCTAGCCTCTCTTCTATGTAGCCACTCCAAGACATCACCTGTAGTGTCACAATAGTCTCCATGATTCCATAAGACCCTGCAATATCAAAGCAGACCATTGGTTCCCTTAAACACCACAGTGTCACAATGGCCCCTTGGTTCCACTGAGTCCTACGGTGTCAATGGGGTCCCCTTGGTTCCAAAAGGCCCTGAAATGCCACAGTGGACCTTGGCCTCCATGGTTTCATGAGGCCCTGCTGTGTCACAGTGCACCCTCAGCTCCATGATGCCTCATAGTGTCACAATGGTCTCCTTGGTTCTGCAGTGTCAGAATGCCCCCTCGGTCCCTTGGAGCTCACAGGGTCACTCTTGTGCCCTTGTTTCCATGAGGCCCTGCAGTGCCACAATGGTCCTTTGGTTCCTCAAAGTGGCCTCAAAGTGTCCTCATGGCCTCCTTGGTTCCATGAGGCCCTGTAGTGTAACAATGATCTCCTTGGTTCCAGAGTGTCAGAATGGCCCCTTTGTCCCATGGAGCCCCACACTGTCACTGTGGTCCCCTTGATTCCATGAGGCCCTGCCGTGCTGCAATTGCCCCAATGGCTACAATGGTCTCCAGTGAGACTCTCTACAACCACCTGAACAGAGGCTGTAGTCAGGTGGGGGTCGGTCTCTTCTCCCAGGCAACACCTGACAGAATGAGAGAGCACAGTCTGAACATGACCCAGGGGTAGGATATGTTTGACATCAGGAAAAAATTCTTCACTGGAAGCACAGGACAAGTGAGCCTTGCTGTGCTGGGGCCTCATTGCCTCCTTGTCCCTGCTCAGCAGCCTGGCAGGGGCCGCCCCATGGTGCTGCCCTTGGCATTGCACATGGCCAGAGCCCAGTGGCCCGGGAAGAGCCCTGAGCAATGAGGGAGGGACAGGATGTGCCTTGCCAGGGGCTGGGGCTCAGCCCTTGGCCCTTTGCATTCCTGAAACACATCCAGGTGTGCTCAGCATCAGAGACACCTTTCCCTTGTTTGTCCCCACCTGTCATCACTGCCACCAGTGTTTTCCTTTTACTGGAACCTGGGGACACTTTCACAGTCATATCCCTCAGTGAGACCCATTAAAACTTCAAGAAACTTTGTAGTTTGAATCTGACTCTGAGTTCTTGAGAAGTTTTCCTTCCGCTCCCTCTCAGGGACTGATATCCAGGGATTCAGCACTGTTGGGAAATCCCAGGTCTACACAGACGGGGCAACTGAGAGGCATATTTTTAAAAATATTTTATTCCATTATTAGACTCCTTGAAGGGTGAAACATAAGAGATGTAAAACTCCATGCCATTCTACCCAAAGCCAAGTTATTTTGTGTTTACCATACCTTATTAATGTTTTTCAGTCTATCAGCTTTTGCTACACAATGGTGCTAATACTTCTAACACCAACCACTCATTATTGTACCCCACGTGGTTTTGCACCAATGCATCTTTCACAGTTCTAATTCTCCAAAATATCTGGGTTTTTTTGCAAGGCCATGGTTTGAAACTTCTTTCAAGTTCAGTCTCTCTCTCAACAATGTCTTCTCTATTCCAAGGCCTTTCTGAGTCAGCACACCTTATCTCAGAGTTTGCATCCGGATGTACAAGACTGTGTGAGCTTTCAGTCAGGCTTTGAGAATCCTTTACAAATCCATTTCTCACAAATATCAATCACAGAATGCTGCAATCACCTCTACTCTAAAGAGAACAGTAATAATATACACCCTTGAAAATTGGAATGGATATTTCTAAGAAGGTCTTTGTCATATTTCTCCATAACTGGAGTTGAAAAACTTCCAAACGAATGGCACCAGACCAGAGGGAAATCAAGGCAGAACTGTTGTTTTCTAGGAAACCTCTGAAGAATTTGGTCAGAATCAAACTCCAAAGTGTCTGATGCCATTCATGGGTCTCACTGATGGACACGACTGACAAAGTGTCCCCAGGTTCCAGTGTGAGCAGGAAATTGGAGGCAGAGATGACAGGTGGTGTGGGAAATGCAGGCACACAGAGCTCTTAGGGCCTTGTGCATACAGGCTCAGAGATTGAGATGGATACAAGACCCTGGAGCTAAGACCCTGGAGAAGGCTTGGGGAATCAGAGCATTAAAAGGAAAATTGATATAAAACAAGAATATAAGTTTGTAGTTTAGGTAAAAATATGTTTTAAGCAAACAGAAATATGCATCCTGTAAGCAAAGTAGTATGTTAAGTAAGATAGTAAAAGATTGTAAAGCTTAGCAATAGAACCTGTTATAAAGTTAGTTAGAAGTTTAAGGTTTATCAATGTAGGTTTGTGAAGTGTTCTAGGATTGGTTGAAAAATGAAACATTGTGGCAAAGCCATGAGAAGGAAAGGAATTAATGATTGGTGTAAAAGGATGCTGGCAAACTTCACAGAAGTATTTGATTGGCTAAAAAACGAACTTAAGGCATTGTAACTAAGAATGAGGCAGCTTCTGATATTATGGTGTTGGATGTAACACCTTTAATGTCTCACCCTTCTATGAGACTGACACCATGAGGCCATAAACCATCTTTTACAACGTCTCTCATTTGCCTCATCTCTTGTAATATCAATCTCCCAATACACATTTTGTTGACATCAGACATGACTAATGAAATCAATAGGGCCTTATGGACACCAGGTCTATCCCATTAAAGTCAATAGGGATTTAGGGACACCTGGTCTGTCCATTAAAATCAATGGGATTTTGAGGAAATTTGACTTAATATAGGGAAATTTGAGTAAATTTGGAGGAAATCTTGGGCTGAATTCTGGGAATTTCCACTCCAGGATCGCAGTGCCAATGCTCTGGATGTCCTGGATGAATTCCTGGAGGTCAATCCTGAATCCCTAATCCTTCACCTGCTGGCCATGCTGGAGCTGTGCCCCCAGGTAAACCCAAAAATGTCCTCTTTCAGCCTGAAAGCTGGGAATTCCAAGCCCAAAATTGGGATTTTTAGCACCAAAATTTGGGACATCAGCTCTGCCCACTGAAGTCAAAGGGGATTGAAGGACACCAGGCCTACCCCTGTGAAGTCAATAGGGATTTAGGGACACCAGGTCTACCCATTGAGAGGGCTTGATTGGGAAGAGTTACTGTTCAAACTGGGAGCACTGGGAAGGGCTAAGGAGGGACACTGGGGTTACTAAGACCACTGAAAAAAGTGGGACAACTGGGAGGGATTTATAGAGATAACGGGGATAAAGAGTACTCCAGAGCTAACCCATTGAATTTAGGGACAGCAGGTCTACTCTTTAAAGGTAATAAAGTTTAGGGCCACCAGGTCTACCCAGTCAAACCAATGAGGATGCTTGAGACACTAGTTTTTGGGGGGGCCCAGGGGTTTTTGGTGATCCAGGTGTGCAAGGGCTACCCAGTTGTATCCTGGTGATTTCTGGGGGTACCCAGGTGATTTTTGGGGCACCCAAGTGGCCTGACTCACCCTGACAGGCCAGGAGAAGATGATGGCCACCATCCTCCCACTCGACATGGACACAGGTGACCCTTGGCAGCTGTGGGGCTGTCAGGAGACACCCCAACATTCAGGGGTACCCCAAAAGTCCAGGTGAGGACATCAGGGGTGGGAGGGAGCCCTGAGTTACCTCGGGAGAGGATGCAGTGCAGGTACATCCAGGTGCTTTGGTGCATGGGGTTGGTGAAGATGGTATTCTGCAGCAGCTCCAGCTCTGAGGTGGGCTAAGGAGACACCCCAAAATCTCAGAGGGACACCGGGGGAAATCCCAATATCTTGATGGGAGCACCCAGGTATCCAGGAGTTCAGGTCTACCCATTAAAGTCAGTGGGGATTTAGGGAAACCAGATCTACTCATTGAAGTCAATAGGGATTTAGGAACACCAGGTCTACCCATTCAACGCAACAGAACCCAGCAGCTCCCACTTTAGGCGAGGGAGGGGCTGGAAAATTTTGGGGATCTTGCAAAATTGGGGGAGTTTTTTGTGGAATCCCTCACCTTCCTTCAGCCTTCCAGGGGGCAGTGCCCTTGCCGTAGCTCCTGGTGGGCATCAGCAGCCCCAGGCAGTGTTGCCAGGCTGAGAAGTTGGAGAAGCTGAGGATCAGCAGGGCCCTGGTGAAGGCCAGCTCGGCCTTGAGGTCCTGCCTGGTCATAAGTGCGTACCAGTGTTTCCAGGTGTGGACTGGGAAGGCACCAGTATAAACCAGTAAGCACTCCTGATCTCCTGAGGCTCATGGCAGCAGATCCCAGTATAAACCTGTATGGCCTCATGCACCCAAACCCATTCCCAGTGTAGTCTAGGGGCTCCTAGTGTGGTCCTGGGGCTCCCAAGTTTATATTGGGAAGGCACCATTACAATCTAGTAAGCAGTGCGAGCCACCCCTGAGCCCCTGAGCCCATTGCAGCAGCTCCCAGTATAAACCAGTAAGGCCAGCACAACCTGAAGTCACTCCCAGTGGAGTGCCAAGCGTCCCCAAGACCCCTCCCAGTATAACCCAGTACACCCCAGTCTGACCCAGTAAAATCCAGACTATCCCTGTATAACCCAGTATCAATCACTACAACCCAGTCACCCCCAGCACCCCATCCCAATACAAACCAGTATAACCCAGTATAAACCACTGACCTCCAGCACCCCATCCCTTTACAAACCAGTATAACCCAGTATTAACCACTGACCTCCAGCACCCCATCCCTTTACAAACCAGTATAACCCAGTGTAACACACAGTTGGCCACTAGGTCCTCCCAGCCAGCAGGGGGCACTCATACACGCCTGCTCCCTTTCCCAGGGGAACCCAGTACAAATCAGTAACACCCCAGCACCCCATCCTAGTATAAACCAGTATAACCCAGAACAACCAGTACACACAGTGTTAGGTCCTCCTGGACACTCACACAGCCTCTCTCAGTATAACCCAGTACTACCCAGTGACCCCAGCCTCGTCCCAGCACAAACCAGTACAAACCAGTACAAGCCACTCACAGTTGCAGGGGTCGGCCACCAGGAGGTGCTCGCACAGGGCCAGGTCCTCCCGGCCAGCAGGGGGCGCTGCAGTGTCCATTGTGACCCTACAGAACCAAGGAAACCCCTGTGACACTGCGGGGCCCCACGGAACCAAGAGTCCATTGTGAGACACCTGGGCCACGTGGAGCCAAGGAACCATTGTGACACTGGGGAAACTCATGGGACCAAGGGGCCACTGTGACATTGTGGGGCCTCATGGAACCTGTGAGCCATTGTGACACTGCACGGCCTTGTGGAACCAAGGAGACCACGGTGACACTGTGGGGCCACCTGGAACCAAGAGTCCATTGTGACACTCTGGAACTACAGAGACCATTGTTGAGAGTATGGAACCTCGAGGAGCCAAAAGTCCATTGTGACAGATCAAGGTCTCATGGAACCCAAAAGAGCATTGTGACACTGTGGGACACCATGGACCCAAATCTCCATTGTGACAGTGCAGAACCAAGGGGCCTTTGTGACACTGCAAGGCCTCAGGGAACCAAGGAGTCCAAAGGACTCAAACATTTCTTGCAGGGTTCTGCCTTGGGGAAGGGGAAGCTGCTTGGTGGCACCTTGGCTTTAGCACACTCTAATAGAAGGTTTCTGTTTTAAATGGGGACATTAAGGAGGTGTAGATTGCTTCAAAACAGAAAAAAAAAAAAAAAAAGGGGGGGGGAGGACCACTACTTTCTGCCTGTGTGCAGCCAGTTCTCCAAGCAAAGCAGGTCCCAGGTGAGTGAGGACAGACAGGATGAGTTTTGGGAATGTGCAGCAAGGTTGTCCACACTGGGTCAGACCTCAAGGCACAGCTTCTGTGAGCAGGCCAGACCTGAGGAGAGACCCTGCGTCAATATCAATCACAGAATGCTGGAATCACCTCTGCTCTAAAGAGAATAGCAATGAAATACAGTCTTCAAAATAGGAATGTGTATTTCTTAGAATCACTTGGAAATATTTCTCCATAACTAGATTTCAAAATATTCCTAATGAATGAACTTCACCAGAGGGAAATCAAGGCAGAGCCATGGTTTGTCAGGACTTGCTTGATCCCAGTGAGCCCCGTGGTGCATTTGGTGCTGAGCCCTTGAACCTCAGAGCCTGAGAGGAGATTGCACAAACCTTTCCAGGAGTCCAAGGCAGAAGAAAAACCCAAAGTGTCTCAAAGCATTAATGGGTCTCACTGAAGTCCATCCCCAACACAGGCTCCTCATGGACTCCTTGGAGGAAAGAACTGGATGCCAGGATCGCCAAAAACCCTCTCAGAGAGTCAGAGAGGAAAGGAAAATCCAAACTACCTTTAAAACCTTGAGTATCTCAATGTATTATTGAGACACACTGAGTGTCAATATAAAGCTCTCAAGGGACTAATTAAAGAAGATAATTGGAGCCATGATTGCATAAACTACTAGAAGAGTTGGTGTCAAAAGGGAACCTCCAAGTACCTTAAAAAAACTGAAGTATCTTGAAGCATTAATCAGCCCCACTGAGTGTTGTTACTGACAAAGGCTCTCAAGGGACTAATTAAAGCAGATAATTAGATGCCATGGTTGCACAAAGCTCTCAGGGACTCCAAGGCAAAAGCAAAACCCAAAGTGCTTTGAAAAACCTGCAGTCCCTGGGAGCATGAAGGAGCCCCCAGGGCCATTCCTGACCAAGGCTCCCCAGGGACTCGTCCCAGCACATCCCTGAGGCCACTGGGATGCGGGGGGATGCTGAGGGCAGGACAAGGGGTGACAGTGGCCAGCCTTGCTGGGGCTGTGCCAGGAGGCCCCAGTGGCTCAGGACAAGGTGTCTCCTCCCAACCCTTGGTGGCACAGACCCTGCTGTGCCCCAGGGCACCAAGACTTGGCTTCTCTTTGTCCCCACCTGTCATCACTGCCTTCAATTTCCTGCTCTAACTGGAACCTGGGGACACTTTCTCAGTTGTGTCCCTCAGTGGGACCCATTAAAACTTCAAGAAACTTTGGAGTTTGATTGTGACTTGGAGTTCTTGAGAGGTTTCTTCAGCTCCCACTCAGGGACTGATGCTCAGAGACTCAGCCCCAGTCCCCGAGAGGGTCATTAAAGTCCTTGTGCTGTGTCTGTGCTGCTGAGCTGGGCTGGGCTCCTGGCTCAGAAGGTGATCCTGGCAACCAAGAAGAGCTTCAAAAACACATTTCTCTTGATGAGCAGCTCTTCTCCCAGCTCAGCAGGGCTGGGGCACTGCCTGCATCCACCCCAGGCACAGCACAGAGGCACAGAGAGCTTCAATCAGTCAGGGCTGGGAAGATGCTCAGAAGTGACTGGGGCAGAATCACTCCCAGCCCTTGACACAGGAAGCCTCTGGCTGCAGGACAATGCAGCTGCAGCTCCTGCAGTGATCTCCTAAAGCTGCAACATCCCAATGCCTGCAGACTGTGTGAGTACATTCTCTGATGATCTCTTGTGTAGAGCAGCCAGGGGTGCCCAGGGCTGTGGTGCAGAGCAGGGTCCTGCAGCCCAGGGCACTGTGCTGGGGCAGGGACTCTGCTGCCTGCCAGGGACAGCTCTCAGCCAGCCCAGGGAGCTGCTGCCAGCACTGGGGGACAAGGTCTGGGTGGAAGGAGACAGCTGGTGAGGCTTGGAAGGGTTGTCCTTGTGTGGTGAGGATGCTGCATAGTTCAGAACTGCTCCCAGCATGACATTTAACTCCAGAATGTTTCTAGGTAGATTACACAGGGAGCACAGTGAGGCAGGGCCTGCCTAAAAAAGAAAATCCTGATTTTATAATCTACTGCTCTGCGTTGCGTAGAAGGGAAATTGCATATAGATATAAATCTCTAAGTTCAGTTTGGACAAAATATTTTTTCTTGGATTTTAATAAAACAGTCACTGACAGAAATTAGCCCAGGTCCCTCACAGGCAGCATCAGTGTCACTTTTTCAGCCTCCTCAGGATAGCTATGACATTGCCATCAGAGCCTGCAGAGGGAGAGCTGGCCCTGGGCAGTGCTCTGTGCTGGGAGGGGTCTGCAGGGCAGAGCTGAGCCCCCAGGGCTGGGCTGGGCTCTGGCAGCACTGGCAGGGCTCAGCCCTGGGCACAGGGAAGCAGCTGCTGGCAGGGACAGCTCCAGGCAGCAGAGCCCTGGGCAGGCAGTGGGGGGAAAGTGCCACCAAGCTGGGCTGGGATATTTAAAATCTTCTCCATACTGAACTATTCCATGATTAATTTTCTTACAGATCCCCACACCAAGACACAGGAAATGTCCAACAGCAGCTCCATCAACCACTTCCTCCTGCTGCCATTGGCAGACACGCGGCAGCTGCAGCTCCTGCACTTCTGCCTCTTCCTGGCCATCTCCCTGGCTGCCCTCCTGGCCAACGGCCTCATCATCAGCGCCGTAGCCTGCGGCCACCACCTGCACACCCCCATGTTCTTCTTCCTGCTCAACCTGGCCCTCACTGACCTGGGCTCCATCTGCACCACTGTCCCCAAAGCCATGCACAATTCCCTCTGGGACACCAGACACATCTCCTATGAAGGATGTGCTATACAGGTTTTCTTCCTGCTGTTCTTCATGTCAGCAGAGTATTTCCTCCTGACCATCATGTGCTACGACCGCTATGTGTCCATCTGCAAACCCCTGCACTACGGGACCCTCCTGGGCAGCAGAGCTTGTGCCCACATGGCAGCAGCTGCCTGGGCCAGTGCCTTTCTCAATGCTCTGCTGCACACAGCCAATACATTTTCCCTGCCCCTGTGCCAGGGCAATGCCCTGGGGGGATTCTTCTGTGAAATCCCACAGATCCTCAAGCTCTCCTGCTCACACTCCTATCTCAGGGAAATTGGGATCATTGCTGTTGGTGCCTGTTTGTTATTTGGTTGTTTTCTGTTCATTGTTTTCTCCTATGTGCAGATCTTCAGGGCTGTGCTGAGGATCCCCTCTGAGCAGGGACGGCACAAAGCCTTTTCCACCTGCCTCCCTCACCTGGCTGTGGTCTCACTGTTTATCAGCACTGGAACATTTGCTCACATGAAGCCCCCCTCCATCTCCTCCCCATCCCTGGATTTGTCACTGTCTGTTCTGTACTCAGTGGTGCCTCCAGCTCTGAACCCTCTCATCTACAGCCTGAAGAACCAGGAACTCAAAGCTGCAGTGTGGACACTGATCACTGGATGGTTTCGGAAACATTAAACTGCAGACCAATTTCTGCAAATCACTTGTAATAAAAGTCATCTTTGATAGTTCTTGTTGGTTTAATTTTGCAGATTTTTTTTCTTAGTTTTACTTTTTAATATTCTACACAAAGAAATATCATTGTTTGTACCATTGCTCATTTTGTTTCTCTCTACCTTTGCTGTGGTCACTGACTGTGTAAATGAGCAGCTGTGCTCTTGATGCCTTTAAACGATCTAAAGTATCTGTATTCCAGCAAAGTTTTCTCCAGAGATGACCCTTCTGTTCCCTTCTCTGGAGCTCCTGCTGTCTGTGTGCTGAGCTGGGGCAGATCAGTGCTTGGTGTTGCCAGTGCTGCTCCCGTGCCACTGCCCCGCTGCCCTCCTGGCCCTCGTGTTGCTGCAGGGCCTGAGTGCTCTCGGGGCCGGGCACAGCCCTGGGGGTGGCAGTGCCAGGGCTGCAGCAGGGACAGGCCATGGGCACTGCTGGGGCAGCGCTGACGCCTCAGGCCACGGCCTGGGGGCTCCAGGCTCCTTGGCCAGGCTCTCTCCACAACACTTGGCCAGGACAATGCTGAGCACAGAAAAGCCCCGGGAGCAGCCCCAGGCTGGCCGTGGGCAGGCTGGGGACAAACAGCATGGCTGGTGCTCTGCAAGGTCCCTGCAATGGGGACACCCTGGCAAGGAGGAGCAGAGCAGGGGCTGATCCATCCCCACTGCACTGGACACCCCAGGGCAGCGTCCCAGAGCGTCCTCATGCACCTGCCAACAACATCCCCTCTCTGCAGCCCTGGCCTCTCCCCCAGCTCACACAGGAGCCGCATCCTTGCAGGCACACACACGGCAGCACTGGCTCAGGAGCCCCTGTTTGCATTGCACACAGCAGGCTCAGCACCCCCATGGTGCTGCTGTGGGGACATGGAGCTGAGTGAGCACAAATGCCATCAGCCCCTGGGGCCAGCAAGGGCTGGGGGACGGCAGGGAAACCACTCAGATTTGTTGTGGCCTCTGAAGTCAGCCAGAAATTTTCTTCCCATGAGCTGTGAGTTTCCTGTCCCACTGCAGATGTTGTTGTACAGAGCCAGGGCTGCCTGGCAGCCACCCCCAAACTGCCCTGAGCATTCCTTTTGCTTCACATTTGCTTTCCTTACTCTTTCTAGAAATCTTTCTAGATTTCTTCCTCTTACCAACCCTTGAACCCTCTCCTGCCAACAGTCCATCCCTGTTTGCCCTTTCCTCTCTGGCCACAATCTCCATTTTCTTTTCTTGAGTTGGCACCATGGGATCATCCCTTGGGGAGCAGGATCATCCTCCAAGTGCTTCAGGAATTGTCTGCAGGGTCCTGCAGTGCCTCGTGCTGCTTCCTTGCCAGAGGCACCACAGGCCAGGGAGGCACATCTGGGCTGCTGTGTCTGGGTGTGGGGCTCCCTGTTGTGGGCAATGAGGAGGGGCTGGAGAGGCTCTGCAGGACTGACAGGATGGGCTTTGGGGCTGTGTGGAGAAGCTGAGGGACCTGGGCTGCTGGACCTTGTGAAGAGGAGGCCCAGGGCTCATCCTGCAACTGCTCCAGGGGTGGTTTCTGAGAATCACAGAATTAGAAAAGCTGGAAAAGTCCTTGGAGATCATCATGTCCACCCTGTGCCCTGACACTACCACGACTCCCTGAGCCTCCTCTACTCCAGGATCAACAACCTCAACTCCCTCAGCCACTCCTCACAGGACTTGTGTTCCAGACCTCTCACCAGCCTTGTTGCCCTTCTCTGGACACGCTCCAGACCCTCCATGTCCTTCCTAAATTGGGGACCCAGAACTGGACACAGCACTTGAGGTGCTGCCCAACCAGTGCTGAGCACAGGGGAAGAATCACTGCCCTGCTCCTGCTGGCCACACCATTCCTGATCCAGGCCAGCTGCCATTGGCCTTCTTGGCCACCTGGGCACACTGCTGGCTCATGTCCAGCCTGCTGTCCATCAGTGCCCCCAGGTCCCTTTCTGCCTGGCTGCTGTCCAGCCACTCTGTCCCCAGCCTGGAACACTGCAGGGGTTGTTGTGGCCAAAGTGCAGGACCCTATACTTGGTCTAGTTAAACCTCTCCTTCTTGGATTTGGGCCCTGGATCCAGCCTGTCCAGGCCTGTGTACAGAGCCCTCCTACTTTCCAGAAGATCCACACTCACACCCACCTTAATGTCAACACGGTTCCATATGGCCCTAGGGTGTCACAATTTCATGAGGCCTCCCTGTGTCACAATTTACTTTTGGTTCCATGGAACTCCTGGGTGTCACAAATTCCCTTGTATCCTTCAGCCTTGCAGTGTCACAATGGCACCTTGGTCCATCAAGGCCCTGCAGTGTCACAGTGGATCCTTGGTTCCATGAGGTCTCACAGTGCAGCAATGCTCTCCTTGGTTCCACAGTGTCACAATGGCCTCTTGGTCCCATGGGGCACCATGGTGCCAAAATTGTTTCCTTCAGTCCATGAGTCCCTCTAGTGTCACAATGGCCTCTTGGTTATACGAGGTCCAGCAGTGTCACAGTGGTCTCCTTGTTTCCACAAGGACAAAAAGTGTCACAACTGTCTTCTTGATTTCAGGGGGCCCCATGGAGTCACAGGGGCCCCCAAATTCCATAAGGCTCCACAGTACCATGATGGACTCTATGTTTGCACGGTGTCACAATGGACCCCTGGTGACACAAGAACCTGCAGTGTCATAATGGATTATTGGTGCCATGACACCCTGCAGTGTCAGTGTCACAGTGGTGTCTGAGTCCCTCTGCAGAACCCTCCTACCCTCCAGCACATCCACACTCACACCCAGCTTGGTGCCATCTGCACATTTGCTGATGCTGCACTCAATGCTCTCATCCAGATCAGCAATGCAGATATTGAAATCCACGCTGGCTGGCTCTGATCCCTCAGCCATCCTGTAGGTGCCCTGTGATGGCACTCAAGGTGATCTGTTCCATCACCTCACCAGGCACCCAGGTCAGGCTGACAGGCCTGCACTTCCCCACATCCTCCTTCCAGCCCTTCTTGGGGATGGGCTCCCATTGGCACCTCCAGTCCTCTGGCACCTCCCTGCTGAGCCAGCACTGATGAGAAATGATGGAGAGCAGCTTGGGGAGCTCATCCAGCAGCTCCCTCATCCCCCTAGGATGGATCCCATCTGGTGCCAGAGACACCTGGAAGTGTCTGAGTGGCTCAGCAGGTCCCCAGCTGCTTCCTCCTGGATTACAGGGGGTCTGTTCTGCTCCCTGTCCCCATCTCCCAGCTCAGAACACTTGTCCTGAGGACAACTTGTCCTGTTGTTTAAAACTGAGGCAATGAATGGGTTAAGTGTCTCAGCCTTTTCCTCATCTTTGGTAACCATATCCCCCCTAATAAACAATAGAGGTTCTTCTTCTCCCTTCTTTTGCCGTTAATGTATTTCTAAAATCATTTTTTTTATCCTTCACAGAAGCAGCCAGGTTAAATCCTAATAGAGCTTTCACCTCTCTAGTTTTCTTTCTGCATGACTTAGCGACATCCTGAAATACTTCTTGAGTTGCCTGTCCCCCTCTGTCCAAAGGTGATTCACCTTCTTTTAACCCTGAGTTTCAGGAAAAGCTCCATGCCCTACTAGGCCAGTCATTTTCCTTTCTATCTGACTTTTTGGCACAGAGGGACAGGCAGCTCCTACAAGATTTCTTTTTTGAATTTTCTCCATCTTTCCTGGGAAGCTTTGCTTTTTAAAGGCTGTTTCCCTTAAAAAAAATCAGTAACTGATTTTGTACTCTCCAAAACAGCATCCTGAATAGGCCAAATTCTATTCTCTCAAAGTCCAATGTAGAAGTTTTGTAGATGCCCCTCCTTCTTCCAGAGAATATTTAAAATCTCCATAATTTCATGGTCACTGTAGCCCAAACAGCCTCTCAACAACACATCTCCCACCAGCCCTTCTCTCTTTGTGAACAGCAGGACACAGAGCTTTCCTTGGGAGAAGGAAGAAAAGGAAACCTCCCCAAAGTGCAGCCTGGAAGGTTCAGCCTGGAGGTGAGGAAACAGAAAAGTCCCTCCCAGGGCAGAATGTTGGTGCCCGAGGTGTCCCAGCGTGAGGCTGGGCCATGCCATGGCTCTGTGTGCCAGGAGCCGGCAGCGCTGGGTGCAGGGAGCCCAGGGAGGGCACAGCAATGCTGGGCTGAGAAATGCTGGGGGGGACAGCGAGATGGGCGTGTGCAGCCGGCCAGGGCACAGGAGCAGCACGCACAGGGGGCACAGCCTGCAGGAGAGATGGCCAAGGGCTGGGCAGGGCTGGCAGGGCCAGAGGCACCCAGGCCTTTGTGCCCTGGGCTCGGGCAGGGCCTCTGCAGCCCCACAGAAGGAACTTTCCTGGCAGGGGCTGCACTTTGCTTCTGCCTCGGCCCTCCCTCAGGAGGCTGGCAGGGCTTGCAGCTTGATGACATTTGTCCTTGCTGCCCCTGCCATCCCACTGCCCTAGCAACAGCCCCGAGCCACCCGTGAGGGACAGGCCCTGCTGGGCCAGGCCTGGGCTCAGGCCTTGGCCTTTCTGCTTCCTCCAGCCAGCCCAGGCCTTGCTCAGCATTGCAGTTCCCTGCTCACAGCCTCGGGCTCCTGCAATCCTGCCCTCAAGGATCTGCTCTCACCAGTCCCTGGGGAGCCTTTGGCACTCCCTGCCCTCAGTGGGGCCACTGATGCTCCAAGGGACTTGGAGTTTTGCTTCTGACTCCTGGAGCAGCTTCTTCAACCTTCTCTCAGTGCCTGAGGGTCCTGGACTCAGCTCCAAATCCACTGTGGGGCTCATAAAAATACAGAAAGTCCTCAGGAGCACCTTGTCTTCTTCCAGTTGTCTTCAAGTTATCAGGGGTTGTGCAGCTGCTTGGAGTCAATTTGGAGTTTTGTTAATGGGGAAGGATTTCAAAGTGCACCTTGTAACTTTTTTTCTTTAATAAAGTGAGTATTTTTTAAATTTTTAATTTCATAAATGAGAGGATAGAAGCATTCGCCAAGTGATGTTGATGCTGAATGTTTCCTTAGGAGGTCTGGCCATGCAGAAGAATGAGCGCCTTGCAGGCTGACCCTGTTTGGACAACCTGCTCCTCACCCCCAGCCTCCCCATGTCTGACATCACCCACCTGGGACTGACATCCCTGTGCCCTGCACCAGAACCTTGTCCCCTGAGCTCTGCAGCTGGGTGTCCCTGCCCATTGCACCATGTCCCACCTGCTCTCCTCAGGGCTCTGCCTGCACACAGGCCCAGGAGAAATTTTCCTGTTTGTGAGGAAAGAATGGAAAAGCCTGAGCAGGTTTCCTGAACAACAAACACCACTGAGGAACCACATGCTCAGTCCAGGCTGTCTGGAATGATGTCACCTTCCTACAAGGGACAGTGTGACCAGAAATGATCTCTGTAAGCAGAATTCTCTGAATATTTCAGCTGAATTCTCTGTCCTTTCCCTGGATCTGTGTTGCAGATGGAAGCTTCTGGTGCCACCCTCACCTTTAACCCCTCTTTTGAATGCAGACAGATGTTCCCAGGTGTGTTAAGCAGATGCTGCTCAATGCTTATGCAAAGCTTTTGTATCCTCATGGAATCAAGGAGACCCTTGTGACACAGAGGGCAGTCATGGAACCAAGGAGACAATTGTGACAGTTCAGAGCCTCATAGAAACAAGGCTCCATTGTGACACTGTGGGGAATTATGGAATCAAGGAGACCATTGTGACACAGAGGGGCCACATGGAACCAATGGTCCATGGTGACAATACAGATCACAGGTGACCATGGTGACACTGTGGGACCTCATGGATCCAAGGGGCCACTGTGACACTGAAGAACTTCATGGAACCCATGGTCCAGTGTGACATTGCAGCCCCTCATTGGAACAAAGGCACCATTGTTGACAGCACAGGGACTCATGGAACCAAGGGGCCCTGGTGACACAGCAGGGCCACATGGAATCAAGGAGACTGTGAGAATCCTTAAAATCGGAGGGTTTTGGGAAAACTGAAAAAAGCAGGCCTCAGAGACAGCCAACTGCAATTAGAGCTAAGTGGAAAGCATAAGGCATATCAGCAGAGGAATTATATGAAATATAGAAAGCAAGGACAAATAAAACAATGGTTTGTGTATTAACACATGGCGAGAATGACTCCCTAAGCTGCAGAAAAATATATCTAGCAAGATATTAGGAAGGTCTAAGTTTAATATTGGAGCCCTGTGCATTGTATTTTAAGGCTTACAAGTAGGTATTGTATTTGAAATAAACAAGCATTGTTTTAACCAAAGGTATATGTGTACTTACAGTGGTTAGATAGAACTACTGTCAATAAGTTTTTGCTTTTGTGATTGGTCAAAAACCTTTCAAACTGCGTTGTAACATCACGTTCTCTGGCTGTTGCTGAGGACCTGAGCTGCTGGAATCTTCCTGCTGTCCCAACATTGTAATGAGACTGATGCTTGGGAGGAAAAAATAATAGTAAAGCAGCTTGAGACACATTCCACAGCAGTCCCATCCCGTTTGTGCTTCTATGTGTAAAACCCCTGGCCTGCATTAGAGACCAGTGACATTTAGGAACCTTCTGGAACCAAGGGTCCACTATGACACTGCAGAAACAAGGAGATCATTGTTGGTACTATGGAAGCTCATGGAACCAAGCAGCCACTGTGACACTCCAGGACCTCGTTGAACCAGGGAGACCATTGTGACACTCCAGAACCTCATGGCACTGAGGGTTTATTGTGACACAGCAGTGTCCCATGGAATCAATTGTCCATTGTGACAATGCAGATGCCAGGAGACCATGGTGACACCATGGAAGCTCAGGGAACCAAGGATCGATTGTGACACAGCAAGGCCTTGTGGAATCCTAGAGAGCATTGTGACACTACAGAACCTCATGGGACCAAGATTCCATTGTTATGCAGTGACACTTCATGGAACCAAGGAGCCACTGTGACACAGCAGGGCCCCATGGGACCAATGGTCCATAGTGATACTGTGGATCCAGGGAGACCATGGTGATACCACAGAACCTCATGGAACCAAGGGACCAGTGTGACACTGCGGGCCCTCATTGGAGCAAAGGACATGGTTGATGGGACAGAAGCTCATGGAAATTACGGGACACTGTGACACTGCAGAGCCTCATGGAACCAAGGAGACCACTGTGACACTGAGGAACTTCATGGAACCAAGCAGCCATTTTCACATGACAGAACCAAGGAGGCCATTGTTGACAGAACAAAACCTCGTGGAACTGAGGGGCCATTGTTATACAGTGAGGCCTCGTGGAACCAAGGGGCCATGGTGACGCTGTGGGTTCCCCTGGAACCAAATATTCATTGTGACACTGCAGGGCTGCTTTAACCAATTGTCCATTGTGATACTGCAGATCCAAGAGACCGTGGTGACACTATGGCAGTTCATGGAACCAAGGGGGCTGTTGTGACACACCAAGGCCTTGTGGAACCACGGAGAGCATTGTGGCAGTGCAGAACCAAGGAGGCCTTTTTACAGTACAGACCCAAATGGAACCAAGGGTCCACTGTTATATAGCAGGGCCTCATGGAACCAAGGGGCAATTGTGAAACTGTGCAAGAACCATAATGGAGTCAAGGACAGCACTGATGTTGAAATCCACAGGATAGAAACTTTTGAACACAATTTTGAGTATTTGAAAACAGGTATTCTTTATTACAGCATGGTGGTCACTTGGGCAATCCTCGCTCCATCTTAGTGCACAGAGCATCGAATGAACATTGAATGAACAGAGTTTTTTCAGACACATTGATTAGGTGATTTATTAGCTATCCCACTTCCTTGGACTTTATTTGACATAGTTGCACCCCTTATTGAAAGTCTTTCTATGGTTCTTTGGGGTCTGTCTTCAATATCCTTCAGTGTCCTTTTTAGGTGGCTGTTCCTCTATCCCCGCTTTTGAGTACGGGCAATATTGTTGTTTTGTAGAACTTCTGTTTTGTCAGCCTTGCAGAGCTGAGCTGGCATCCTCCTTGCATTTTGTGTGACTTCTGTTTGCCTCAGCTACATCCTTTATCCATTTCTCCAAGGCTGTTCTGTTCTGTTGTACTGTCCTTGACAAAAGTAAATGTTGTTCTGTTCTCCTGTCCTTGACACAGTGCTTGCCCACCATGAGGCGTATCTGCAGCCTTCTCCAACCCATGGGCTTGGGGTGGGCAAGTGTTCCTGAGGGAACAGGGATGGGACAGCTGGGCTGGACTGACCCAAGGGATGTTCCATTCCATGTTATACCACGATCAGCAATAAACTGAGAGTAGTGGGGGGCAAGGGGCGTAGGGAATTGATGCATTTTTTAAGACTTTTATTCAAAAGAACAGCTACACATACAGAATCCACTCCTGCCACAGCATGGTTAAATATTTTCTGCTGCTAGGAGATTTCCTGTGGATTTATTTTGCTTCTGTGTATGGCCTTTGCTTTTTGTGCTTGCTTGGTTCATGGGATTTTTTGTTGTTGTGGCTGGGTCTTGCTTTGTATTTATTTTTTGGTTGGGTTTGATTTTTCCCTATTGAACTGACTTTTAACTGAGATATAACTTCTACCATTTCTTGTTGCCTGATTGGCCCCTGATGGCAAGAGAAATTTACCCAACTCAGTCATTTTGCCCAATTACATTTTGCAGTCACCATTAACTAGATGAGTTTGGTCACAGACTCCCTGCAATTTGGCAGCATCTACAAAGGAATTGAAAGTGCATTTCATGCCATTGTAGAGATAATAGAAATGTTCCACACTGGTGGTCAAGGACTGGTCACTGAGGGATGTCACCAGGGAGTGGCTGTCCAGAGGACTCTGTGCCATGGATGACATTTGACCCTGATTGTTCAGCCAAATTCCCACCCACCCCATGTTCCACTCCTGCAGCCCAGCTCTCTCCAATCTGGCTCTGAGGGGAGCACAGCAGACCCAGGCCTGGCTAAAGTCTGGGCACACAACATCCACTTTTTTTTCTCTCCCACGGGGGTTCTGTAATCCCTGCCTCGTGCTGTGAGTGCCTGGAATGGCTGCAGGAGGATTTGCCACCTGCCCTTCCCTGCTGAGCCTGACCAGTCTGTGACTGTCCCAGTGCCCCTCCCTGCCCTGTTTGCAGGCTGGTTCCATGTCTGCCCTTCCCAAGTGCCCAGGACTCTCTGGGATGGCTCTGCCCTTTCCAAGGGCTTTGAGAGAGGTCTCACAGTGACACTTCCCAGCCTTCTCAACATCCCTGACTCCAAAGGCCTTTTCCACAACCCTCAGTTCCAGGTCAGTGCCCAGAACACAGCACAGCCCTGTCCAGGTCCTTGGGATGGTTCAGAAGGGAGACAGCTCTGATTTCTCCCCACAGACCAGGGAACTCCAATGGTCTCTCTGTGTAGTCCGTGGCTGCCTGAGCATTTTTTCCTGGAACCTCCCTGCCAGAATGTTTCTCTCTATGCAGTTCTAACCACATCCCAGTAATGAATTCAGGTGTTTTCCCAGAGTGAAGTGGCCTCAAGGCACTGTTTGTGCCACCAGAACTGTGCCACCCCCGAGTGCTGGTGATGGTGTTTGTGCTCACTCAGGTTCATCTCCCCCCCCCCCACACGATGCACTGATGAAATCTCCTCAGTACACACCAAACATGGCCTGCTGGCCTGGTCACTTGGTGTCCCTCCATGCAGGGACAAACAACCTCCTGCAGCAGGGGGAGAGGCCAGTGCTGGGTGTGGTGTTTGCTGGGGCTGGTGTGGGACAATTGCCCTGGGGCACCTTCCCAGGCTGTGCCCAGAACAAAGACACAGCCCAGGCCCTTCCCTGCTGCTCCTCAGGTCCATCCCAGCAGCTCTGGCTGTGCCAGGACACTGCTGTGTGCCCCCTGCACACTGCCCCTCTGCCCCAGGCTCCTCACTGTCTCTGCTGAACACAAGCACGGTAGATACTGATGGAGCAATACTGTGACTAATGACATCCCTTGGTGGAAAATATAATCAGAAGTTAAAAAAAAAGAAAAACAAGTGGAAAAATAGAATACACCAAATAGAATAACAAATAAGACACATGGCCCAAAGCAGTCTGGGCAGTCTGTAATGAGTTCCATTCTGAATGCTATGCAGAAACAAACAGGCACTTTATTGTTTCTGAAAAGCACAGAGTGGTCATATTCCTCAGGGCATCCTCAAGCTCCTGGTCCCTCAGGCTGTAGATGAGGGGAGCAGGGCTGGAGGCAGCACCGAGTACAGAACTGACAGTGCCAGAGGCAGGGATGGGCACCAGGGTGGCACAGGTGACCTTTGGGCTTTGCAGGGCCCAGGCACAAGGGCTGTGCCAGAGCCAGGGCTGAGGTCACACTCTGTGGGCTGGGGCAGAGCCCAGCCAGAAATCCCCCCTGAGCCAGCAGCTCTGCAGTGGTGGCCACCAGGCTGGCTTGCCCAGGGAGGCTTCTGGCCATGGCCTGCAGGGAGCTGCTGCTGCCAAGGTGCCTTTGGTGCCTCAGGCTCTCCCTGGCACAGGTCCCACCACGGCTCTCTGCTCTTGTGCCCGAGCCCTTCCCTGTGCTGGGGCTGGCCTGGGGCTTTTCCTGCAGCAGGACCTGGGCTGGCCATGGCACAGGAAAGGCAATTCCTGCTGGAGCAGGAGGCTGTGCCTGGAATGGGCTCAAACAACTCCAGCAAGGCCCTGTTTGCAAAGCCCCAGGGGGAAATGAAGAGGGAGAGTCACGCTGCTTCTGGGGTGAATAATGCTGAAACCAGCCTGACTCCTCCATCCCAAAGTTCAACATCCTGAGAGGGAGCTGGAGCTGTGGCAGAGCTGGTAAAATCCCCAGAGAAAGGAACAACCAAGTGACACCACTGAGAACTTGTGCAGAGCTGCTGAGCTGGCACAGCCTGGGCACATCTGACTGACAGGGCAGCACTTCAGACTAGAAAAGCCCCATCCCAAATTTTAGTGGCAGCATCTCCTGACATTTCCTTTCTTGGGTGGGTGCGGAGATTCCTCCCTGCAGTGGAGACACCCCTCAGGGTCACTGCTTGAGGCTGAGCTAAAGGACCCTGAGCCCAGGGTCGTTGGTCTGGGGGAGTGACACCCATCTCTACTTAGTTCTGCTTTGATACAATTGCTACAAGTGCTACAATTCCTAGAGGACATTAAAATAGATGTTACAGCTCCTGTACTTTGTAGTAAATAATTCTGATAAAGATCTTTATGTCTAATCATGATCATAATCACTCATATCTCTATGTATATAAATACTTCTGGTTTGCCATTCTTAATGTTGAGGGACAAAGTTGTACAAAGGTTCAATTCCACCTGTATAATCCTTTACACATAAATCCTTGACAAAGTCTGGGGCTGGGATTGGATCCAGGCACTCCCAGGCTCCTCTCACAGAAGGAGTTTAGAAAGCCTGGGGGTCCTGGTTTGGGGGAGCTTGGGGGTGTAATTGGGGTGTTGGGGGTCCTTTCTGCACCTTGTGACCCAACAGGAGCTTCTCTAATGAACTTTGTGTGAATCCCACTGTGCACATGACAGGAACCCCTGTGAGTGTCTGTGACATCCCGGCTCTTTGGCAGCCTGGGCACTCCTGGGGTGTCACCCTGGAACCCCTGTGAGTGTCTGGGACATCCCGGCTCTTTGGCAGCCTGGGCACTCCTGGGGTGTCACCCTGGAACCCCTGTGAGTGTCTGTGCCCTCACTGTTCTTTAGGAGCACAGGGATGTCCCCACTGCACTCCTGCCACTGCCTGTGACAGATTGGCTCCTTGGCAGGGCAGAGACACCTCTGTTGTCACTGTGGAGCCCTGTGACTGTCACCTCATGAGCCTTAGGAAGATTAAGGAGCCCTGGGATGTCCCCATGGAGCCCCTGTGACTGAGTGTGACCAAACAGATCTTCAGGAGCCCAGAGACCCCTCAGATGTCCCCATGGAGCCCCTGTGCCTGCACGTGAGCTCACAGCTCTTGAGCAGCCTGGAAACCCCTGGAATCTGTTCATTCCTGCTCTGCTGAGGATGGATCCTCAGCAACTTGGAGGTTCTCTAATGACTTTCAGTTCTCCAGAGACTTGTTCAGCTCTTCAGTTCAGGAATTCAGTGACAAAGGCTCCTTAATATTTCAAAACACCCTAACAAAGCAAGCCCCTGGGAATAATTTCATTTTAAGTCTTTAATTCTTCTGTGGTTAATAATACATATTTCAGAAATGTATTCAAAGAGAATATACCATGGGTTTTTTTAATTCAGGGAATATTTTTGTCCCATTTAGTTTTGTTTTCCTTTTTCTAGATTAATATCAGTAATCTCCAGTTGATATTGATCCTGAGAACCTCCTTATACAGTCTGAATAGATATGAAAATCAAGACCCTTCATGGCTGATAATCAATCACACTCTGTCCCTACCCCCACCCCACCATTTCCCCCATCCAACCCCTGGCACTCAGAGCAGCCTTGTGCAAATCAGAGCACCCTCCCCTCCAGGCTGTGCCTGCAGCTTTCAGCTCCTTGGCACCAACTCCCACCTGCTTTCCTTGGAGAAGGAGCTGCCCCAGACACAGAGGGATGTTCATTTCTTGTCAGCAAACAAAACCAAAGGCAGGCACAGCTCCATAAAAAACAGAAGTCCAGCCCAAGGAGTTCTGGGCAATGGAGCCACATCCAGGGGTGTCCCCAGGGCTCAGGATTGGGGCCAGGGCAGTGAAATCTCTTTCTTGCTGATGTGGACGAGACCATGGAGGGCACCCTGAGTCAGTGTCCAGGTGAGGCCAAGCTGGGTGGGAGTGTGGCTGTGCTGCAGGGCAGGAAGCTCTGCAGAGGGATCTGGACAGGCTGGAGCCATGGGCCCAGGACAATTGGATGAGGTTCACCAAGGCCAAGGGCTGGCTCCTGCCCTGGGCTCATAACCACCCCAAATCCCTGCCTGTGCCCTGCCCCTGATCCCCACAGCCTGTCCTGTTTCCTTCATCCCTGCATTGCCAGGGACTTTGTGGGACAAGGCAGCTCTGCTGTGGGGATGGAGGGAGGTGCAAGTGCCAGCACTGCAATGGGAACCACAACTCATCAGGTTTGTGTCCTTTGGGGGTCAGCAACTGGTGAGACTCAGAGGCACAGAAGGTTTCACTTCGTGGCCAACATAAAACAAAGTACCCATGATAAAATTCAATAAACTTCAAAATTCTTTCCTCAGCTCTGTGCAATGTCAGAGCAGTATCTGATGTATCCACCATGAACAAGGTATTTCCATACAGGAACAGTTTTAGACACAGACATTAGAAAGGTTGATTCTATGATAGATTTAAACACAATTATTATGTTGACTAATGTGGAATGACCAGAGAACAACAGGAGGAGGAAATCTGGGAGCAATGGCAAGGCCATAGCAGCTGGTCTAGGGAAGAAATGTCCTTAGACATGGCCATTTAAACAGGAGAGGTGGAAACACCCAAATGAAGAGTGACATGAAATAATAGAGAGTGTAGTGGTAACACAGGTACAGGGGAAGATCAGTATTTCTTGACCTGCCATCAGTACACACACAGGAAATTTCTCTTCTCTTCTGGTGGGAAATTTTGGATATTGTGTAAAGTACTCAAATGCCCCAGTTAATGAGATGTGCTCGTGCACCTTGCAAGCTGCAGGTCCCCTACAGCCCCAGAGGGCTCCTGTCCCATAAACATCTGCTCCAGCCCATTCCAAAATCGGGAGCAGCATCATGCCGGGATCATCAGGGAGCTGAGGTTGGAAGGGACCTCAGCAATCCGCAGCCAAACCTGTCAGAAACTGGGTCAGACCAAGGGGTTCAAGGCTTGATTTGGTGTGGATTGGAAAATCCCAAAGGCCAGGGATGGGGCAGCACCTCAGAACCTGTCTGAGCCCATGGGAACAAAGGTTTTCCACATGTCCTGTCTGATCTCCCCTCATTCCCCTTCCAACTATTGACTTTTGTCCCCTCCAGCCCCCCCAGTGCAGAGCCTGGCTCTGTGTTCTCCATCAGCTCCTGGCTGGCACTGCCAGGCTGGCATGAGGAGCCCCTCAGCCTTCCCTGCTCCAGGCTGGACAAGCCCATCTCCCTCAGCCTCTCCTCACAGCCAAAGGGCTCCAGCCCCACCTTGGAGGCCCTTCCCTCACCCTGCTCCAGCTGCCAGACATCTTTCCTGCCCTGGGCAACCCAAACCAGGCCCCAGTGACCGGGATAATCCACGGCCTTGATGTCCTGGTCACACAGCCCTGGCCCCTTGTCCCCGTGTCAGGCTCTGGGGTTGATTTGTGGAACATCCTTGGGGGAGGCTGTGGCTCCAGGTGGAGCAGGGGGATCCCGGGGGACAGGGGACCCTGCTGGGCATGAACAGCATTGGACTTGTCTGGGGAAACTGTGAGGGGGGGCTGGGGCAGAGTGACCAACCCAGTGACCTCACACAGCCCTGCTGTGATGTCACACAACCCCTCCTGTGATGTCACAGCCTGCCCTGTGATGTCAGACCTCTGTCCTGTGATGTCACAGCCTGCCCTGTGATGTCAGGCCTCTGTCCTGTGATGTAACAGTCAGATTTATGATGTCACACAGCCAGCATATGATGTCATAGCTGCTCAATGACCTCTCATAACCCACTCTGTGATGTCACAGCCCACTCTGTGACCTCATGTTACCAGATGATAAACTGCCTACCCCAGGTGAGCTAACACAATGTTGCTTCTCCAAAACCACTGGCCTCTGGAACCTGCACAATGCCCGTTGTGTAAGAAGGGGAACTGGAAGTTTCCCAGCCTCAGTGTCCTGCCAGCTCAGCCAGGCTGAACTGGAATATTGGGGTCCACGACCACCAGGGACCACCAGAGAGATGCCCCAGGACAGAAGAACCCATGGGTAAAGGGGAGGGAAAAATATGTTCATGATTTTGGGGAAATGATTATCATATGTGTGTTTAGTCCAGGACAGTCAATGAATAAGTTTGCAAAGTACAGAATATAAACAGAAACTCTCCTATACTTGGCTTTGGGAGGAGCTGTCCCCTGTGTATCCAGCCAAATAAAGAATGCTGCTTTTAATGCTATATTGGTGTTTGGGAGTATTTTATTTTACTGAATTTTTGGTAACACTCCCACTGCCCAGGAAAGCTCCGTCTCCAGCTGTTCACAGAGAAGCGTTGGTGGGAGATGTGGTGGTCAGAGGCTGTTTGGGGTACAGTGACCATGAAATTAGTGAGTTCTTAAATAATCTGTGAAAGAAGGAGGGGCATCAACACAATTTCTACACTGCCCTTACAGAGAGCAGAATTCAGCCTATCCAGGATACAGATTTGGGAATAACTGACTTTTTCAAGGGAAACAGTCCTTAAAAGCAAAGCATTCCAAGAAGGATGGAAACACTTCAAGAAAGAAATCATGAATGAGAAGGAGGAGCATGTCCCAGTGTGCCAGAAGTGAGCTAGTGAGGAAAATTACTCTCCTAGCTGGGTATGGAGCTTTTTCCAGGCACTCAGGGAGAAAAGAGGGTGCATCACCTTTGGACAGAGGTTCAGGCAACTCAGGAAGTGTTTAAGGATGTTATTAGGTCATGAAGAAAGAAAATGAGAGAAATGAAAACTCAGTTAGGACTTAACCTGGACACTTTTGTGAAAAATAATAGAAAATATTTCTATAAATAAGTTATTAGCAAACCATGGGATAAGGAGAATCTCAGCTTTTTATTGGATGCTGTGGGGAATAGAGAAACTGAAGATGAGAAAAAGACTGAGCTACTTAACCCATTCTTTGCGTCAGTTTTGAACAATAAGCCAGGATGTCCTCAGGACAAGTGTTCTCCTGAGCTGGGAGATGGGGACAGGGAGCAGAACAGACCCCTGTAATCCAGGAGGAAGCAGCTGGGGACCTGCTGAGCCACTCAGATGCTCACAGGTGTCTCTGGCACCAGATGGGATCCATCCTAGGGGGATGAGGGAGCTGCTGGATGAGCTCCCCAAGCTGCTCTCCATCATTTCTCATCAGTGCTGGCTCAGCAGGGAGGTGCCAGAGGACTGGAGGTGCCAATGGGAGCCCATCCCCAAGAAGGGCTGGAAGGAGGATGTGGGGAAGTGCAGGCCTGTCAGCCTGACCTGGGTGCCTGGTGAGGTGATGGAACAGATCACCTTGAGTGCCATCACAGGGCACCTACAGGATGGCTGAGGGATCAGAGCCAGCCAGCGTGGATTTCAATATCTGCATTGCTGATCTGGATGAGGGCATTGAGTGCAGCATCAGCAAATGTGCAGATGGCACCAAGCTGGGTGTGAGTGTGGATGTGCTGGAGGGTAGGAGGGTTCTGCAGAGGGACCTGGCCTGGATCAGGAATGGTGTGGCCAGCAGAACCCAGGCAGTGATTCTTCCCCTGTGCTTGGCACTGTTAAGGCTGTGCCACAAGTGATGTGTCCAGTTCTGGGCTCCCAGTTTAGGAAGGACATTGACACTTGTGATACCAAACCAACTTGGTGTCACCACAGTCCCATTAGGCCCTAGAATGTCGTCATTATCTCCATGATTCCTTGAGGCCTCCCAGTGTCACAATGTCCCTTTGTTCCATGGGAGCCCTTGGTGTCACAAATTTCCTTGGAACTTTGGGCCTCATTGTGTCACAATGGTCGCCTTGGCTCCATAGGCACTTGCAGTGTCACAATGACCCCCTGGTTCCATGAGACCCTGTAGTGTCATAACGATCTCCTTGGCTATGCAGGGTCACAGTTGGACTCCTGGTCACATGAGACCCCAAAGTGTCACAATGGATCCTTGTTTCCATAAATTCTCACTGTGTCACGATGTTCTCATCTGGCCCCACAGTGTCCCAAAGGTCTGCTTGGCTCTGCAGCTTTAAAATTCCCCTTCCACGCTCAGGGCAGATTTCCACCTCTGTAACTTATCCTCACTTCCACCTCCTGGTCGTTTTGCTGTGGCTCATGTCTGTCATTTGTCCCTGACGCAGCAGAGCCCCCCCTGGCCAGCACAGGCCCCACATCCCCTCATCAGACACGGCACAGCACAGGGAGTGTTTTGGGTGGGCAAATGTTCCCCACCAGAGTGTCCACTCCACACCTCAGTGTCCAGTCCCAGCACCCACATCCCGTGCCAGGGGTCACAGAGAGCCCTGCTCTGGGCTCTGCCAAGGGCTGGGTGAGGAGGGAGCCCGGGCAGGGCTGATGCTGCCCCTAGAGCAGTGCTGAAATCGGCAGGAGGAAGGAGATAAGCACAGACCAAATAGACCAAGAAAGTCAGTTCAGTGCCCAGGTCTGGAAGTGGCTGATGGAAGAGGCTGGAGGGATGCTCAAAGCCCTGGGGCACCTTCTCACACTGGCCATGCTACCAAAGCCACAGACCAAGCTCCTCAGTGCTGCCCCTGCCTGTCTGAGATCCCTGCCAGGGGACTGGCACAGCAGCACACACCTGCTGGAACGTGTCCTGGCCCTGCAGAGTCACACAGCTCAGCTGACACCAGTGGGTTTTATCTCCTGGGCACTTTCCAGTCTAGCCCAGCTTCTGCCCAGCTCTGCCCACCTCCCCTGCCCTCACCCCAGCCCAGCCCAGCCCATTCTGGGTGAGCCCCATGGCAGTGCCTGGTCTGGGGTGCTGCAGCACTGGGGGCACTCACCCCACAGCCCTGGCCCCCTTGAAGGGCTCGGCAGCTGCTGAGGGGCAGAGAGGGAGCTCAGCCTCCACAGCAGCCCCAGGGCTGGAGCTCCCCATGGCAGGGGAAATGGAGCTCAGGGACAGTGCAGAACTGCTGGTCCTGGCTCCAGGAGATGCCCAGCACAGGCTGCCTCTGCCTGCTCAGTGCCAGCCCCTGTCTCTCCCCAGGCCAGCACAGCAGCCCTGGGCAGGGGACAGAGGGGCCTGGCCAGAGCTGGTGCCTGCAGCAGCAGCAGCTTCCTCTGCATTCCTCCCTGCAGGCACAGAAACGCTCCCTTGCTCCTCTCCCTGCACATCCCTTTCCCCAGCTGAGCGTGTCCTGCCTGGCCGGGCTGGCTTGTCCTGCTGGCCCAGCCCCTGCTCCCCACAGGGCCCTGAGCTGGCCCTGCTGCTCGGGACACACCAGGTTCTGCTGCTGTCCATGGCCGGGGCTGCAGGGAAGCAGCAGATCCAGGGGGAAGGTTGCAGAAAGGCTCTGGGCAGGGAGGCTGAAAGGGACACCCCAGGGTCTGCAAGGTCTCTGTGTGGGAGCTGAGCCTGTGACCTCTTGAGCCCTCCCAAGAGCTGGGGCTGCACCTGCAGCTCCAGAGGAGATGTGACAGATGGGAGCAGAGATAAATGATTCCTGCTGGATTCTTTAGTGTGTTTGCTTCTACAGGTGACCTAGATCCATAGGTACAGGAGGGAGGTGTTCTGTGTCAGATAACACAGCTAGAGAGATAAGAATAATAATTTTTAGCTGAAAATAATATTTAATTCATAATACATAATGAGAAGTAAAAGACATATGTTCAGAAGAGCATCTGAGTTTTTCAGAGGATGAGAGACTCATTGAGTTCCAGTAGTCAAACCTGTTCAAATACTTTCCTCAGGGCTTTTTGAGATGAGAGGTGACCACCAGGAGCCAAACCCTGCCAGAGCTCTCTGTCCTGTTCTGGCAGCCTTTGTCTGGGAAAACCGTTGCATATAGGGAATTTTTCAGGGGGAGTATGAATTCTGACTGTGGGTACCTGGAAACACGGACAGTTCTTTTCCCGTAGGAGGGAAAGCACAGGTCCCCAGTGCTTCAGGGGATGATGAAAGGCAGCCCTATGACATTCCAAGATTAGCCAGACGGGTGAGGTGGCCCCCAGGAAGTGGAGCCAGCCAGACCTGTTCCATCTCCCCTTGGTTCCACAAGGCCCCAGAGTTTCACAATGTTCTCCTTGCTTCTGCAGTGTCACACTGGCCCCTTGCTGCCATGAGGCCCTGCAGGGTCACAATTGCCCTTTGGTTCCCCACAGTGTCACAATGGTCTCCATGATTCCATGGGGCCTTGCAATGCCACAATGATCTCCATGGATCCACGGTGCCCTGCAGGATCACAACAGCCCTTGGGCTGCACCAGGCCCTGTAGTGCAACAATGGCCTTTTGGTTCCACAAAGCCCTGCTGCTTCACCGGCCCCTTGGCACCCTGCAGCCCAGCAGGGCCACAGTGATGTCCTTGGTTCCACAGGGTCCACACAATTTCACAATGGTCCCTTAATTTCAGAAGGCCCCACAGTCTCACCATGGTCTCCACAGGAAGGAAATCACAGAGCCCAGTGTTTCAGGGGCTGATGGACTGCAGCCACCAGAGGCCAAGGGCAGACAGACATCTCTGTCCTGGAAGGTTTATCTGGGAGCAACTCTTGGATAGTCGAAATTTTGATTGTTGAATCCCAATTTCTGCCATTTTTCCCTGGAAGAGAAGGCAAGTTCTTTTCCATAGTTAGGAAAGCACACAGCCCCAGTGTTTGGAAGGCAGGTGAGAGCCAGCCCTCAAAAGGCCAAGGCCAGCCAGACCTGTCTGTAATGGCAGCTTTTGTGTAGGAGTAATCCTTGGATCTAGGACTTTTGGAGGTGGAATCCCAATTTCGGCCATGGGCACCTGGGACGAAGGATGGTTCTTTTCCATACAAAGGAAGACACGGAGCCCCAGTGTTTCAGGGCAGAACAGAGGTGACCAGCAGAGGCCAAGGCCAGCCAGAGCTGTCTGTCCTGACAGCTTTTGTCGGGGAGAAAACCTTACGGATAGGAATTTTGGAGGAAAAGTACCAATTTTTTGTCCATGGGCGCCTCTGGAGGAGGGATGATTCTGTTCCATATGAAGGAATGCACTGAGACCCAGGGTTTGAAGGCAGATGATAGCCAGCTCTCAGGAATACAGGTGCAGCAAAACTTGTTGGAAATGGCAGCTTTTTTCCAGTAGCAGTCCCTGGATATTGGAAATTTTGGAGGAGGAATCCCATTTTGGCCATGGATGCTTGAATGAGAAGGACGGTTCTTTTCCATTTGAAGGAAAGCCCAGAGCCTCAGTGTTTCAGGGACACACTAGAAGAGACTCTTGAAAGGCCAAAGGCAGTTGGACCAGTCAGGCCAAGCCAACCAGACCTGTTACCTGTTCCCTTAGATCCATGGGACCCCGCAGTGTCACAGTGGTTGTGTCATATTGGATCCTTGGTGCCATGAGGCCCAGATGTGTCACACTGGCCTCTTGTTTCCAAGGGGTTCCACAGTGTCACAATGGTCTCTTGTTTCCATGAGGCCTTGCAATGTCACAGGGATCTCCTTGGTGCTGCAGTATTCCAAAGGTCCCTTGGTTCCATGGAGACTCACAATGGCAGAAGGGTCTCCTTGGTTCCACAAGGTCCTGCAGAGCCCCTTGATTCAACGAGGCCTCAAAGTGTCACAAGGTTTCCATGAGGCCCTGCAATGTCACATTTAACCTTTGTTTCTATGGGATGCTGCATTATTCCATGAATCCTTAGTTCCATGGGGCCCCGTAGTGTCACAATGGACTCCTTGGTTCCATGGGGCCACAAAATGTCACAACAGTCTCCATGATTCCATGAGTCCCTGCTGTGTCACAATGGTCCTTTGGTTCCATGATGCCTCAAAGTGTCATCATGGTCTCCATGGTTCCATGAAGCCCTGCTGTGTCACAATGGCCTCCTTTGTTCCATGATGCCTGGTACTGTAACAAAGTTCTCCTTGATTCCATGGTGTCAGAATGGCCCCTTTGTCCCATGGAGCCCCACACTGTCACTGTGGTCCCCTTGATTCCATGAGGCCCTGCCGTGCTACAATGGCCCCAATGGCTACAATGGTCTCCAGGGAGACTCTCTACAACCACCTGAACAGAGGCTGTAGTCAGGTGGGGGTCGGTCTCTTCTCCCAGGCAACCACTGACAGAATGAGAGGACACAGTCTGAAGATGAGCCAGGGGTAGGATATGTTTGACATCAGGAAAAAATTCTTCACTGAAAGAGTGATTGGGCACTGAAATCTTCTGCCCAGGGAGGTGGTGGAGTCACCATCCCTGGAGGCATATAAAAAAAGTCTGGACGTGGCACTCAGAGTCATGGTTTAGTTGATGAGGTGATGTTAGGTCATAGGTTGGACTTGATGATTTCAAAGATCTTTTCCTACCTCATTCAATCTGTGATTCTGTTTCATAATAGTCTCCATTGTTCCATGAGGCCCTGAAATGTACCCCAGAAATGTCTTCATGGATCCCAAAGAGGCCCCTCTTTATCCTGTCTGTGAAAATTATTACAAAGATGAGAAAGAGATTCAAATAGGACTAATTGTCATAAACAGGGAGAAATCAATGGCCGATAGTGGTCAATTAATTCACGAAGGGAATCGTGTTACTTAGAACCAATGACCATTAATTTTTCTGGTTGCTAAAATTGTATCGATTTTTTCATATAAATATAAAAATCAGGTATAAAAAAGAATAATAGCATTATAAAAATAAAAACATCATTATATTTTAATTATTTAATTAAATTACAATAGTAATAATAAATTTATAGGGGGTTTTTATGTTTTAGGATGTCAATCCCAGATAGGCAATGTCAGACATGGTGAGGCTGGGGGTGAGGAGCAGGTTGTCCAAATAGCATTGGCCAGCAAGGGGCTCATTCGTCTGCATGCCCAGACTTCCTAAGGAGACTTTCAGCATCAAGATCACTTAAGGAATGCTTCAGTCAGCCCTTCTCTTAACTGAAAAATAAAAGTAACATGCCCTTGATTAAAACCTAAATTCCTTCTCTTCCCACTCGCAAGGAAAGCTCTGTCTCCTGCTGTTCACAAACAGAGAAGGGCTGGAGGGAGATGTGATACTCAGAGGCTGTTTGGGGTACAGTGACCATGAAAAAATGCAGGTTTTTAATATTCTGTGAAAGAAGGTGGAGAATCAACAAAACTTCTACACTGGACCTACAGAGAGCAAATTTTGGCCTATTCAAAATGTAGATTGGGGGGAAATGAACTGATTTTTTTACAGGAAACAGCTCTTAAAGGATTCCAGGAAGAATGGAGACACTTCAAGAAAAGAATTTTGAAGGAGCAGAGGCAGCCTGTCTCTCACTTTCCTCAGAGAGGAAAGTGAGCTAGCGAGGAAAATAACTGGCCTGGCTGGGCAAGGAGCTTTTACCAGGAACTCAGGGAGAAAATAAGGTGCATTACCTTTGGACAGAGGGGCAGGCAACTCAGAAAACATTTAAAGGAGTTGTTAGGTCATGCAGAAAGAAAATCAGACATGAAAGCTGAAATTAGGAGTTAACTTGGCTGCTTCTGTGAAGGATAACAAAAATGATTTTATAAATGCATTAATGGCAAAAAGAGGGACAAGGAAAATCTCCATTCCTTATCGGGGGGGGGGTGGATATGGTTACCAAAGATGAGGAAAAGGCTAAAGTATTAAACCTTTTTGTTGCCGTAGTTTTCAACAATAAGACAGGTTTTCCTCAGGACAAGTGTTCTCCTGAGCTGGGAGATGGGGACAGGGAGCAGAACAGACCCCCTGTAATCCAGGAGGAAGCAGCTGGGGACCTGCTGAGCCACTCAGATGCTCACAGGTGTCTCTGGATACAGATGGGATCCATCCTAGGGGGATGAGGGAGCTGCTGGATGAGCTGCCCAAGGTGCTCTCCATCATTTCTCATCAGTGCTGGCTCAGCAGGGAGGTGCCAGAGGACTGGAGGTGCCAATGGGAGCCCATGCCCAAGAAGGGCTGGAAGGAGGATGTGGGGAACTGCAGGCCTGTCAGCCTGACCTGGGTGCCTGGTGAGGTGATGGAACAGATCACCTTGAGTGCCATCACAGGGCACCTACAGGATGGCTGAGGGATCAGAGCCAGCCAGCGTGGATTTCAATATCTGCATTGATGATTGGGATGAGGGCATTGAGTGCAGCATCAGCAAATGTGCAGATGATACAAAGCTGGGTGTGAGTGTGGATGTGCTGGAGGGTAGGAGGGCTCTGCAGAGGGACTCAGACACCACTGTGACACTGACACTGCAGGGTGTCATGGCACCAAGAATCCATTGTGACACTGCAGGATCTTGTGTCACCAGGGGTCCAGTGTGACACTGTGCAAACATGGAGTCCATTGTGGCACTGTGGAGCCTTATGGAATTCGGGGGCCCCTGTGACTCCATGGGGCCTCATGAAATCAAGAAGACAGTTGTGACACTTTTTGTTCTTGTGGAAACAAGGAGACCACTGTGACACTGATGGACCTCATAAAACCAAGAGGCCACTGTGACACTGTAGGGCCTTGGGATGACCAAGGTGCCATTGTGACACTTTGGGGTACCAGGATCTAAGAGACTTTGTGACACCCAGGGGTTCCATGAAACCAAAGGGACATTGCGACACTGGGAGCCCTCATGAAATTGTGACACCCTAGGGCCTTATGGAACCATGCTGACATTAAGCTGGGTGTGAGTGTGGATCTTCTGGAAGGTAGGAGGGCTCTGTACACAGGCCTGGACAGGCTGGATCCAGGGCCCAAATCCAACAAGGTGAGGTTTAACAAGACCAAGTGCTGGGTCCTGAACTTTGGTCACATCAACCCCTGCAGTGCTCCAGGCTGGGGACAGAGTGGCTGGACAGCAGCCAGGCAGAAAGGGACCTGGGGGCACTGATGGACAGCAGGCTGGATATGAGCCAGCAGTGTGCCCAGGTGGCCAAGAAGGCCAATGGCAGCTGGCCTGGATCAGGAATGGTGTGGCCAGCAGGAGCAGGGCAGTGATTCTTTCCCTGTGCTCAGCACTGGTTGGGAAGCACCTCGAGTGCTGTGTCCAGTTCTGTGTCCCTCAATATAGGAAGGACATGGAGGGTCTGGAGCGTGTCCAGAGAAGGGCAACAAGGCTGGTGAGAGGTCTGGATCACAACTTTTGTGAGGAGTGGCTGAGGGAGCTGAGGTTGTTGATCATGGAGTAGAGGAGGCTCAGGGAGTCATGGTAGTGTCAGGGCACAGGGTGGACTTGATGATCTCCAAGGATTTTTCCAGCCCAGCTAATTCTGTGATTCTCTGAAACCACCCCTGGAGACTTTGCAGGATGAGCCCTGGGCCTCCTCTTCACAAGGTCCAGAAGCCCAGGTCCCTCAGCTTCTCCACACAGCCCCAAAGCCCATCCTGTCAGTCCTGCAGAGCCTCTCCAGCCCCTCCTCATTGCCCACAACAGGGAGCCCCACACCCAGACACAGCAGCCCAGATGTGCCCCCCTGGACTGTGGTGCCTCTGGCAAGGGAGCAGCACGAGGCACTGCAGGACCCTGCAGACAATTCCTGAAGCACTTGGAGGATGATCCTGCTCCCCAAGGGATGTTCCCATGGTTGCAATTTGGGAACAGAAATGGGAAGTGAGGCCAGAGAGGAAAGGGCAAACAGGGATGGGCTGTTTGCAGAAGAGAGGAGACAGATGGGCAAGATGAAGTAATCTGGATCAGGAAAGAGTAAAGAAAGCAAAGGTGAAACCAAGGAAATGCTCAGGGCAGTTTGGGGGTGGTTGCCAGGCAGCCCTGTCTCTGACAACAACATCTGCAGTGGGACAGGAAACACACAGCTCATGGGAACAAACTTTTGGGCTGACTTCAGAGGCCACAACAAAGCTGAGTGGTTTCCCTGCTGGCCCCCAGCCCTTGCTGGCCCCAGGGGCTGATGGCATTTGTGCTCACTCAGCTCCATGTCCCCACAGCAGCACCATGGGGGTGCTGAGCCTGCTGTGTGCAATGCAAACAGGGGCTCCTGAGCCAGTGCTGCCGTGTGTGTGCCTGCAAGGATGCGGCTCCTGTGTGAGCTGGGGGAGAGGCCAGGGCTGCAGAGGGGGGATGTTGTTGGCAGGTGCATGAGGATGCTCTGGGACGCTGCCCTGGGGTGTCCAGCACAGTGGGGATGGATCAGCCCCTGCTCTGCTGCTCCTTGCCAGGGTGTCCCCATTGCAGGGACCTTGCAGAGCACCAGCCATGCTGTTTGCCCCCAGCCTGCCCACGGCCAGCCTGGGGCTGCTCCCGGGGCTTTTCTGTGCTCAGCATTGTCCTGGCCAAGTGTTATGGAGAGAGCCTGGCCAAGGAGCCTGGAGCCCCCAGGCCCTGCCCTGAGGCGTCAGCACTGCCCCAGCAGTGCCCATGGCCTGTCCCTGCTGCAGCCCCGGCACTGCCACCCCCAGGGCTGTGCCCAGCCCCGAGAGCACTCAGGCCCTGCAGCAACACGAGGGCCAGGAGGGCAGCGGGGCAGTGGCACGGGAGCAGCACTGGCAACACCAAGTGCTGCTGCTGCTGCTGGGCACAGCTGCTGTGCCAGCACTGATCTGCCCCAGCTCTGCACACAGACATTGCTGCTGCAGCTCCAGAGAAGGGAACAGAAGGGGCATCTCTGGAGAAATCTTTGCTGGGAGAATATTTATTTTATTTTGTTTAAAGTTACCAAGAGGGCTGCCCCTCATTGACACAGTCTCTGGGTCACAGAAAAGATGGAGAAAATCAAAAGGAAATACATCACAAATAATGACATTTCTTTGTGGACAATATTGAAAAGCTAAAACAAAGGAAAGGAAAGAACAAACGTGCAAGCAAACCAACAAGAAGAATCAAATGTGACTTATATTACAAATGATTTTTAGAAATTGGCAAGCAGTTTACTGTTTCTGAAACCATCTAGTGTTCAGTCTCCACAATGCAGCCTTGAGCTCCTGATTCCTCAGGCTGTAGATGAGAGGGTTCAGGACTGGAGGCACCACTGAATACAGAACAGACAGGGCCAGATCGAGAGATGGGGAGGAGATGGATGGGGGCTTCTGGTAGGCAAACACTGCGGTGCTGACAAACAG
Organism: Sturnus vulgaris; assembly: GCF_052056855.1. Classification (NCBI taxonomy): domain Eukaryota; kingdom Metazoa; phylum Chordata; class Aves; order Passeriformes; family Sturnidae; genus Sturnus; species Sturnus vulgaris. The sequence goes on from NW_028276110.1 coordinate 3,975,225, forward strand.
GGAGAGCACAGTCAGGTGAGGGAGGCAGGTGGAAAAGGCTTTGTGCCGGCCATGCTCAGAGGGGATCCTCAGCACAGCTCTGAAGATCTGCACATAGGAGAAAAAAATGAACACAAAACAGCCAAATACCAAACATACACTAACAGCAATGATCCCAAGTTCCCTGAGATAGGATTTGGAGCAGGAGAGTTTGAGGATCTCGGGTACCTCACAGAAGAACTGGCTTAGGGCATTTCCATGGCACAGGGGAAGGGAAAATGTATTGGCTGTGTGCATGAGAGCATTGAGAAAGGCACTGGCCCAGGCAGCTGCTGCCATGTGGGCACAAGTTCTGCTGCCCAGGAGGGTCCCGTAGTGCAGGGGTTTGCAGATGGACACGTAGCGGTCGTAGCACATGATGGTCAGGAGGAAATACTCTGCTGACATGAAGAACATAAACAGAAAGACCTGTGCAGCACATCCTTCATAGGAGATGTGTCTGGTGTCCCAGAGGGAATTGTGCATGGCTTTGGGGACAGTGGTGCAGATGGAGCCCAGGTCAGTGAGGGCCAGGTTGAGCAGGAAGAAGAACATGGGGGTGTGCAGGTGGTGGCCGCAGGCTACGGCGCTGATGATGAGGCTGTTGGCCAGGAGGGCAGCCAGGGAGATGGCCAGGAAGAGGCAGAAGTGCAGGAGCTGCAGCTGCCGCGTGTCTGCCAATGGCAGCAGGAGGAAGTGGCTGATGGAGCTGCTGTTGGACATTTCCTGTGTCTTGTCATGGTGATCTGCAAAAAAATAATCATGGAATAGTTCAGTTTGGAGAGGACTTGAAATCTCCCAGCCCAGCTTGACGGCACTTTCCCCCCACTGCCTGCCCAGGGCTCTGCTGCCTGGAGCTGTCCCTGCCAGCAGCTGCTTCCCTGTGCCCAGGGCTGGGCCCTGCCAGTGCTGCCAGGGCCCAGCCCAGCCCTGGGGGCTCAGCTCTGCCCTGCAGACCCCTCCCAGCACAGGGCACTGCCCAGGCCCAGCTCTGCCTCTGCAGGCTCTGATGGCAATGTCATAGCTATCCTGAGGAGGCTGGAAAAGTGACACTGATGCTGCCTGTGAGGAACCCTGTGCTAATTTCTCTCAGTGCCTGCTTTACTAAAATAAAAAAAAAATATATTTTTTCCAAATTGAACTTAGAGATTAATACCTATATGCCATTTCCCATCTACGCAACTCAGAGCAGTAGATTATAAAATCAGGATTTTCTTTTTATGTAGGCCCTGCCTCACTCTGCTCCCTGTGTAATCTACCTAGAAACATTCTGGAGTTCAATGTTATGCTGGGAGCAGCAGTCCTGAACAATGCAGCATCCTCACCACACAAGGAGAACACTTCCAAGCCTCACCAGCTGTCTCCTTCCACCCAGACCTTGTCCCCCAGTGCTGCGAGCAGCTCCCAGGGCTGGCTGAGAGCTGTCCCTGGCAGGCAGCAGAGTCCCTGCCCCTGCACAGCGCCCTGGGCTGCAGGACCCTGCTCTGCACCACAGCCCTGGGCACCCCTGGCTGCTCTACACAAGAGATCATCAGAGAATGTACTCACACAGTCTGCAGGCATTGGGATGTTGCAGCTTTAGGAGATCACTGCAGGAGCTGCATCTGCATTGTCCTGCAGCCAGAGGCTTCCTGTGCCAAGGGCTGGGAGTGATTCTGCCCCAGTCACTTCTGAGCATCTTCCCAGCCCTGACTGATTGAAGCTCTCTGTGCCTCTGTGCTGTGCCCGGGGTGGCTGCAGGCAGTGCCCCAGCCCTGCTGAGCTGTGCACAGGAGCTACTCATGAAGAGAAATGTGTTTTTGAAGCTCTTCTTGGTTGTCAGGATCACATTCTGATCCGGGAGCCCAGCCCATCTCAGCAGCACAGACACAGCACAAGGACTTTAATGACCCTCTTGGGGATTGGGGCTGAGTCTCTGAGCATCAGTCCCTGAGTGGGAGCTGAAGAAACCTCTCAAGAACTCCAAGTCACAATCAAACTCCAAAGTTTCTTGAAGTTTTAATGGTTCCCTCTGAGGGACACAACTGAGAAAGTGTCCCCAGGTTCCAGTCACAGCAGGAAATTGGAGGCAGAGATGACAAGTGAAGACAAAGAGAAGCCAAGTCTCGGTGCCCTGGGGCACAGCAGGGTCTGTGCCACCAAGGGCTGTGAGGAGACACCTTGTCCTGAGCCACTGGGGCCTCCTGGCACAGCCCCAGCAAGGCTGGCCACTGTCACCCCTTGTGCTGCCCTCAGCATCCCCCCACATCCCAGTGGCCTCAGGGATGTGCTGGGACGAGTCCCTGGGGAGCCTTGGTCAGGAATGGCCCTGGGGGCTCCTTCATGCTTCCAGGGACTGCAGGTTATTCAGAGGACTTTGGGTTTTGCTTTTGCCTTGCAGTCTGTGAGAGCTTTGTGCGATCATGGCTTCCAATTATCTGCTTTAATTAGTCTCTTGAGAGCCTTGGTAAGTAACAACACTCATTGGGGCTGATTAATGCTTCAAGATACTTCAGTTTTTTTAAGGTACTTGGAGGTTCCCTTTTGACACCAACTCTTCTAGTAGTTTATGCAATCATGGCCCCAATTATCTACTTTACTTAGTCCCTTGAGAGCTTTATATTGACATTCAGTGGGTCTCATTAATACATTGAGATACTCAAAGTTTTAAAGGTAGTTTGGATTTTCCTTTCCTGTCTGACTCTCTGAGAGGGTTTTGGGCGATCCTGGCATCCAGTTCTTTCCTCCAAGGAGTCCATGAGGAGCCTGTGTTGGGTATGGACTTCAGTGAGACCCATTAATGCTTTGAGACACTTTGGGTTGGACTCCTGGAAAGGTTTGTGCAATCTCCTCTCAGGCCCTGAGGTTCAAGGGCTCAGCACCAAATGCACCACGGGGCTGATTGGGATCAAGCAAGTCCTGACAAACCATGGCTCTGCCTTGATTTCCCTCTGGCCTGGTGCCATTCATTAGGAAGATTTTCAAATCCAGTTATGGAGAAATATTTCCAAGACATTCTAAGAAATACACATTCCTACTTTGAAGAGTGTATTTCATTGCTATTCTCCTTAGAGCAGAGGTGATTCGAGCATTCTGTGATTGATATTGATGCAGGGTCTCTCCTCAGGTCTGGCCTTCTCACAGAAGCTGCGCCTTGAGGTCTGACCCAGCGTGGACAACCTTGCTGCACATTCCCCAACTCCATTCTGTCTGTCCTCACTCACCTGGGACCTGCTTTGCTTGGAGAACTGGCTGCACACAGGCCAAAAGGAGTGCTCCCCTCCCCCCCCTTTTTTTTTTTCTGTTTTGAAGCAATCTACAACTCCTTAATGTCCCCATTGCAAACAGACACCTTCTATTAGTGTGTGCTAAAGCCAAGGTGCCACCAAGCAGCTTCCCCTTCCCCAAGGCAGAACCCTGCAAGAAATGTTTGAGTCCTTTGGACTCCTTGGTTCCCTGAGGCCTTGCAGTGTCACAAAGGCCCTTTGGTTCTGCACTGTCACAATGGAGATTTGGGTCCATGGGGCCCCACAGTGTCACAATGCTCTTTTGGGTTCCATGAGACCTTGATCTGTCACAGTGGACTTTTGGCTCCTCGAGGTTCCATACTCTCAACAATGGTCTTTGTAGTTCCAGAGTGTCACAATGGACTCTTGGTTCCAGGTGGCCCCACAGTGTCACCGTGGTCTCCTTGGTTCCACAAGGTCGTGCAGTGTCACAATGGCTCACAGGTTCCATGAGGCCCCACAATGTCACAGTGGACCCTTGGTCCCATGAGTTTCCCCAGTGTCACAATGGTTCCTTGGCTCCACGTGGCCCAGGTGTCTCACAATGGACTCTTGGTTCCGTGGGGCCCCGCAGTGTCACAGGGGTTTCCTTGGTTCTGTCAGGTCACAATGGACACTGCAGCGCCCCCTGCTGGCCGGGAGGACCTGGCACTGTGTGAGCACCTCCTGGTGGCCAACCCCTGCAACTGTGAGTGGCTTGTACTGGTTTGTACTGGTTTGTACTTGTTTGTGCTGGGATGGAATCCAGGGGTTGCTGGGACAAGGCTGAGGTCACTGGATTATACTGAGAGAGGGTGTGTGAATATCCAGGAGGACCTAGGGCTGTGTGTACTGTTTTGTACTGGGTTATACTTGTTTGTACTGGGATGTACTGATGGGGGTTACTGATTTGTACAGGGTTATACGAAGATGTGGTACTAAGGGTGACTGGTTTATGCTGGGTTATACTTTGTTATACTGGTTTATATTGGGATGGGGTGCTGGGAGTCACTGGATTATACTGGGTTATACTGGGATGTGATCCTGGGGTGACTGGGTTGTAGTGGTTTATATTGGGTTATACTGGGATATTCTGGATTTTACTGGGTCAAACTGGGGTGTCCTGGGTTATACTGGGAGGGAGCTTGGAGATGCTTGGCACTTCACTGGGAGCAACTTCTGGGGATGCTGGCTTTACTCGTTTTTACTGAGATGGGGCTTGGGACCTACTGGGAGTGACTTCAGGTTGTGCTGGCCTTACTGGTTTATACTGGGAGCTGCCACCATGGGCTCAGGATCTCAGGGGCGGCTCACAGTACTTACTGGTTTATACTGGTGCCATCCCAGTATAAACCTGGGAACCTCAGGACCACAGTAGGAGCCCCAGGACCACACTGGAAATGGATTTGGGTGCATGAGGCCTTACTGGTTTATACTGGGAGCTGCTGCCTCAGGCCTCAGGAGCTTGGGAGTGTCTCAAAGTGTTTACTGGTCTATACTGGTGCCTTCCCAGTCCACACCTGGGAACACTGGTAGGCACTTGTGGCCAAGCAGGACCTCAGGGCTGAGCTGGCCTTCACCAGGGCCTTGCTGAGCCACAGCTTCTCCAACTTCTCAGCCTGGCAACACTGCCTGTGGTTGCTGATGCCCACCAGGAACTACGGCAAGGGCACTGCCCCTGGAAGGCTGAAGGAAGGTGAGGGATTCTGCTAAAAACTCCCACAATTTTGCAAGATCCCCAAAATTTTCCAGCCCCTCCCTCGCCTAAAGTGTGAGCTGGTGGGTTCTGTTGCGTTGAATGGGTAGACCTGGTGTTCCTAAATCCCCATTGACTTTAATGGGTAGAACTCAGCTCCTGGATACCTGGGTGCCCCCATCGAGATATTGGGATTTCCCCCGGTGTCCCCTAGAGTTTTTGGGGTGCCTCCTTTGCCCACCCCAGAGCTGGAGCTGCTGCAGAATACCATCTTCACCAACCCCATGCACCAAAGCACCTGGGTGTACCTGCCCTGCATCCTCTCCTGAGGTAACTCAGGGCTCCCTCCTACCCCTGATATCTTCATCTGGAGTTTTGGGGTACCCCCTGAATGTTGGGGTGTCCCCCGATGTTGTGTTATGTTGTTTAATGTTAATTTTCCTTCTCTGTTGATGGTTCATCGCAGTTTCTTTCCCCTAAGTTAAGTACATAATGGTTTTTCCCTTTCCCGCCCTTGTCCTAGTCAGTCATCCTAAACCTCTCCCCTTTACCTGGAACCTTCCCTGTCCCTCACCCTAAACCCTGCCCCACGGGATGTCAATCCTTTGTAGCCCCTCCCTTTGTTCTAGAAGTTTCTGTGTCAAGCGTTCCCTCTTGTATTCATGATTGGTTATATTGTATGTATCCCCACCCTAGGTTTGCCTTATTGGCTCAATGTACCCCTTTCCCCACCTTCTGTACCTCCCCCCGTTACCCATTATGGCCAGAGTTTTGTGCCTTCCCCTTGCTCCTCCCTCGTACTTAAGCCTGTGTAGAACCCATTCTAACTGCCTTTTGCGGTTCCCCCTCCCAACCTCCGGGCTTGTTACCTTTTCCTTCAATAAATCCCTTCCCCCAGAACTGTAAAAGGTCTCTTCTGCGACTCTTTATCCCTCCCTGACGACTCGCCCAGGCGTAGCTGTTGCTACACCCCTTCTGCGGCTCCCGGAGTGGTGCCGGGGAGGGGCCACTCACCGACGTAGGCTTCCCGGAGCAAGCTGTTAGCCCAGGTGAGGTGGGCAGTGGGTGGAAGAAACGCCACTCCGACAGCCCCAGAGCTGCCAAGGGTCACCTGTGTCCTCATTGACTGGGAGGACAGTGGCCATCATCTTCTCCTGGCCTGTCAGGGTGAGTCAGGGCACTTGGGTGCCGCAAAAATAGCTCTGATGTCCCCAAATATTATCTGGGTACATCTGGATACTGCCCAAAATCACATGGATCCCCCTCAACAATCACCTGGGTACACCTGGATATCCCCAACAATCACTTTGGTACCCCCAGAAATCACCTGCATATACCTGGGTACCCCCTGGACACCTGGATCACCAAAAATCCCCGGGGACCCCCAGAACTAGTGTCCCAAACATCCTCACTGCTTTGATTGGGTAGGCCTGGTGCCCCTAAACCTTATTGCCTTTAAAGGCTAGACCCGCTATCCCTTAATTCCTATTGATTACAATGGGTTAGACCTGGAATCCTGTTTATCTCCATTTATCTCTACAAATCCCTCCCAGTGGCCCCACTTTTGCTTCGGTGCTCCCAGTCACCCCAGTGTCCCCCTTTAGCCCTTCCCAGTGCTCCCAGTTTAAACAGTAACTCTTCCCAATCAAGCCCTATCAATGGATAGACCTGGTGTCCCTAAATCCCTATTGACTTCACAGGGGTAGACCTGGTTTCCTTCGATCCCCTTAGACTTCAGTGGGCAGAGCCGATGTTGCAAAACTTTTCATGCTGAAAATCCCAATTTTGGACTTGGAACTCCCAGCTTTTGGGCTGAAAATGGAAATTTTTTTGCTTACTTGGAGGCACAGCTCATGCATGGACAGCAGGTGAGGGATTCAGGATTTGGGATTGGCCTCCAGGAATTCATCCAGGATATCCAGAGTATCGGCACTAATATCCTGGAGCAGATATTCCCAGAATTCAGCCCAAGATTTCCCCCAAATTGACACAAATGTCCCCATTTTAGGACTAAATTTCAGAAAAATCCCCACTGACATTAATGGATAAACCAGGTGTCCCTAAATCCATATTGACTTTAATGGGATACACCTGGTGTCCATAAGTCCCTATTGATTTCATTAGTCATGTCTAATGTCAAAAAAATGTGTATTGGGAGATTGATATTACAAGAGATGAGGCAACTGAGAGACGTTGTAAAAGATGGTTTATGGCCTCGTGGTGTCAGTCTCATAGAAGGGTGAGACATTAAAGGTGTTGCATGCAATGCCATAATAGCAGAAGCTGCCTCATTCTTAGTTACAATGCCTTAAGTTCATTTTTTAGCCAATCAAATACTTCTGTGAAGTTTGCCAGCATCCTTTTACACCAATCATTAATTGCTTTCCTTCCCATGGCTTTGCAGTAATGTGTCATTTTTCAACCAATCCTATAACACTTCACAAACCTACATTGATACATCTTAAACTTCTAATCAACTTTATAACAGGTTCTATTGCTAAGCTTTACAATCCTTTATTATCTTACTTAACATACTGCTTTGCTTACAGAATGCATATTTCTGTTTGCTTAAAACATATTTCTACTTAAACTAAAAATTTATATTCTTCTTTTATACCTATTTTACTTTTAATGCTCGCATTGTCCAAGATTTCTCCAAGGTCTTAGGTCAAACCTTGGATCCATCTCAGTCTCTGAGCCTGTATGCACAAGGCCCTGAGAGCTCTCTGTGCCTGCATTTCCCACTCCACCTCTCATCTCTGTCTCCAATTTCCTGCTCACACTGGAACCTGGGGACACTTGCTCAGTCGTGGCCCTCAGTGAGACCCATGGGCAATATCAGACATTTTGGAGTTCGATTCTGTCCAAATTCTTCAGAGGTTTCCTAGAAAACAAAGGTTCTGCCTTGATTTCCCTCTGCTCAGCTGCCATTCATTTGGAAGTTTTTCAACTCCAGTCATGGAGAAATATGACAAAGACCTTCTTAGAAATATCCATTCCTATTTTCAAGCATGTATTTTATTACAGTTGTCTTTAGACCAGAGGTGATTGCAGCATTCTGTGATTGATATTTGTGAGAAATGGATTTGTAAAGGATTCTCAAAGCCTGACTGAAAACTCACACAGTCTTGTACATCTGTATGCAAACTCTGAGATAACTGTGCTGACTCAGAATGGCCCTGGAATAGAGAAGACATTGCTGAGAGAGAGATTGAACTAGAAACAAGTTTCAAACAATGGCCTTGCAAAAAGATCAGATATTTTGGAGAATTAGAAGTGTGAAAGGTGAATTGTGGCAAGACTATGTGGAATAAAATACAAGGTGATTGGTGTTAGAAGTATTAGCACCATTGTGTGGCAAAAGCTAATAGGCTGAAAACCACTTATAAAATACTGTAAGAAGGAAATAACTTGGCTTTTGAGAGAATGGCATTAAGTTTTAGATCTCTTATGTTTCACCTTTCAAGTAGTCTGATAATGGAATAAAATATTTTTAAAACCTTTCTTCTTGGCCCCATTTCTGTAGAGCTGGGATTTTCCAACAGTGCTGAGTCCCTGGACATCAGTCCCTGAGAGGGAGCTGAAGGACAACGTCTCAAGAACTCAAAATTAAATTGAAACTCCAAAGTTTATAGAAGTTTTAATGGTGCCCACGAGGCATAAGACTGACAAAGTGTCCCCAGGTTCCAGTTAGAGCAGAACACTGGTGGCAGTGATGACAGGTGGGGACAAACAAGGGAAAGGTGTCTCTGGTGCTGAGCACACCTGGATGTGTTTCAGGAATGCAAAGGGCCAAGGGCTGAGCCCCAGCCCCTGGCAAGGCAGATCCTGTCCCTCCCTCATTGCTCAGGGCTCTTCCCGGGCCACTGGGCTCTGGCCATGTGCAATGCCAAGGGCAGCACCATGGGGCGGCCCCTGCCAGGCTGCTGAGCAGGGACAAGGAGGCAATGAGGCCCCAGCACAGCAAGGCTCACTTGTCCCCTGCTGGCCTCAGGCCCAGGGCCAGCCTGCATGGCCCAAGTGCTGCAGGAGTTGGCTCTGTCAGGGCCTTTCAGCTGCTGCCCATCCCTGTGCCCTCTGCAGCCCAGGCTGTCCTACGGTGTCCATGCCCTGCGCCTCTGTCCCTGCAGGCTGTCGTCATCCCCCGGCTGCCCCACCTCGCTGGCCCCTTCCTTTGCTGACAGCTCTGCCTCCTGCCTGCCTCTGCCTGCACACACAAAGCCTTGGGCTGCTCCAGACTCCTTCTGAGGGATGTCTGGCACCACACCTCTGCCCTAGGAAGGAAATTTCTTTCTCCTTTTTTCCAGTCTGGACCTCCCTGGCTTTCCAACTGGCATTAATTCTTTCTTTCTCTGACTGTTTTCCACTATATCAAAAGGATCCACTGTCTCTGAAACCACTCTTTAAACACTGTCATGGCTCTTGTCTCCTGTTCTCTCCACCCCAATGAGCATAGAGCTTCTTTGTCCCTATATAGTGGTCAGGTGCTTGTAGCCTCTAAACCCCACCTCGGGAGATCTTTGTGTCTTCTCTGAGGTGTTTGCAATTGAAGAAGTTCTGCTCATAGTCTAAGCGAATCACCAGAGCACAGGGCAAGCCACACCTCTATGTCTGGGCTACTTTTTGTTTAGGAGCAATCTTTGGATATATGGAATTTGGGAGGTGAAATCCCAATTTTGGTCCTGGTCCCTGCACAAGAAGGCTGATTCTTTTCCATAGGAAGGAAAGAACAGAACCCAAGTGTTTCAAAGGCAGAAGAGGAGAGAGGTGGCTCCTGGGAGGCCAAACCAGCCACACTTGTTTCTCCTAGAAGCTTTTGTCATGGAGGAATCCTTGGATATATGGAATGTGGGAGGAGGAATCTCAATTTTGACCACAGACACCTTTAGAAAAAGGATGGTTCTTTCCCATTACAAGGAGAGCATGGAGGCCCAGTGTTTGGAAAGCAGGTGAGAGGCAGCCCCCAAGAGGCCAAGGGCAGCCAGACCTGTCTGTCCTGGCAGCTTTCACTTGGCAGGAATCCTTGGAGGTATGGAGTTTTGGAGTTGGAATTCCAATTTTGTCCATGGGCACCTGGCTGAGATGGATGTATTTTTCCTATAGAAAAGCAAAGCGTGAAGTCCAAGTGTTTTGGAACAAGATGAGAAGTGGCCACCCATGGGCCAAGCCAGACCTGTCTCTCCTGGCACCTTTCATCTAGGGGCTATCCATGGACATAGGACACTTTGGAGGTGGAATCTCAATACTGGCCATGGGCATCTGGCCAGGAAGAAGGAAATTATTATTACTATTTTCTTTTCATTAGGAAAGTACAGAGCCTCAGAGTTTGAAAGGCAGATGAGAGCTGGCCCTGAGGAAGCCAAGGCCAGCCAGACTTGTCAGTCATGGCAGATTTTATCCAGGAGCAATCCTTGGATATCGGGAATGCTGGAGGGAGATTCCCAATTTTGGCCATGGGTGCTTGGTCAAGATGGATTTTTTTTACCATAAGAAAGAAAAGTACATGGTCCCAGTGTTTGAAAAGCAGATGAGAGGTGGCCCTTGGGTGGCCAAGCCAGACAGATCAGTTAGTTAGTCCTGTTAGTCCTGGCAGATTTCATCTGGGAACAATCTTTTTATATTGGGAAATTTGAAGGGGACATCCCAATTTTGGCCATGGACAGCTAGAGGAGAAGGACACTTCTCTCCCATAGGAAGGAAAGCCCAGAGCCCCAGTGCTTCAGGGGCAGGTGAGAGGCAGCCCTCGACATGCCAGGGTCAGCCAGACCTGCCAGAAATCACCAGGAGGCCCAGCCAGCCAGAACTCTTCCATGCTCCCTTCGTTTCATGGGACCCCACAGTGTCCCCATGTTCCCTTGGTTCCATGAGGCCCTGCAGTGTCACAATGTTCCCCTTGCTTCTGCAGTGTCACAATGGCCCTGTGCTTCCATGAGGCCTCACAGTGTCACAATGTTTTCATGGATCCACACAGCCCTGATGTGTCACAATGGCCCGTTGGCTCCATGCGCCCTCACTGTGTCACAATGGCTCCTCTGTGACACTACAGGCTCCACAAGATCACCATGGACCCTTGGTTCCTTGGGGCCCTCAAATTCCACAATGGTCTCCTTGATTCCATGAGGCACCAGAGTGTCACAATGGCCCCTTGGTTCCATCAAACACCACAGTGTCACCATGGTGTCCACATTGTCACAACTGACCCATGGTTCCATGAGGTTCCACAGTGTCACCATGGTCGCAGGCTGGATGAGATCGATGTCCCAGGCACCTCGGGATGCTCGGAATGCCCGTGTGGGGCCAGGGCCGGGTCAGGCCTTGGTTTGTGGTGGGACAGAGCCCCGCCCCCAGCCATGGCCTGGCACAGCTGCCAATTACAGAGCAGGGGCAATGCTAACCCAGCTCTGATTGGCCGAGCTGTCAATCAATCACACAATAGCAGCTGGTGCCTGCCCTGACTCTGATTGAGCAAACAACTGGAAGTCCCTCCCAAGGGGCGGGGCCCATGAAGGCCCAGGGGGTTAAAAGCCGGAGCACGAGGTCAGCCCATGGTGTGGATCCTGCCTTCTGCTGGGGTTCTCCTGTGAGCCAAGCTGGAACCCATGACATTGGTACCTATATTTGTATTTCTCTATACATCTTCTGTTGTTCTCTATTTCTTCTCCTAATGCTACTTGCCTGAAATACTTTTGGGTAATTTAGTATCTTCAGGATTAAAGGTTTTTCAGTTAAATGGTCTAAGTCAAGGAATTTAATGCTATGGTATGAGTTTTATGTTGAATTGGATGTTGTATGAAATGTTTTGTCCATGTTCCTTGATTGTCTATATTTTGCCAGCAAAATTTTGTGTCATTTTGACGTCTTAATTCAATTGGTTAGAGCTGGTATCACTGAGGTTGTGGGTTCAATCCCTGTGTGGGCCATTCACTTAGGAGTTGGACTGGATGATCCTTGTGGGTCCCTTCCTATCAAGAATCTTCTTTGCACCTGGCCATGTTGAGAATATCTGGCTGGGGTTTCTCCTGTGCATGAAACTCAAGTGAAGGAACCTTTGGTCAACCCCAGCATTTCAGTGTTCTGGGGTGTTCCAGCCCTGCAGGCTCACCATGGCCTCTTGTTTGCATCAGGCCCTGCTGTGTCACACTGGCCCTTGGTTCCATGAGCATCTGGAGTGTCACACAGCTTGATGACATTTGTCCTTGCTGCCCCTGCCATCCCACTGCCCCAGCAACAGCCCCGAGCCACCCGTGAGGGACAGGCCCTGCTGGGCCAGGCCTGGGCTCAGGCCTTGGCCTTTCTGCTTCCTCCAGCCAGCCCAGGCCTTGCTCAGCATTGCAGTTCCCTGCTCACAGCCTCGGGCTCCTGCAATCCTGCCCTCAAGGATCTGCTCTCACCAGTCCCTGGGGAGCCTTTGGCACTCCCTGCCCTCAGTGGGGCCAGTGATGCTCCAAGGGACTTGGAGTTTTGCTTCTGATTCCTTGAGCAGCTTCTTCAACCTTCTCTCAGTGCCTGAGGGTCCTGGACTCAGCCCCAAATCCACAGAGGGTCTCATTAAAATACAGAAAGCTCTTTGTCTTCCTTCAATTGTCTTCACATCTCCAGGCCTTGTGCAGATGATTGGAATCAGTTTGGAGTATGTTTAAAGACGAAGATTTTGAAGTGCACATCATGATTTTTGTTTTTAAGCAGTGGAATATTTTTTTACTTTTCAGCTCAGAAAAGAGCTGACGGAAGCATTCCCCAAGTGATCTTGATGCTGAATGTCTCCTTAGGAGGTCTGGGCACACAGAAGAATGAGCCCCTTGCAGGCTGACCCTGTTTGGACAACCTGCTCCTCACCCCCAGCCTCCCCATGTCTGACATCGCCCACCTGGGACTGACATCCCTGTGCCCTGCAGCAGAACCTTGTCCCCTGAGCTCTGCAGCTGGCTGTCCCAGCCCATTGCACCATGTCCCACCTGCTCTCCTCAGGGCTCTGCCTGCACACAGGCCCAGGAGAAATTTTCCTGTTTGTGAAGAAAGAATGGAAAAGCCTGAGCAGTTTTCCTGAACAACAAACCCCACTGAGGAACCACATGCTCAGTCCAGGCTGTCTGGAATGATGTCACCTTCCTACGAGGGACAGTGTGACCAGCAATGATCTCTGTAAGCCGAATTCTGAGTCTTTCAGCTGAATTCTCTGTCCCTGTCCTTTCCCTGGATCTTTGTTGTAGATGGAAGCTGCTGGTGCCATTCTCAACTTTAATCTCACTTTTGAATGCAGACAGATGTTCCCAGGTGTGTTAAGCAGGATTTGCTCAATATTTATGCAAAACATTTGTGTTCTGTTGGAGTGAAGGGGCCATTTTGACACAGAGGAGGTGACATGGAAGCAAGGAGTCAGTTGTGACACTGGGGTCCCATGGAACCAGGGGCCATTTTTGCTCTGCAGAACCAACACAGCTGCTGGACCTTTCCTGATTTCAGGGATCAGGACTTGACACTGAAATTGTAGAGAGTGTTTCATTGGCAGCTGGGACACATGGGGGGATATTTCCTCCAAACCACGTGTACCTGTTCAAGACAGGTTCCAGGTATAAATACACATGGATCCCACAAGCCCACACCTCCCTGCCCACCCATCAGCACCTTCTCCTGCTTTTATTATAATTAGCTGCCACCTCTCCTGGAGGTTGTGTTTGGTGGTTTTTGGGATGAAGGCTGTATGTCTTCCTCAGTAATCACTGTTTGACCTCTGATTTTGGGCAGGTGCAGTGGAGGTTTGGCTCTTCCTCAGGTCAGCTTGTCCCACTCAAACCCACCTGGCTGGTCCTGGTTGGTTTCTGGAGCCACAGGTTTCTGCTTTGTTGGGTCTGTACAATAGCTAGGTCTTGCTTTGCTGAGTTTTTGCAATATATCTTAATGTTTTTTTCCTGGTACTTAAGTTCCTATGTGGTTTGTTACATACGGTTAAGCTATGTGTTCTATTTCCCCTCCACTTGCTTAAGCATATTATATGCTTTTAAAATTCTGAATTTTCAAATCCATAGATGTTCCCCATCTCATTTCCCCCCTTTTCTTCTAAATGATGCAAATTCTTTTGCTTTCTAAGATACCAATCATACTCTCTATGACTGTCTTTACCTAGTTGATTCAATAACAGGATAGGCATTGTAGCCATTCTTTGTGACTGTTTCAAATTCCAGAAAATCATAACCAAGAACAAAACTTAAACTGATCAGAACTAACAAAACTACTATCAGATGACACAATCAGTGTAGAAACCCTGCTGCAGTAGGAGACCACCCAAAAAATACATCCCACCAGTGGTGAGATGTGTCTCCCTCCAACCTTCTATGGTCTCCTTATAGTCTGTCTCATGGTCTATTGTGATGAAGATCTTCTTTCCCATACTTCTCATTTCTTTCAGAATTTCCTGAATATCTCTGTGTTTTAGTAGCTCTATAACTAGAGTGAGATTCATTCTTCTGGGCACAGACAATACATCCTGCACAGTTGTCATGTTTGCCTTGATATACTGATGTGATACAACAGGTGCCCAATAGGAGAAATTGCACCCCTCAATTTTGACCAAGTTACAAATGCACAAATCAGATTGTGTTTCCTTTATAATGAACTCGTCCACTCTTATGGTGGGGCATGCTGTTCTGAGGCATACACAGCCCTGATCTATATATACCAGCAAGGTTGTCTGGTTGACTGAATGGATTCTGAAGAGACAGATGCTTTGTTGTGTATCCAGGCAGATATCTCGGTCATTGTTGACATTTCCTTCACATCCAAACCTCAGTTGTTTTCTTGTGGCACATAGCTCTGTGTTAATAATCTGCCACTTCCCTTTAACCTCTTGTGCCCACGTTCTGTGTTCAGATAGATGTAGCACAGTTCCCTCGTGGCTTAATTCCAAAAGCCTTGGTTTCACATCCCTCTATTTAAGCCTGAATTGAGAACAGTTAGTGAAGCATGTGTCACAACATTCAGTACCAATTTGAATGGGTTTTAGAAGTCCCTGAGGAATCCGTCCTGAACAAATGCAAATTTGCATCCCCAGACATCTTTCCCTGTCCAGACAGTTGTGTTTGATATTTGTAACACCTGCCACAGAGACTTAGGAGAGTCAAAGTCAGAAGCTTTCCCCTGACACACATAAATGCCAGTCCCATTGTATATAGGAGGTCTTGCACACATGTCTGCCATAGCCATGGCTATGATCATCAGAGCCACAGCTTTCCAGGCTGCACCTGCCTGATTCTCCATGGTGACTGTGAAGCCTTTTTAATTCCAGTGTGATGTCTCTATGCTGCTTGTTCTCTGATCTTGATGGCAGTGAAGGAGGTGAGGAGCACCTGGTATGGTCCTTCCTACTGTGGTTCCAAAGTCTTTTCTGTGAGAGACTTCACATACACACAATCTCCAGGTTGTACATTATGTACTGGTCCATCCAATCCCCTACACCAGCTTCTTTCTACATGTTTCCTGATATTGCTGAGTTGTTTCCCCAGGGCCACCATGTATTCTGTGATAGTTTCTTCCCCTATTTGTGCTGATGTTCCCTTCTGTATTGCATAAGGTCGCCCATGCAGGATCTCAAAAGGACTCAGCCTTTCCTTTGCCCTTGGTTTAGTTGGGATGTGTAAAAGGGCTAAAGGAAGGGATTGAGGCCAAGGCAGATTGACCTCCTGTCCCAATTTAACAATTTGCTGTTTGATTAAATGATTCATCTTCTGCACTTGTCCACTTGACTGGGGATGATATGGGGTATGTCATTGCCAATCTATACCTAAACTATTACTAACCTGATGTACCACATTTGCAATAAAATGGAGCCCTCTATCTGAAGAAATGGCAGCTGGACCCCCAAATCGTGATTCTATCTCTTTTACAAATGCCTTGACCACTTTTCTGGCCTTAGCAGTTGTAGCTGGGAAAGCCTTAGGCCATCCTGAAAAGGTATCAGTTAATACCAGTAAATAACAAAGCCCCCTTTTCTTGGGAGTTCTGTGAAGTCTATTTGCCATAATTGGTCAGGTACATTTCCCTTCTCAATTTCACCTGTTTTGGGATTTGTTTTTAGGATTAGTCTGGAGGCAGAGATCACATTGTTGAGTTACCTGCTTCACTGTAGTGTATCAATTTCTAGCCATGCTGTTGTGATTTAAGTGTTCATACACAGTCTCTGGTCCCCAGTGTCTTTTCCTATGCTCCTCCCTTATTACAAACCATATTAGATGGCCAGGTATGATTACCCTTCCTTCTGGGGTAGGGCTCACCCCTCTTTACTGTATGTCTCATCCAAATTTGTAATTAGCTTCAGATCCTCTTTGTCATAATTTGGTTTACCCTCAAGGGAGATTTTCCTGTCTGGGATTAGAGCTCCTTCCAATTGTGCCTCTTTTATTGCTGCTTCTTTTGCCTCCCTGTCTGCCAGCTCATTTCCTTTTTCTGATTCCAAGTATGCCTTTTGATGTGCTCTGATGTGCATAATTGCTATTTTCTTTGGGAGCTGTACTGCCTGCAACAATTTCAGAATTTCTTCTGCATGTTCAGTGTTTTTCTTTTGAGAATTCAGTAGCCCCCTTTCCTTTCACATTGCTCCATAAGCATGCACAGCCCCAAAAGTGTTCTTTGGATCCATGTCTATGTTCACATTCTCACATTGGGTCAATTGCAAGGCTCGGGTCAAGGCGATTTTCACATTTTGTGCAGAGGTATTGACAGGCAATGGTTCTGACTCTGTTACCTCATGGCTGATGGAGATGCCATATCCTGCATGCCTTTTGCCATTCAGGACATTGCTGCTTCTGTCCATGAACCAGTCCTCTGCATCTTCCACTGAGGAACATCCTTCAAATCCAAGCAGATTGAGGATGTTGCTTCAATGGTTTCCAAGCAGTCATGGTGTACTGGTTCTCCTGTGTTTCCACTGAGGAAAGAAGCTGGATTGACAATGTTAGTGATCACAATCTCCACATCATCCTGTTCTACCAGTATGGATTGGTATTTCAGGAACCTCTGTGCAGAAAGCCACTACCTGCCCTTCATTTCTAATACTGCAGACACTGTATGGGACACCAACACAGTCATTTTTTTTGTCCCAAAGTGAATTTTCAGGCTTCCTGGATATTTAGCACTACTGCTGCTACCACATTCAGGCATCCTGGGTATCCTTTTGTGGTCACATCCAATTGCTTGGAGATGTAGGTGACTGCTCTGTGATATCTAAATCTTGTGCCAATACTCCCAGGGCAATTCCCTGTTTCTCATGAGAAAACAAAAAGAAAGGCTTCCCCAGTTCAGGGAGTCCCAGAGCTGGAGCTGACATCAGGGCCTTTTGCAATTGTTCCAAGGCTCGTGTGGCCTGTTTGTCCCATTGCAGATGCTTCTGTTCAGAGTTGATCAGTGCACACAGGGGTTGAACAAGCAACTCGTAATTATAGATCCAAAGGCGACACCACTCAGTCATTCTGAGGAAAGTTCTCAATTCTTTCACAGTCTGTGGTTTTGGTATTTGGCATAGAGCCTCTTTTCAGGCTTGCCCCACAATTCTTTGCCCCACATTAATTTCACACCCCAAGTAAGTGACTTCCTGCTGCATTACCTGGGCTTCCTTCTTAGACACTCGGTGCCCTTGGAGCCCCAAAGAGTTTCAGAGACTCACTGTCCAAGGCATGCAAGTGTCTTCTGTCTCAGTGGTGATCAGGATGTCATCTCTGTATTGGAGCAGTCTCCCCTTCCCGGGTGGGGTTTCCCAAGACTCGAGATCCTTGGCCAGTTGGTTGCCAAATATGGTGGGGAAATTCTTGAATCCTTGAGGCAGTACAGTCCAAGTGAGCTGGGTCCTTTGTCCACTTTTCCATTCCAAGGCAAATATCTTTTGGCTGGCTTCATGGAGAGGGAGGCAAAAGAAAGCATCTTTCAAATCTAAACCAGTAAACCAGGTTAGTTAAGGTGTCAATACTGTTAACAAAGTGTATGGGTTTGCTACTACAGGACATAAATCCTCTGCTATTCTATTGACTGCTCTTAAATCCTGGACTACTCTGTACGTTCCATCAGGTTTGTGAACTGGTAATATGGGAGTGTTCAAATCAGATTCACATTCCCTTAACAGACCCCATTGCAAGAATTTTTCTATTACCAGCTGGATTCCTTCCCTCCCCTCTCTTTTTAAGGGATATTGTTTTATCCTTACTGGTCACTGTCCCTCTTTAAGCTTTGCCTCTACTGGTGATGCATTCTTAGCTCTTCCTGGCTTCTCAGTGGCCCACACACCAGGGTACACCTGGTTGATGATATATTCCCCCATTTTTCCTTCTATGGGAACCTCATTATTTGAATATATTCTTGAGTATCCACCTCCAGAGTAACCTCCCCTTTTTCAAATCTGATTGTTGCATTCAATTGTTCAAGCAAATCTCTTCCAAGGAGTGCATGTGATGAATTAGACATAAGGTATAAGAATTATGTATAAGAATTTATGCAAGCCTACTAGTTTTCCCAATTTATATTTCAGTGGTCCACAAAAATAAACCTTTTCAGCTTGGCCAGTGGCTCCCTTAAACATAATATAATCTTCTTCCTCCTGAGTGAAAGCTGTGTTTAAAATCGAACACATTGTCCCTGTATAAATTAAAAATTTTATTTGCTTTTGATCTTTTCCTTCCCCTAGCTTCATTATAACCAAGGGATCAGCTAGGGAAGATCCCCCTGGTTCCTGTCAGTCTTCATTTACATTTGCCACTACCCGTGCTTTTTTGTTTCCCTTTCCTCAGCGTTCTGGGGATTCATTTATTCAGTGGCCTAATTGCTCACATAGAGCACATTCCTGTCTTCCTAGGTGTGGAGGGGGAAGCCCCTTTTGAAAATTTTCATCTTCCTTTGTAACTACTGCCATCACCCTTCCTTGTTTCTCCTTATTTCCTTCTTCTCGATTGCTAAACACCCTCCAGCCTACATCCAATAATATTTCTAAGTTTCTTCCTTCAGTGGGTCTGAATTTCTGAAGTTTACATCTTCTATCACCGGTGGATTGACCTAAAAATAATGACACTAACTGCTGTATCCCGATATCTGATCTGGGTCCAAAGGTGTGCTACGACGCATTGTGTCTCAGCCTGTCTGAGAACTCAGGTGGTGACTCAAAGGGACCTTGTTTAATAGCATATAAAGCTGAGCAGTTCATAGATTTGGGGATGGCTTTCTCTATTCCCTTTGCAATCCACTCCTGATATTCTTGTACCTTCTGTCTTCCTGTCATTCTATTCACATCCCACTTTGGGTCCTGGAGGGGAAAGAATTCCTTTACATCCTCTCCCATGTCTTACAGTGCTCCTGGGCCAAATCCCAGGGTACCTTTGGGATCAGCTGTTTCTCTGGTTCTGTCATTGCATGGAACAGTAACTGTATAGCATTCCAATCCGGGTTATGTGATTTCACTATTAACCAAAAGTGTTCAGCTATACTTAGAGGGTCCTTTCTGTAATCCTTTACATTCCTTTTCCAAATTTCCAAATCATTGGTATTGAAGGAAACGTTTAGTAGTATCATTGTTCCATCTGCTCCCACTTCTTGTCTAAGAGGTGCCTGCAAAGGTGCTGGTTGTTCCCTAGCTTTGCCCTTGTATGGGAGGATGCTGGACTTTCCAGTGGTGTTGGACTTTGATCTGGTGCCCTTCCTGGGCTCCCACCCAACTCTAGTGATTGAGGAGGGGAGATCATCCAGATCAGAGTCTTCTTCCTTATATACCTTGTCATTTTTAGTGCACTTCTGACCAAGACTACAGGCTGAGCAGCATCATTTTAATATATGTGAGACCCTTCTGTGTTCTCTTTACATTGCTAGGATCAGTGGGTCTTGTGGAGGGTTAATACCACAATCCCTTTGCCATTCTGGGTGGTTCTGTGAGATGAAAAACATCTGCATATGGTGCCTCATCCCATTTTCCTTCCCGCCTTAAAAACAACATTAACTTCAACATGGTGTTACAGTCCCATGTTCCATTTAATGGCCACTTCTTCTGATTTCTAGAGAGGCCACCATTGATTCGAGTATTTGATGAAAACCCTTTTGCTCTCCGTTTCTCCTGTCCCCACAACTTCCTTCCTGTGGGTTAGTATACATCCTAAAGGGCTCTTCCTAGGCACCTCTTTATTTTGCTGGGTCCCCATGATTTATCTCCTTATTTCTCTTATCTCCTCTCCCAAACCTCTGCTGGCAATATTCTTTCACTTCCTCCCAGTGGTCATCGAAAATGTGCCAATCCTTGGGAACTGAAAGACTCTTTGCACAGATCAAATTCACAGTTTCACACTCAACCTGTATTAATTCCTGAATTTGATGCCATGGGTCCGGGGTACACCTGGGGCATGTAGGCGTCCACCTCCAAGATCTGCAGTGCCACTTCCTTTTGCACCAATTTCACTGTAGGAGGTCCCAGGCTGGATGCCACCTTGGTGTCCAAATTGCTGGTCCACAAGCAAAGCAAGGAATTGGTCTAACCCTTCTAGGTTCCCTTTCGATTAGAGGTTGCTCCCAATCAAAACCCAGATAACTATCTATGGAATCTGAGAATATTCCTCCTGCTCTATTCCCCCGTCCTCCCGTACCAACCGTACAAGTTTCCCTTGATCACTCAAGAAATCCGGGGGCTCAGTCTGGAGCCACCTAGAAAGGGCTTCCTCCTTGCTTGGTCGAGCCCTCCGCACTCACTCCCAGCTTCCACCACCTTTTTAACGCTGACAGTTTTCAAAAAAAATCACTGACCTGTCAGTTACAGACACAAGAGGGCAGCATTACATCAGAAACAATAGAATCTCACGCTTCAGAAAAGAACAGAAATCTTAACTTGTTGCAATGACAGTTAATAACACAAGAGGGCAGTGTTACACCAGATATTGCACAGGTCCACTACAGAAAACAGAGAAGACATTCCCCAAAATCCAAACTCTCCACCACCAAAATGAGAGTGATGCAAACACAAAACACCAACCACCATATAAAATACTTCCTTCCACCACCCTACAACAAACAACAAGCACAATTTATGGCAGTTATGGTTATAGCAGTGAGTTATGCTGTTAATAATATTGATAACACTGTAGGTCCTGTTCAAGTTACCCCCAAACTTGCTAGTGGCCACCCTAAGTGGTCAACAGAAACCCCTTTGTCAGCTTCCAAATACCTTCCCCAAACCTGTCAGCTCTGTGTGTCGAATGTCTCTGACACACTGTTAGCCATGTGCAGGCATCCCTTGTGTCTTACAGGCTCACCTTACCTTGGGCCTCTCCCAGAAAATTTTGGTAAAACGTTCCTCGAGGCCATATAGGAGGTTGTTTGCTCATCCCTGGAGAGAGTGACCGGGGAGCAGAGGTCAGCTCCAGAAAAAGTCCGGGGTGCACTGGGATGTCAACGTCCCCTGTGCTCCAGCAGACAGACGAAGACCTTCTGGCCGGCTCAATAACTGATTTCGAGAATCAGCACTTGACACTGCAATTGTAGAGAGTGTTTCATTGACAGCACATGGGGGACACATGGGGGGATATTTCCTCCAAACCACGTGTACCTGGTCAAGACAGGTTCCAGGTATAAATACGCATTGATCCCACAAGCCCACACCTCCCTTCCCACCCATCTCCACCTTCTCTCCCTTTGTATTATTATTAACTGCCAACCCTCCTATTGGTTGTGTTTGGTGGTCTTTGGGATGAAGGCTGTGTGTCTTCCTCAGTAATCGCTGTTTGAGCTCTGCTTTTGGGCAGCCACAGTGGAGGTTTGGCTCTCCCCCAGGTCAGTTTGTCCTACTCAAAACCACCTGTCTGGTCCTGGCTGGTTTCTGGAGCCACAGGTTTCTGTTTTGTTGGGTTTGTACCATAGCCAGGTCTTGCTTTCCTGAGTTTTTGCAATATATGTTATCTTAAAGCTTTTTCCTGGGAAATAAGTTCCTATATGATTTGTTACACACTATTTCTGCTATGTGTTCAATTTCCCCTCTACCTGCTTAAGCATATCATAGACTTCTAAAGTTCTGAATTTTCAAAACCATTGATGTTCCCCATATCACTAGACCACACTGGGAGCAGGTTTGGGTGCATCACCCCTTACTGGTTTATACTGGGAGCTGCTGCCACAGGTCTCAGGGGCTCAGGAGTGGCTCCCAGTGCTTACTGGTTTATACTGGTGCCCTCCCAGTATAAACGTGGGAGCCCTTAGACTACACTGATGATGGGTTCGGGTGCATGAGTCCTTACTGGTTTATACTGGGAGCTGCTGTCATGGGCCTCAGAAGCTCGGGAGTGGCTCCCAGTGCTTACTGGTTTATACTAGTGCCATCTCAGTCTATGCCTAGGAACACCAGTGGGTGCTGGTGGGCAGGCAGGACCCTGAGGCCAAGCTATCCTTTGCTGGGGCACTGCTGAGATGTGACTTCTCCAACTTCTCAGCCTGGCACCACTGCCTGCACCTGCCAGGGACTCCAGAACGGGCGAGGCTGGGGCACAACCCCACGAAAGGCTGAAGAAATGTGAGCAATTCCCCAGTAAAATTCCCACAATTTCACAGGATCCCCAAAATTTTCCAGCCCCTTCCCTCACCTAAAGTGGGAGGTGATGCATCCTGCTGGGTTGAATGAGTAGAACTGATGTCTCTAAATCCCCTTTGACTTTAATGGGTACACCTGAACTCTGGTACACTTGAGTATTCAAATATTGGGGTGTCCCCCACTGTCCCCTAGAGATTTTGGGGTGCCCCCTTTGCCCCCCCTCCCCCCCACAGAGCCAGAGCTGGTGTAGAACACTGTCTTCAGCAACCCCATGGACCAAAGCACCTGGGTGTACCTGCACTGCATCCTCTCTTGAGGTAATTCAGGGCTCCCTCCCACCCTTGAGGCCCTCACCTGGAGTTTTGGGGTACCCCCTGAATGTTGAGGTGCCCCTCTACAGCCCCTCGGCTGCCAAGGGTCATCTGTGTCCATGTTGACTGGGAGGACAGTGGCCATCCTCTTCTCCTGACCCATCAACGTGAGTCAGGGTACTTGGGTGCCCCAAAATAATCTGGAGATCCCCCAAAATTATCTGGGTACACCTGTGTACTCCCCTAAATCACCTGGATCTCCCCAAAAATCACCTGGGGACACCTGAGTATCCCCAAAAATCCCCTCAGTGCACATCAGTAAGTCTGAAAATCACCTGGATTACCCCAAAAATCACCTGGATACTCCTGGGTACCCCTGGAATACCTAAATCACCCAAAACCCCAGCGGGTTCCCAAAACTGGTGTCCCAAAAATCTTCATTGCTTTGATTGTGTGGACCTGGTGTCCCTGAATCCCCATTGACTTTAAAGAGTACATGCAAGCCCGTTTCACTTCAATGGGTAAACCCAATGTCTGAAAATTTTTGGTGCTAAAAATCCCAACTTTGGGCTGGGAAATAAAGATTTTGGGCTAAAGTGGTTGCACAGCTCCAGAACAGGCTGAAGGTGTGGAATCAAGAATTTGTGATTAGCTCCCAGGAATTATGCCAGGACTTTCAGAGTGTCAGCACCATGACCTTGAAATGGAAATACGCTGAATTCAGCCCAGTATTTCCCCCAAATTTCCCCAATTTTCCCCATTTTAGCACCAAATTTCTGCAAAATCCCCATTGAGTTTAATGGGTAAACCTGGTTTCCCTAAATCCCTATTGATTTCAAAAGGTAGACCTGATGTTCCTAAATCCCCTTTGATTTTTTAAAATAGGTCGACCTGCTAGTCCTACATTGCCATTGTTTTCAAAGGGTAGACCTGATGTCCATAAGATCTCTATTGGGAGATTACTATTACAAGAGATGGAACAACTGAGAGACATTGTCAAAGATGGTTTATGGCTTTATTTCATCAGTCTCATAGAAGGGTGAGACATTCAAGGTGTTACATCCAGGGCCATAATATCAGAAGCTTCCTCATTCTTAGTTACAAATATCTTATGTTAGTTTTTTAGCCAATCACAAACTTCTATGAACTTTGCTGGTGTCTTTTTACACCAATCATTAATTGCTTTGCTTCCCATGGCTTTGGTGCAATGCATCATTTTTCAGTTTATCATATAACACTGCACAAAACTACATTGATACATCTTAAACATCGAATAAACTTTATAACAAGTTATTTTTGCTAAACTTTAAAATCTTTTACTATCTTATTTAAAATACTGCTTTGCTTACATAATACATATTTCTGTCTGCTTAAAGCATATTTTTACTTAAAGTACAAACTTATATCCTTGTTTTATGTCTGTTTCACTTTAATGCTCTGATTCTCTAAGCCTTTTCTAAGGTCTTAGCTCAATCCTTGGATCCATCTCCATCTCTGAGCCTGTATGCCCAAGGCCCTGAGAGCTCTCTGTGCCTGCATTTCCCACACTGCAGTATCCCAATGGACCCTTGGTTCCATGGGGACTCACGATGGCAGAAGGGTCTCCTTGGTTCCACAAGGTCCTGCAGAGCCCCTTGATTCAACGAGGCCTCAAAGTGTCATCATGGCCTCCAGGATTCCATGAGGCCCCACAGTGTCACAATGGACCTTTGGTTCCATGGGGTCCAGCACGGTTCCATGAATCTTTAGTTCCATGGGGCCCTGTAGAGTCACAATGGACTCCTTGGTTCAATGGTGCCACACAGTGACACAATCACCCCTTGGCCCCACAAGTCCCCAGAGTGTCACAATGGTTCCTTGCTTCCATGAGACCTTGCAGTGTCACAATGGACTCCTTGGTTCCATGGGTCGGAAAAGTGTCACAGTGGCCCCTTGGTTCAGTGAGGCCTGTGATGCCTTAAGATTTTAGCCTTTATATTTTTCAAATCCTATACTCAATAGTGCCTAACTCTAAACTCTAAATAATGTGTTAGTTAATTTTCTTTACATTTAGGTCAGACAAAACCATTCCTCTAGGCCTGAAACTCAAGGATACCCTACAGCCTCAGGCTCTGAAAAGTATAAACAAAAGTGAACTGGGGGGGGGGCAAGCTGGCAGAATAAGACTTCATTACTTGAAGCTGTAATTGGAGGTTTAACCCTTGATATGCAAATGAACTAAGCTTATATGTGTCTAAAACACTTGTGACCACTGTCCACATTTGGTGTAGCCTCTGGGCCACTATTGACTGCCCAAGATGAATCTATTGAAGGTCTGTATTGAGATAATGAGCCCTATTGCGGTGACGTTAGGTCATAGGTTGGGCTTGATGATCTCAAACATCTTTTCCAACCTCATGAATTCTGTGATTCTGTTTCATAATAGTCTCCATTGTTCCATGAGGTCCTGCAATGTCATAATAGACCTTTAGTTGCATGAGTTCCCACAGTCCAAGAATGGACCCTGGGTTCCATGAGGTTCCCCAGTGTCACAATGGACTTCTAGTTCCATGAGCTTTCATACTCTCAGCAACAGTTCTGCACTGACACAAGGGACCATATATTCCATGTGCCCCCACTCTGTGAAAATGGATTTTGGTTCCATGAGCTTCCACAGTGTCAAAAGGCCCCTTTGTACCTTCAGGTTCCATAGTGTCAGAGTTGACTCCTTGGTTCTGTGAGGCCCTGCTGTCATTAAATCTCCAAAATATCAGAATAAGACACATTTAACACTAATTTGGTTCTAAAGAGGGCATCATTCCTTTCAGACCTCAGTTCCAATTTGGAATAACTCCTAAACATATGTGGACACATGATTCTACAAGTGTGTTGCTTATATTCAGCTACTACATGTGTATAACAACTTAACCATTTCCATAAAACCCACCCCAGGTTACCAGGTTCAGTCCTTGCTATTTCTATCACTGCACCCTTGAGCTAGATGTCTTCTCTTCCAACCACCCTTGCAGGGAAAGCAGCCCCTCAAGACCTTGTTTCTCAACTAAATTGCACAGGCACAGTAAAAATTGAATGAACCCTTTTGGAATCGAGCCCAAGGCTCTGTGTGTGCAGGCAGAGGCAGGCAGGAGGCAGAGCTGTCAGCAAAGGAAGGGGCCAGCGAGGTGGGGCAGCCGGGGGATGACGACAGCCTGCAGGGACAGAGGCGCAGGGCATGGACACCGTAGGACAGCCTGGGCTGCAGAGGCCACAGGGATGGGCAGCAGCTGAAAGGCCCTGACAGAGCCAACTCCTGCAGCACTTGGGCCATGCAGGCTGGCCCTGGGCCTGAGGCCAGCAGGGGACAAGTGAGCCTTGCTGTGCTGGGGCCTCATTGCCTCCTTGTCCCTGCTCAGCAGCCTGGCAGGGGCCGCCCCATGGTGCTGCCCTTGGCATTGCACATGGCCAGAGCCCAGTGGCCCGGGAAGAGCCCTGAGCAATGAGGGAGGGACAGGATCTGCCTTGCCAGGGGCTGGGGCTCAGCCCTTGGCCCTTTGCATTCCTGAAACACATCCAGGTTTGCTCAGGACCAGAGACACCTTTCCCTTGCTTGTCCTCACCGGTCATCGGTGCCTCCAGTGTTCTGCCCTAACCGGAACCTGGGGACACTTTCTGAGTCATATCCCTCAGTGGAATCCATTAAAACTTAACAAACTTTGGAGTTTCAATTTAACTTTGAGTTCTGGAGAAGATTTTTGAGCATACTCTGAGGGACGGAGAATGAAGTAAACAGCAAAAACCCTGAGAGGGTCATTAATGTCCTTGTGCTGTGTCTGTGCTGCTGAGCTGGGCCGGGCTCCTGGCACAGAGGGAGATCCTGGCAACCAAGGAGAGTTTCAAAAAGATATTGCCGAGGAACAGCTCCTCTCCCAGCCCACTGGGGCTGAGGGCACTGCCTGCATGTACCTGGGAGGAGTGAACCAGACAGAAGCTTAAAGAAACTGCAAGGACAATTCTGAGTTTATTCATGGAGAAATCTTCACCACTTCTGACACAGTAAGTCTCTGGCTGCAGGGATCTCCTAAAGCTGATCCATGAAAGCACTGACATGACTGTAAGGATGGTTCTGCTGCTATTTCTGGTATGGGGAGGATGTGCTGCAGATTGGGGCTGCCCTGGGCACCGTCAGAGGGACAGGGCAGGACGGCTCCTGCTGCCAGGGACAGCTGCAGGGGCTGAAGCTGGGGCTGCAGCCAGGGCTGCCCAGGGCTGTCCTGCAGAGCAGCTCCTGCAGCCTTCAGGGCTCTTGGCCAGCCCAGGCCATGTGCCACCTGCCAGGGACAGCTCTCAGCCTGCCTGGCAGCTCCCCATGCACTGTGGGGAGAAGTTGGAGGAGGAAGGAGCCACCCCCATCAGGGCAGATTCCTCCTGCTCTGGAGATGGTGCTGCATGGCCAGGGCTGCTCTCAGCTTTCTCCTCAAGGCAAGGCAAAGGGGCTGTCAGGTGTGTCTGTGTCACTGACACTCCTGCACTGTCCCCCTGGGCATCAGCAGATCTGCCTCCCATCTCCCCCACAAAGTGCCTCCTCACCCTCCTCTGTCTACAGACAGCAGCAGCAGCACCTTGGCTTGCAGCATCTCTGTTTGTGTGAGCTGCCCTTAAGGCCCTGCTGGCAGGGAGATGGCCCTGGGCAGTGCCCTGTGCTGGGAGGGGTGTGCAGGGCAGAGCTGAGCCCCCAGGGCTGGGCTGGGCTCTGGGAGCACTGGCAGGGACAAGGCATGGATAGAGAGAAACAGCTCCCATTAGCCAGGACTCTAGGCACCAGAAAGCCACATGAACACTGGATACCCTCGCTGTCCAGCTGCACAGGGAAAGAAAGGGTTTACAGTAACTGACTTAAAAACCAGACCATTCAAAGGAGTCAACTTTATCTTTCCAGTCAGTTTTAAGTGTGATTACCCTGAAATACAGGGAGGTGAAATGAGAAATAGGTACCTGTGTAGGACCAGGAGGTCTGACTGCACTTGGGCACAGGGAGCCCTGTTTTCCCTCTGGGCTTCTCAGAGATCAGGCGGAGAGCAATGCTGAAGATGAGGCAGTAACTACACAGCAGCAAAAATCAGAACTCAAAAATTAAATTTTTACTGAAGTTCTCACACAGGAAGAGAGAGAGTTTTGAAAGGATTTCTGATTTAATTGCACAAGATTGACTCAAAGAAATCTGTCCCAGCTTATCAATGTTTTCTTTTAACAGTCAACAATACACAGAATGAAGAAATGTCCAACAGCAGCTCCATCAGCCACTTCCTCCTGCTGCCATTGGCAGACACGCGGCAGCTGCAGCTCCTGCACTTCTGCCTCTTCCTGGCCATCTCCCTGGCTGCCCTCCTGGCCAACGGCCTCATCATCAGCGCCGTAGCCTGTGGCCACCACCTGCACACCCCCATGTTCTTCTTCCTGCTCAACCTGGCCCTCAGCGACCTGGGCTGCATCTGCACCACTGTCCCCAAAGCCATGCACAATTCCCTCTGGGATACCAGACACATCTCCTATGAAGGATGTGCTGCACAGCTCTTTTTTTTTCTCTTCTTCATTTCATCTGAGTATTCCCTCCTGACCATCATGTGCTACGACCGCTACGTGTCCATCTGCAAACCCCTGCACTACGGGACCCTCCTGGGCAGCAGAGCTTGTACCCACATGGCAGCAGCTGCCTGGGCCATGGCTTTCTCTATGCTTTCCTGCTCACGGCCAATACATTTTCCCTGCCCCTGTGCCATGGTAATGCCCTGGGCCAGTTCTTCTGTGAAATCCCCCAGATCCTCAAGCTCTCCTGCTCCAAATCCTACCTCAGGGAACTGGGGCTTCTTACTGTTGGTGCATGTTTGGTATTTGGCTGTTTTTTGTTCATTGTTTTGTCCTACGTGCAGATTTTCAGGGCTGTGCTGAGGATCCCCTCTGAGCAGGGGCGGCACAAAGCCTTTTCCACCTGCCTCCCTCACCTGGCTGTAGTCTCCCTGTTTGTCAGTAGTGGCTTTTTTGCCTACTTTAAACCACCCTCCATCTCCTCCCCATCCATGGATCTGTTCCTGTCAGTTCTGTACTCAGTAATACCACCAGCTTTGAACCCCCTGATCTACAGCCTGAGGAACCAGGAGCTCAAGGCTGCATTGTGGACAGTGATGACTGGATGGTTTTGCTTTAAGGTACATTAAACTGGTGGCTATTTCTGCAAATCACTTATAATAAAAGTCATTTTTGATACTACTTGTTGGTTTGGTGATGGCACTATTTTTCCTTTATTTTAATTTTATGATATTGTCCACAAAAAAAAGCCATTTTTGGTTCAATTTCTCAGTTTGTTTTTCTCCATCTTCCCTGTGACACACAGATTGTGTCTGTAGGGGCTGTGCTCTTGGTGGCTTTAAACAATCTAAAGGATCTCTCTCCCAGCAGAGTTTTCTGCAGAGATGCCCCTTTTGTTCCCTTCTCTGGAGCTGCAGCAGCAATGTCTGTGTGCAGAGCTGGGGGCAGGTCAGTGCTGGCACAGCAGCTGTGCCCAGCAGCAGCAGCAGCACTTGGTGTTGCCAGTGCTGCTCCCGTGCCACTGCCCCGCTGCCCTCCTGGCCCTCGTGTTGCTGCAGGGCCTGAGTGCTCTCGGGGCCGGGCACAGCCCTGGGGGTGGCAGTGCCGGGGCTGCAGCAGGGACAGGCCATGGGCACTGCTGGGGCAGCGCTGACACCTCAGGGCAGGGCCTGGGGGCTCCAGGCTCCTTGGCCAGGCTCTCTCCACAACACTTGGCCAGAACAATGCTGAGCACAGAAAAGCCCCGGGAGCAGCCCCAGGCTGGCCGTGGGCAGGCTGGGGGCAAACAGCATGGCTGGTGCTCTGCAAGGTGCCTGCAAGGCGGACACCCTGGCAAGGAGCAGCAGAGCAGGGGCTGATCCATCCCCACTGCGCTGGACACCCCAGGGCAGCGTCCCAGAGCGTCCTCATGCACCTGCCAACAACATCCCCCCTCTGCAGCCCTGGCCTCTCCCCCAGCTCACACAGGAGCCACACCCTTGCAGGCACACACACGGCAGCACTGGCTCAGGAGCCCCTGTTTGCATTGCACACAGCAGGCTCAGCACAACCAAGGTGCTGCTGTGGGGACATGGAGCTGAGTGAGCACAAATGCCATCAGCCCCCGGGGACAGCAATGGCTGGGGGACGGCAGGGAAACCACTCAGCTTTGTTGTAACCCCTGAAATAAGCCAGAAAGTTTGTTCCCATCAGCTGTGAGTTTTCTTTCCCACTGCAGACGTTGCTGGCCTGAGCCAGGGCTGAATGGCAGCCACCCCCAAACTGCCATGAGCATTTCCTTGGCTTCACCTTTCTTTACTCTTTCCTGATCCAGATTTCTTCCTCTTGCCCATCTCTCTCCCCTCTCCTGCAAACAGCCCATCCCTATTTGCCCCTTCCTCTCTGGCCTCACTCCCCATTTCTGTTCCCAAATTGCTACCATGGGAACATTGCTTGGGGAGCAGGATCATCCTCCAAGTGCTTCAGGAATGTCTGCAGGGTCTGCAGTGCCTCGTGCTGCTCCCTTGCCATAAGCACCACAGGCCAGGGGGGCACATCTGGGCTGCTGTGTCTGGGTGTGGGGCTCCCTGTTGTGGGCAATGAGGAGGGGCTGGAGAGGCTCTGCAGGACTGACAGGATGGGCTTTGGGGTTGTGTGGAGAAGCTGAGGGACCTGGGCTGCTGGACTTTGTGAAGAGGAGGCCCAGGGCTCATCCTGCAACTGCTCCCCGGGGTGGTTTCAGAGAATCACAGAACCAGAAAAGCTGGAAAAGTCCTTGGAGATCATCATGTCACACCTGTGCCCTTATACTACCATGACTCCCTGAGCCTCCTCTTCTCCAGGATCAACAACCTCAGCTCCCTCAGTTGCTCCTCACAGGACTTGGGTTTCAGACCCCTCACCAGCCTCGTTGCCCTTCTCTGGACAAGCTCCAGACCCTCCATGTCCTTCCTAAATTGAAGGGCCCAGAACTGGACACAGCACTCGAGGTGCTGCCCAACCAGTGCTGAGCCCAAGGGAAGAATCACTGCCCTGCTCCTGCTGGCCACACCATTCCTGATCCAGGCC
The DNA here is from genome assembly GCF_052056855.1 of Sturnus vulgaris. NCBI lineage: Eukaryota > Metazoa > Chordata > Aves > Passeriformes > Sturnidae > Sturnus > Sturnus vulgaris. The sequence goes on from NW_028276110.1 coordinate 4,006,137, forward strand.
AGGAGCCATTGGCCTTCTTGGCCACCTGGGCACACTGCTGGCTCATGTCTAGCCTGCTGTCCATCAGTGTCCCCAGGTCCCTTTCTTCCTGGCTGCTGTCCAGCCACTCTGTCCCCAGCCTGTAGCACTGCAGGGGTTGTTGTGGCCCAAGTCCAGGCCTAGCAGTTGGTCTTGTTAAACCTCACCTTGTTGGGTTTTAGCCCTGGATCCAGCCTGTCCAGGTCCCTCTGCAGAGCCCTCCTACCCTCCAGCACATCCACACTCACACCCAGCTTGGTGCCATCTGCACATTTGCTGATGGTGCACTCAATGCCCTCATCCCAATCATCAATGCACATATTGAAATCCACGCTGGCTGGCTCTGATCCCTCAGCCATCCTGTAGGTGCCCTGTGATGGCACTCAAGGTGATCTGTTCCATCACCTCACCAGGCACCCAGGTCAGGCTGACAGGCCTGCAGTTCCCCACATCCTCCTTCCAGCCCTTCTTGGGCATGGGCTCACATTGGCACCTCCAGTCCTCTGGCACCTCCCTGCTGAGCCAGCACTGATGAGAAATGATGGAGAGCAGCTTGGGGAGCTCATCCAGCAGCTCCCTCATCCCCCTAGGATGGATCCCATTTGGTGCCAGAGACACCTGTGAGCATCTGAGTGGCTCAGCAGGTCCCCAGCTGCTTCCTCCTGGATTACAGGGGTCTGTCCTGTTCCCTGTCCCCATCTCCCAGCTCAGGAGAACACTTGTCCTCAGGACATCCTGTGTAATATTTGGAAACTGTGGCAATGAATGGGTTAAGCAGCTCAGTCTTTTTCTCATCTTCAGTTTCTCTATTCCCCACAGCATCCAATAAAGAGCTGAGATTCTCCTTGTCCGGCGGTTTGCCAATAACTTCTTTATAGAAATATTTTCTATTATTTTTCACTGAAGTGGCCAGGTTAAGTCCTAATTGAGTTTTCACTTCTCTCATTCTCTTTCTGCATGACCTAACAATATCCTTAAACACTTCCTGAGTTGCCTGCACCTCTGTCCAAAGGTGATGCACCCTCTTTTCTCCCTGAGTGCCTGGAAAAAGCTCCATACCCAGCCAGGCCAGTCATTTTCCTCTCTAGCTCACTTCTGGCACACTGGAACAGGCTCCTCCTTCTCATTCATGATTTCTTTCTTCAAGTGTCTCCATCCTTCTTGGAATGCTTTGTTTATAAGGACTGTTTCCCTTTAAAAAGTCAGTTATCCCCAAATCTGTATCCTGGATAGGCTGAATTCTGCTCTCTGTAAGGGCAGTGTAGAAATTTTGTTGATGCCCCTCCTTCTTTCACAGAATATTTAAAACCCAATAATTTCATGGTCACTGTACCCCAAACAGCCTCTGAGCACCACATCTCCCACCAACCCTTCTCTGTTTGTGAACAGCAGGAGACAGAGCTTTCCTGGGCAGTGGGAGTGTTACCAAAAATACAGTTAATAAAACCTCCTTTACACCAACGCAGCATTAAAAAGCAGCATTCTTTTTGTGGCTGGATACACAGGGGACAGCTCCTCCCAAAGCCGTGCATGCTGAGTACAGGAAATTTCTGTTTATATTCTGTACTTTGCAAACTTATTCATTGACTGTCCTGGACTAAACACACATATGATAATCATTTCCCCAAAATCATGAACATATTTCCCCTGCCCTTTACCCATGGGGTCTTCTGTCCTGGGGGTCTCTCTGGTGGTCTCTGGTGGTCATGGACCCCAATGTTCCAGTTCAGCCTGGCTGAGCTGGCAGGACACTGAGGCTGGGGAACTTCCAGTTCCCCTTCTTCCACAACGGGCATTGTGCAGGTTCCATAGGCCAGTGGTTTTGGAGAACAGGAATTGTGTTAGCTCAGCTGGGGTAGGCAGTTTATCATCTGGTAACATGAGGTCACAGAGTGGGCTGTGACATCACAGAGTGAGGTATGTGAGGTCATTGAGCATCACAGGCTGTCCCTGTGACATCATAGAGCTGACTGTGACATCACAGGACAGAGGTCTGACATCACAGGGCAGGCTGTGACATCACAGGAGGGGCTGTGTGACATCCCAGCAGGGCTGTGTGAGGTCACTGGGTTGGTCACTCTGCCCCAGCCCCCCTCACAGTTTCCCCAGACAAGTCCAATGCTGTTCATGCCCAGCAGGGTCCCCTGTCCCCCGGGATCCCCCTGGTCCACCTGGAGCCACAGCCTCCCCCAAGGATGTTCCACAAATCAAGCCCAGAGCCTGACACGGGGACAAGGGGCCAGGGCTGTGTGACCAGGACATCAAGACCGTGGATTATCCAGGTCACTGGGGCCTGGTTTGGGTTGCCCAGGGCAGGAAAGATGTCTGGCAGCTGGAGCAGGGTGAGGGAAGGGCCTCCAAGGTGGGGCTGGAGCCCTTTGGCTGTGAGGAGAGGCTGAGGGAGCTGGGCTTGTCCAGCCTGGAGCAGGGAAGGCTGAGGGGCTCCTCATGCCAGCAAGGACAGGAGTTTAAATGAGTCAGGGTGGTTTCAGTATTTCCACAACACAAAACACAGCATGAATTCCCTTGCTCCATCAACCTTGAAACTTTTGCATGTAGAAGATTTTTTTCAAGCTTTTTTAACCCCACTCCGAGCAGAGCATCCTGATACAACACCTTGATTGTTTTTATATCTATCACAGCATCATCTGTGCCTAAAATCAACTCTGTAGTTAAATCCCGTATGGATGGTGGACCTCTCAGATGCTGCTGGGATGTCTCTCATTGTTGTGGAAAAAGTTTCAATGTTTATTACATTTTATGATGTTTACATTTTTATGTTAGCAATGAAGAGAAACCTTTCCCAGCCTCTCAAGTCCTACCAGTTCCTGACCCCCAAAGCACAGAAACCAGATGAGGCAGTGGGGATCAGGGGCAGGCACAGGCAGGGATTTGGGGTGGTTGTGAGCCCAGGGCAGGAGCCAGCCCTTGGCCTTGGTGAACCTCATCCAATTGTCCTGGGCCCATGGCTCCAGCCTGTCCAGATCCCTCTGCAGAGCTTCCTGCCCTGCAGCACAGCCACACTCCCACCCAGCTTGGCATCACCTGGACACTGACTCAGGGTGCCCTCCATGCCCTCGTCCAGATCAGCAAGAAAGAGATTTCACTGCCCTGGCCCCAATCCTGAGCCCTGGGGACACCCCTGGATGTGGCTCCATTGCCCAGCACTCCTTGGACTGGAATTCTGGTTTTTTATGGAGCTGTGCCTGCCTTTGGTTTTGTTTGCTGACAATAAATGAACATCCCTCTGTGTCTCAGGCAGATCCTTCTCCAAGGAAAGCAGGTGGGAGTTGGTGCCAAGGAGCTGAAAGCTGCAGGCACAGCCTGGAGTGGAGGTAGCTCAGATTTGCACAAGGCTGCTCTGAGTGCCAGGGGTTGGATGAGGGAAATGGCGGGGTGGGGGTAGGGACAGAGTCTGACTGATTGATTGTCAGCCATAAAGTGTCTTGATTTTCATATCTATTCATACTGCATTAGGAGGTGCTGGGGATCCATATAACTGGAGATTGCTGATTCCAATCTATAAACAGAAAAAAATAAATAGGAAAGAAGTGCTCCTCTGTTTTTGTTTTTAATTGAAATATGTTTTGAATGGAGTGAAAGCTTAGACAAGTCCTGCCTTATACTCACGTTTCTGGCAGTAGCTCTGTTTCAGGTGACCTGAATTCCAAATTGCTCTTGCTCTCAAGTTCCTTAGAATGCCTGATTAGATTTAATATAAAATAAATTATTTACTGGATGGATTCAAAATTAAACAAGAGACTTTAAACGGACTACTTACTGCACAGGGTAAACAAAAGTAGTCCAGGTAGATACAAGCACAGTGCACAATGAAGTTTCCTGTATTACAGCTAGTGAAGAAATAGCAGAGATCAGGAGTCAATGGAACTTAGCACCAAATTGATGAGGGAGTACACATGGAGCCCTTTCACTCAGCTTCCAGAAAAGGAACCACAAAGATGCATCCAGACTTGGGGGAGGAACCCTACCCGTTTGCAGGGACTATGCAGAAGATTTCTGCTTGGTGAAAATTCTGTGTGGCTTTTATAGTTTGTAAAGTGAAGTGTGTGTCACTCAGAAATTCAAGGCTCATCTCCCTTCAGGCTGCTCTCAAGGCCAGATGTTCATGGCCAGCTGGGAATTCCACCTCCCTGGCACCAGAGAGAACTCAGGACAGGACAGATGTCCAGCCTGGGTTATCTCAGCAATTCCTGAGAGGGGGAAGATGCCCTGAGTGATGGCCCAGCTGATGGACAGAACAGATGAGCTCTGCTGGGCCATAGGGGAAGTCCTGCTGCAGGAACCTCATGGAACCAAGGGTCTGCTGTGACATTGTGATGGCTCCTGGAACCAAGGAGACCATGGTGACACCAATGAACCTCATGGAACCAAGGGTCTGTTGTGACACTTTGGAACTGCAGAAACCATTGCTGAGGACAGAACCTCATGGAACTAAAAGTCCATTGTGACAAACTAAGGCCTCATGGAACAAAAAGAGCATTGTGACACCGTGGGGCCCCATGGACCCAAATCTCCATTGTGACAGTGCAGAACCTCATGGAAACAAGGAGCCTTGGTGACACTGCAAGGCCTCAGGGAACCAAGGAGTCCTAAGATCTCAAACATTTCTTGCAGGGTTCTGCCTTGGATGAAAGGGAACATCCTGGGTGGCACCTCAAGCTTTGCACACTCCTGAGGCGTGTGACTGTTTTCAATGGGGAAAGTTTGGAGTTTTAGATTGCTTCAAAAATAGAAAAAGGAAAAACTCTTGTTTGCCTGATTGCAGCCAGTTCTCCAAGCAAATCAGGTGCCAGGTCAGAGAGGACAGACAGGATGGGTTTGGGGAATGTGCAGCAAGGTTGTCCACACTGGGTCAGCCCTCAAGGCACAGCTTCTGTGAGCAGGCCAGACCTCCTGAGGGGAAACCCAGGTGCAATATCAACCACAAAATGCTTCCATAAAGAGAATAGAAATAAAATATACACTTTAAAATAGGATTGTGTCTTTCTAAGAATCGCTTTGAATTATTTTTCCATAATTGCAGTAGAATGAACTGCCCCAGACCAGAGGGAAATCAAGGCAGAGTCAGGACTTGCTTGATCCCAAGGAGCCCCATGGTGCATTTGGTGCTGAGCCCTTGAACCTCAGGGCCTGAGAGGAGATTGCACAAACCTTTCCATGAGTCCAAGTCAGAAGAAAAACCTAAAGTGTCTCAAAGCATTGATGGTTCCCTGTCTTGGTTTAATTTTGATTTCCCGGCCAATGCACCAAATTAATGTCTTCGTTTTGAGTTTAAATAAACTTATTTTTTCTGTTGTGAGACAGAACTAGGAGCAAAAGAGCAAGGAAGGCCCAAAACTTGAGCGAGTTAATTAAAGAAAATTTATTAACTACACAAACAAAGAGAAAGGGAAAAAAATTCAGAATAAGATTTTTCAGATCACTCCTTCCCTCCCTTTTTCAATTTTATAATAACAAATCAAACATATAACAAATACTTCAGTCAGTCCCCAATTCAGTCTTTTTTAGTTCACTTCTGGAGACAGAAGCCTCCTCTTGTTAAAGCTGTAGGGATTTTTCCCACTAGAAGGAAGAAGACAGTTCTCTTGTGGTTTTATTTTTTACGATTTGCATCCGCTTGGGAACCTGCAACCGTGACGCTCCTCCCAACTCCACAGCCTTTCCAAAGCTGTAGATGTGGGCCATCTCTCTCTCATGGGGTATTACTTTTAAGAATGAAATGTTCAGCCGCAAAGATTCTCTCTGTCTCCTTTCTCACTGCTCAGGCTTCATCTTCAGAAAACCAAAATCCCCTTCTTTTCTCAGGGCAGAAATTCTCAACACAGGTGCTTTTTAGTCAAATCATCTATTAAATGGAACATTTCCATCCTCCCATATCTCTTTCCATGGTTTATAGGAATATTCAGTATATCAGTTCATCCCTACAATCTTACAAAAATATTTTCAGTCATTTCAGCATCTTCTCATTCTCCTTCCATCTAAAAAACTTAGTTCTTACATCACTGACTTCAGAAATCTTATTTCCTTTCATATTCAAAGGAAAGGCTGGAGGCTTTGCAAATCTTATCTGAGCACTAAAGAGTTAAAGTTTAACACAACTACAAGAGTTGGGCCAGGCTCAGGCCATGCTGGGGGGCAGCTGAGGTGTCAATCAGCCTTTCTGGGGCTGGGCTGCAGCCCCACACTGCTCATGGCCACCCGGGCAGGCCCGGCCCGTCCGGCAGCAGCAAGAGTCGGCCTCCCCCCACGCCAGAGCCTCAGGCCCGTGGAGGAGGAAGCCATGAAGGTCTTGGCACACAACTTTTTCTCCCCCCAGCCATTGGGTCCCCTTGTTGGCAAACGGGGCCCAAGCAGCCTCCCGAGCCTCCCCCCCGCATGGTGGAGGGGGAAGCTCAGGTTGATGTTACCTGCTCAGCCACTGGAAAGACAACGAGACTCAGTTCTGGATTACCTCCTTCAAAATGTGTGTGCATGGAGTGAACCAACTTTCTCTAATTGGCTGTTGAAGGTGTCCCAACCCCCACAGAGGAAATTCTCTTAGAGAGAACTTCTCTCTGAGTTTCTTCTTCCCAAGTCAACCTGTTGGAGGTGGAAACATCCAAATGAAGAGGGACATGAAATAATAGACAGTATAGTGGTAACACAGGTACAGGGGAAGATCAGTATTTCTTGTCCTGCCATCAGTACAGATTTCTGTTCTCTTCTGGTGGGAAATTTTGGACATTTTGTTGTAGGAATCGCTGCCTTGGGATGGTCGGGACAAACTCAGGCACTCTGTTTATTTTGGTCTTAAAGTTTGCAGTTTATTTCATAGGGCGTGGATATATATAAGGCCCGGCTAGGAACTGCAGCTGCAGCTTAGAGCAGGGCAGAGAGAGGGATAGAGTGAGAGTAAAATAAGAGAGCTTAAGAGAGCTTAAGAAAGTAAGAACGAAGAGAGTAAGAGCATAAGAGAGCGATTTTCCCGTTTACAATACATTAAATCTTTTTCTATGTTGAATATTCTAATTTCCACTAACCAATGTAATACAAGATACAAATTCTCTAACATTTGCATGCAACCTATAGGAATCACTATATTACCATGTTTTTCTGCTTTTCTTATCTCTAAATTTTATCTGGGACCCATCCTGCCATGCCTAAGGAGGATGTCTGTTTGCTTCTTGGTATTTGAAGCATCGAACTTCATCTAAACAAAGGGGCCTTCAGGCATTCAGTTGCTTTCAGCCACACAGTCGAAAATTGCTACCATTTCTATTTTGCTTATATTTTCCATATTCTCAAAGTCTTTTGCTAGGCACTCGTATTTATAAGGTTTCCCTAATTCATCCTTCCCAACAGTTTATCTCCCATGGAAAGGCTGTGGTGCAGCACATCCACCAGAAGGAGTCTGGAGCAGCCCAAGGCTTTGTGTGTGCAGGCAGAGGCAGGCAGGAGGCAGAGCTGTCAGCAAAGGAAGGGGCCAGCGAGGTGGGGCAGCCGGGGGATGACGACAGCCTGCAGGGACAGAGGCGCAGGGCATGGACACCGTAGGACAGCCTGGGCTGCAGAGGGCACAGGGATGGGCAGCAGCTGAAAGGCCCTGACACAGCCAACTCCTGCAGCACTTGGGCCATGCAGGCTGGCCCTGGGCCTGAGGCCAGCAGGGGACAAGTGAGCCTTGCTGTGCTGGGGCCTCATTGCCTCCTTGTCCCTGCTCAGCAGCCTGGCAGGGGCCGCCCCATGGTGCTGCCCTTGGCATTGCACATGGCCAGAGCCCAGTGGCCCGGGAAGAGCCCTGAGCAATGAGGGAGGGACAGGATCTGCCTTACCAGGGGCTGGGGCTCAGCCCTTGGCCCTTTGCATTCCTGAAACACATCCAGGTTTGCTCAGCATCAGAGACACCTTTCCCTTGTTTGTCCACACCTGTCATCACTGCCTCCAGTGTTCTGCCCTAACTGGAACCTTTCTCAGTCGTATCTCTCATTGGGATCCATTAAAATTTCTAGAAACTTTGGGGTCTGAGTCTGACCTTGAGTTCTCGGGAAGTTTTCCTTCAGCTCCCTCTCAGGGAATGATGTCCAGGGACTCAGCACTCTTGGAAAATCCCAGCTCTGCAGAGATGGGGCAACTGAGAGGTGTTTTAAAAAGATTTTCTTCCATTATCAGTCTCCTTGAAGGGTGAAACATAAGAGATGTACAACTCCATGCCATTCTATTCAAAGCCAATTTATTTCCTGTTTACAATACTTTATAAATGATTTTAGTCTATTAGCTTTTGCCGCACGGTGGTGCAAATAATCCTAACACCAATATCCTATTATTTTACTCCACGTAGTCTTGCAACAATGCATCTTTCACAGTTCTAATTCTCCAAAATTTCTGATCTTTCTGCAAGGCCATCGTTTGAAACTTGTTTCTAGTTCACTCTCTCTCTCAGCAATGTCTTCTCTATTCCAGGGCCTTTCTAAGTCAGCACACCTTATCTCAGAGTTTGCATCCAGATGTACAAGACTGTGTGAGCTTTCAGCCAGGCTTTGAGAATCCTTTACAAATCCATTTCTCACAAATATCAATCACAGAACACTGCGATCACCTCTGCTCTGAAGAGAGCAGTAATAATATACACCCTTGAAAATAGGAATGGATATTTCTAAGAAGCTCTTTGTCCTATTTCTCCATAACTGGAGTTGAAAAACTTTCGAATGAATGGCACCAGACCAGAGGGAAATCAAGGCAGAAACGTTGTTTTCTAGGAAACCTCTGAAGAATTTGGACAGAATCGAACTCCAAAGTGTCTGATACTGCTCATGGGTCCCACTGAAGGACACAACTGAGAAAGTGTCCCCAGGTTCCAGTGTGAGCAGGAAATTGGAGGCAGAGATGACAGGTGGTGTGGGAAATGCAGGCACAGAGAGCTCTCAGGGCCTTGTGCAAACAGGCTCAGAGATTGGGAGGGATCCAAGGTTTGACCTAAGACCCTGGAGAAATCTTGGTCAATGAGAGCATTAAAAGTAAAATAGATACAAAACAGGAATATAAGTTTTTAGTTTAAGTAGAAATATGTTTTAAGCAAACAGAAATAAGTATTATGTAAGCAAAGCAGTATGTTAAGTAAGATAGTAAAAGATTTTAAAGCTTAGCAATAGAACCTGATATAAAGTTAGTTAGAAGTTTAAGATATATCAATGTAGGTTGGTGAAGTGTTCTCGGATTGGTTGAAAAATGAAGCATTGTGACAAAGCCATGAGAAGGAAAGCAATTAATGATTGGTGTAAAAGGATGCTGGAAACTTCACAGAAGTATTTGATTGGCTAAAAAACGAACATAAAACATTGTAACTAAGAATGAGGCAGGTTCTGATATTATGGTGTTGGATGTAACACCTTTAATGTCTCACCCTTCTGTGAGACTGACACCATGAGGCCATAAACCATCTTTTACAACATCTCTCAGTTGCCTCATCTCTTGTAATATCAATCTCCCAATGCACATTTTTTTGACATCAGACATGACTAATGAAATCAATAGGGACTTATGGATACCAGGTCTATCCCATTAAAGTCAATACGGATTTCGGGACACCTGGTCTATCCATTAAAATCAATGGGGTTTTGTGGAAATTTGGCCCAAAAATAAAGAAATTTGATAAAATTTGGAGGAAATCTTGGGCTGAATTCTGGGAATTTCCACTCCAGGACTACAGTGCCAATGCTCTGGATGTTCTGGATGAATTCCTGGAGGCCAATCCCGAATCCCTGATCCTTCACCTGCTGTCTATGCTGGAGCTGTGCCTCCAGGTAAGCCCAAAAATGTCGATTTTCATCCCAAAATCTGGGAATTCCAAGCTGAAAAATGGGATTTTTGGTGCCAAAAATTTTGGGACATCAGCTCTGCCCACTGAAGTCAAAGGGGATTGAAGGACACCAGATCTAACCCTGTGAAATCAATAGGGATTTAGGGACACCAGGTCTACTCATTGATAGGGCTTGATTGGGAAGAGTTACTGTTTAAACTGGGAGCACTGGGAAGGGCTAAAGGGGGACACTGGGGTGACTGGGAGCACTGAAGCAAAAGTGGGACCACTGGGAGGGATTTGTAGAGATAAATGGAGATAAAAAGGACTCCAGATCTAACCCATTGAAATGAATAAGAATATAGGGACAGCAGGTCTAGCCTTTAAAGGCAATAAGGTTTAGGGGCACCAGGTCTACCCAATTAAAGCAATGAGGATGTTTGAGACACACGTTTTGAGGGTCCCAGGGGTTTTTGGTGATCCATGTGTGCAAGGGGTACCCAGGTGTATCCAGGTGATTTCTGGGAGTACCCAGGTGATTTTTGGGGATAGCCAGGTGTACCCAGGTGATTGCTGGGGGGGATCCAGTTGATTTTGGGCCGTATCCAGGTGTACCCAGATAATTTTTGGGGGATATCCAGGTTATTTTTGGGCACCCAAGTGCCCTGACTCACCCTGACAGGCCAGGAGAAGATGATGGCCACAGTCCTCCTGGTCCACATGGACACAGATGACCCTTGACAGCTGCGGGGCTGTCACAGGGCACTCCAACATTCGGGGGGTACCCCAAAATTCCAGGTGAGGATATCAGGGATGGGAGGGAGCCCTGAGTGATCTCGGGAAAGGATGCAGATCAGGTACACCCAGGTGCTTTGGTGCATGGGGTTGGTGAAGATGGTATTCTGCAGCAGCTCCAGCTCTGGGGTGGGCAAAGGAGGCACCCCAAAAACTCTAGGGGACACCGGGGGAAATCCCAATATCTCGATGGGGGCACCCAGGTATCCAGGAGCTGAGTTCTACCCATTAAAGTCAATGGGGATTTAGGAACACCAGGTCTACCCATTCAACGCAACAGAACCCACCAGCTCACACTTTAGGCGAGGGAGGGGCTGGAAAATTTTGGGGATCCCGCAAAATTGTGGGAGTTTTTTGGGGAATCCCTCACCTTCCTTCAGCCTTCCAGGGGGCAGTGCCCTTGCCGTAGTTCCTGGTGGCCATCAGCAGCCACAGGCAGTGTTGCCAGGCTGAGAAGTTGGAGAAGCTGTGGCTCAGCAAGGCCCTGGTGAAGGCCAGCTCAGCCCTGAGGTCCTGCCTGGCCACAAGTGCCTACCAGTGTTCCCAGGTGTGGACTGGGAAGGCACCAGTATAAACCAGTAAGCACTTGGAGCCTCTCCTGAGCTCCTGAGGCCTGTGGCAACAGCTCCCAGTATAAACCAGTAAGGCCTCATGCACCCAAACTCATTCCCTGTGTGGTCTGGGGGCTCCCAGGTTTACACTGGGTGGGGACCAGTATAACCCAGTAAGCACTGGGAGCCGCCCCTGAGCCCGTAGCAGCAGCTCCCAGTATAAACCAGTAAGCACAACCTGAAGTCACTCCCAGTAGGTCCCAAGCTCCATTCCAGTATAAATCAGTAAGGCCAGCATCCCCAGAAGCTGATCCCAGTGGAGTGCCAAGCATCCCTAAGACCCCTTCCAGTATAACCCAGTACACCCCAGTTTAGCCCAGTAAAATCCAGAATATCTCTGTATAATCCAGTATAAACCACTACAATCCAGTCACTCCCAGGAGCACATCCCAGTATAACCCAGTATAACCCAGTGACCCCCAGCACCCCATCCCAATATAAACCAGTATAACTCGTAGTCAGCCACCAGGTCCTCCAAGCCAGCAGGGGGCACTCACACACCCCTGTTCCCTTTCCCAGTAGAACCCAGTACAAATCAGTAACACCCCAGCACCCCGAGTATAACCCAGTATAACCCAGTAACCCCCAGCATCCTATCCCAGTATAACCCCGTATAAACCAGTATAACCCCGTATAAACCAGTATAACCCCGTATAAACCAGTCACTCCAGTACCACATCCCAGTATAACCCAGTACAGACCAGTAACCCCCCAGCACCCCATCCCAGCACAAACCAGTACAAACCAATACAAACCACTACAACCCACTCACAGTTGCAGGGGTTGGCCACCAGGAGGTGCTCGCACAGTGCCAGGTCCTCCCGGCCAGCAGGGGGCGCTGCAGTGCGGCCTAGCACCCAGCCCTGGTGGTGCCACACCCCGTAGGATTTGGGGTTCACCCCCAGGCACTGCCCCACAAACGACAGCTCCTGTCGAATGGCACCCTAAAACCTGTATAAATCAGTATGGACCAGTATGGACCAGTAGGGACCAGTATAAGTGGTAAAAACCAGTAAAAAACAGTAACCAACTGTGTAATGCAAACCAGCAGTAGCCAGTACAAACCAGTATAGACAAGAAAAAAACAGTACAGACCTCTACAAAGCAGGAAAATAGGTAAAAACCAGTACAAACCAGTGAAAACCCTTGTCTGTGTCAGAAGCCAAGCTGGCTGGGCCCGGTAACAAACCTGCTGCCCAAAGTCAGTAGAAACGTTACGACCCATTTCAAACACCTGAACACCCATCCCTTCACCCACCAAATGATTTGTAAAGACATGAGCACACATCTTTCCTCTCACATTGATGGTTCCTGTGCTGGTGACAGTCTGTTAAACCCAGCCTTCAGCCTGAGCTCTCTGCTGTTGCAGTTCCATGCACAGAGGTTGTTGTCTCTCAGCCCTTCCATGGGCAGGCCGGTGTTCAGCCATCTCCAGGACAGCAGGGCCCCAGCCCACGTCACTGTGCCCTGGGAAGACAAAAACCATCACTCCAAATGCCCCCTTCTCCTTCTTCCCAGGCAGTGGTGTGGCAGTGGAGTTTGCTGCTGGGTGCCACAGGAAAAAGGAGACACCTTTGACACTGTGGGCCCCATGGAACCAAACATCCATTGTGACAACACAGAACCTCACAGAACCAAGGAAACCCCTGTGACACTGCATGGCCCCATGGAACCAAGAGTCCATTGTGACACACGGGGCCAGGTGAGGCCAAGGAACCATTGGGACACTGGGGAAACTCATGGAACCAAGTCCATGGAACTCATGGACTGTGACATTGTGGCACCCCATGGAACCTGTGAGCCATTGTGACACTGTGGGGCCTTGTGGAACCAAGGAGACCATGGTGACAGTGTGGGGCCCCATGGAACCAAGAATTCCATTTTGACACTGAAGAACCTCATGGAACCAAGAGTCCATCGTGACACTCTGGAACTACAGAGACCATTGTTGAGAATATGGAAACCCAAGGAACCAAAAGTCCATGTGACAGAGCAAGACCTCATGGAACCCAAAAGAGCATTGTGACACTGTGGGGTCCCATGGACCCAAATCTCCACTGTGACAGTGCAGAACCTCATGGAACCAAGAGTGCATGCTGACCCAGCAAGCCCTTGTAGAACCAAGGAGTCCACAAGTGTTTACACAAAATAAAGAACTCTGTATTGCTGTGTTCCCCTGACATTTTTCCTTACATAGCTCTGCCTTGGGGAAGGGAAAGCTCCGTGGTGGGACCTTGGCCTGGCACACACTAATGGAAGGTGTCTGTTTGCAATGAGGAAATCCGGGAGTTTTAGATTGCTCAAAAAAAAAAAAAAAAAAAAAAGCCAAGAAAAACAAAAAAGGGAAAAAACTCATTTTTGCTTGAGTGCAGCCAGTTCTCCAAACTCGGTCAAAGCAGGTCCCAGGTGAGTGAGGACAGACAGGATGGGGTTGGGGAATGTGGAGCAAGGTTGTCCATGCTGGGTCAGACCTCAAGGCACAGCTTCTGTGAGCAGGCCAGACCTCCTGAGGACAGACCCAGGATCAGTATCAACCACAGAATGCTGTAATCACCTCAGCTCTAAAGAGAACTGAAATAAAATGCATCCACTGAACTAGGAACAGATATTTCTAAGAAGCTCTTTGACATAATTCTCCATGATT